>NW_026571299.1:37447502-37899348 GCF_026225935.1 Boleophthalmus pectinirostris
TTGGCCTGACAGCACCGAGACTCTGCGGTAGACTCTGTGATTACATATCATTAATGTGTCTCTTCACCCGCTAGTTTTATCTGTCAATCCAAAGCCACTTCTTCTGTTCTTTAGTCACGGTATTGACGTACACTGGGGTATGAAAGAGAGTGTGTTGGTGATTGTGAATGCTGGACAAAACAACAGATGGAAAATAACCAATCTGGCATGTTTATAGCATCCATCCATTTTCGTCCGCTTATCCGGGGCTGGGTCGCGGGGGCAGCAGCCTAAGCAGGGACTCCCAGACTTCCCGAGGCGTTCCCAGGCCAGCCGAGAGACATGTTTATAGCATGTATTACGCAAATTTGATTCTTGTGAGCTTTAAACCATATTATCATGTGATTACCTCCTCAAAAACATACCTGGAGTTGTGTTTTGTTTCATTCTCACATGTCTGAGTGACCCTTTATCCTTCTGTGTGCATCTCTAAAGCTCAAAATGCCCTGTGCCATTTTGTGTCATGAAGCAGCAGTTTTCAAGTTAACATCTACAGTACCTTTTACCTTTAATTCAGCAGAGATAAACAAATCCAGGGCTGAAATTATCCAAATGATTAATGAAGGTGTATGGAGTTTAGAAACACAGTGGAGCACTTCCTGTATTACATGGCATCACAAGATGGAACTGAGTATTTTCAGTTTGAGAGAAGAGCTCAGTCTAAATATGCAAGATTTGTGTGTTTAACATGTGCGAATGAAACAAAACACAACTTCCGGTCTGTTTGTGATAAGGAAACAACATTATAACAGAGATCAGAAAATGACGTAATGTGGGCCCTTTAGTGTTCACTGTTCCCAACAAATTTAAAAACTAATATCAAAAAGATAACACAGTTTGAAGAAGTAACCTTTTGAAAGAAACTGTGTTATGCCTCAACCACTGCTTATGTCTAAGTATCACTTGACCGTAAAAACTCCAAATGCATTAAATGTTACAAATCTTGCTGTGATTTGGAAATATATTTTTCTCTTGCTTTTTTTCTGCCATTGAACTTTACAAGATGATATCCAACTTTTCTGACATAATTTATCAAGACTGAAACGTTACAGTGTAGCATTTATTTTGCATCTCTCAATATATTTTGATTAGATTTTTTAGTGCTTGTTGCTCATTTGCCTTTTCCTGATGCAAGACTCCTGTCAAACCTGCTGTACACTTCGAGTATGAGGAATGTGCAGGATTTTAATAGTGTTTTTAAATGTGTTATTACATAGTGAGATCTTTTAGTATAATCTCTAATCTTTTTTCAGGTCCCAAACTTGGATGAGTCTGTTTTAAATTGCCATATTGAACTCAATGAACTGTACAAGCTGACATAGCCAACTTTTCTGACATAATTTAGAAAGACTAAAACATTACAGTGTAGCATTTATTTTGCATTTCTCTCTCTTTCTATGTATATTTTTTTTAGATTTTATGTTTGGCTAAATCTGCAAACCAATGAATTCCTTTGTACTTGGAATTCATTGGTTTGCAGATTTGAACCCATGCCCCTCTTGCCTGGAAATTCAGAATATCCCTTTGTATTTTTTATACAGATCAATATCAGTCTGGTCCCCACACCCTCCGCTGAATCTCAAGCCCAAGTCAAACGTGGTCATGCAATAAGATTTGTTTTTATTTCAGTAACCATGTGAAACAAAAGAGCTCAGTGGTCACCCATTATTTACAAATAAAATCAAATTTATCTTACCTCAGAATTTAGTGCTTTGCTAATTGATTCTGCTGAAATCCGCAGTGTTTTTCATTCCCTTGTGATTTTAGTTTTTCCTTTATTTTTTCCAATGCGGATGGACCATGCATATCCTTGATTGGCTAATCCACCTGTCAGTCACGCCCATTTAAAAAATGCAGAGACTCACCGGTGACCAGACTCACATCTTTGTAATGCATTGAAAAAAGAGTCCATTTTGGTTCCTAGGCAAATGCTCCTTGAGAATGACAGAATAAATAAGTGGAAAGTATGAAGAAAACATTTAGATGGATGAATGATGAGAAGGCATAGAGGTGCAAAATTCACAGCAATCACAAAAGATGGCTGCCCTCCTCCATTAATCCAGGGTAAATTTCCTTAAAATCTAACCCCGCGAGGTTTCTCTAATCTGGGATTACATTGAGCAGAGAGGAGAAAAAGAGGCAATCAATCTTCTTTACAGGTTTTAATCCTTTATGAATGACTGGATTATTTCCTTGGGTGAGGCTTTATGGCCGCGATCTCATTCCCCTCTGCATCTCCCTCTCTCCCTAGTGCTCTCCTCGCTCTCTGCCGGGGCATCCTTGATTTATAGATATCATTTGACCTGTTAAGGCAACAGTCTGCCAAAAGTCTAAGATTAAGTGCCTAGGCCTGGACTGACACAGGCTCCTGCTGCTAATTTTACATGATCTATGGAGCTAATACCTGTTCTCCATCCTGCCCTGTACAGCCCGTCAGGGTCACACAAACCATACTTTTTTTCTTCACAACATGCACAGCAATTTTGCGATGGTTTTGACACGTTATTCAAAAAGTCGACCTGAGAGTGCCATCACATTTTTAAGTTCCATAAAAAGGACAGCAGGAGCATATATAACACTAGATGAATTCTGCACTGCCTCCAGACTGTCCCCATACGTTTAGCACCTATATGGGCATATTTCTGTAGACTGTATCCAACAAAGTTCTCCCTTCTATTTTGTCTCAAGCAAAACTCATACCTTCACCTTGAGCTCACCTTTATGCTCAACCAGGAGTGGAACAAAATGGCTTTAGTGTGTGACAATATTCTAATACTGATTAGTTATGTTATATAGTAGTACCTCTGTTTTGTTACCCATTGTGATATGAACACTTCTAACAGTCAAAGAACTTTATTTTACATTTTTTTAATTGCAAACATTGATATTGCTCTGATTAATAGTAACAGATTCATTTTCCGGTGCATTTTTCTGAGAACTCAAACCATGAATGCATGACAGTACAGAATTACTGAAACATGCATGATTCAATTGAAATACAAGTTAAAGTTAATGAGAGAGAAAACTATTATTAGGCTCATAAAAGTCAATTTTACACAGTAGTTTAGTGGCGTAAATGTCAGCATTCTTCACTTTTGGGGGTCATATCTGTTTTAAGGAAAAGTTTCATCAAATAAGTAAAGTTTAATCAGTACGTTACAATTAACTGAAATAAAAAATATGTGGGTTTAATTAAAAAATAACAATTACAACACTATAAAAAGACTTTTAATGTTGCTATCGAAAACTGCACCCTTAATTTGACTGGCTATAGTTAATTTCAGATGAGCCTGTTCTTGCCACACAGTACAGTAATGTGGGCGAATCAAATTAATGAGGAATTAAGATTAAATAGCCGCTGTTCCACATGAGCGGTCTGTCAATACGTTCTGTTTGCTGTGATTAATTTTATCGTCCGAAAATAGCAAATGCATTGAAGGATAAGATGAGGCATAACCATTTGAATGTGTCTTAGTGCAATCCAAAAGAGGGAGATAAATTGGAAAGGCGTTTGGTTTATTGCACTGACATCCCATGACAACAGCGCCTTGGAAGGATCCTGAAAGCACATGTTAATGACTTCCTGTAAAGCTATTAAATCTGTTCATAACAAGCAGAATTTCTTTTGTGGAGACTCGTGGCGCATATCTCCAAAGTGCATATGGGGAAAAGCTGTCACACACAAGACCGCGGGGACCTACAGTTCTTTTCATTTTATATTTTGTACGGCCATACGATTGCTTCATCTGCCACAATACTTTTAAGTTTGGGAAGTAAATATGTAATGACAGGATAACTGGGTCATGAAGAAATGAAGAAAAGAAAAATTTGGATAATATTTTACACTTCCATTTTGGAAATTGAAAAGCCGTGCGGTGTCTCTAATCATACATTACTCAGAGTACTTTTTTGAGTGATTCATACACATTTCAGTTATCTCTTGCAGTGTTCAGAGAATGTGAGTTTTCATCTGTCTCATTGCTTGTTACTTGCCTTGGTGAGGAGAAGCTAGCAGCATGACCTCGGAGCACAGACCTTTGTTTTGATGATGCTCAGAGAGTGGGCCGTTGGGAGTCAGCTATATACTTTTAGATCAATATTGTGCTTTACAATGAACAAAATGTGATATAATGATCTATTTGAAAAATACTTGAACAAATTGTGTAGTGTGTCAATGTGTTCTTCAACTGAAACGTTCATGTTATATTTTTCTTGCTGGTTATTCTGTTTATCCAGTAGTGAGGGAGATATTAGCTTTGATCTGATACCAAGTAATATTATGACAAGTATCATATTAATAGAAGTTTTTTTTTTTTAAAGACACTGAAAGTTCTCTACTTTGAAGAATTTTACACTGGCAAGATCATTTCTCCAACCAGTCTTGTACTTATTTAAACATTAAAAATATATGTGCAGATAAACTTCAAAATGAAATGTTAAACACTGAATATTATTTGATTAAAAACAGCACTGACATGACAGAGACATGGGAATCGATACTTTTTGATACCTTAACCAGTATTGATGATTTTGCATTGATCCATCATTATTACCCAATTATTATGAGACGGATACGTTTTTTTCTCCTACTATTGATCGTATTGACTAACTGAATTGGAGAGACACTCATCTCAACAGAGAGTGCCACCTACTGGTCTGGAGATTGAACCTTTGACCTTTTAAACATGCACCAAACAACACTATCTTTTCTTGCTCCAGGGTGAGAAAGGGAGGGAGTTACCAGCATATATAAGAGCAGAGGCTGTGAGAGAAAGACCGCAGCTAGATGCTCTTGGCTGCGGTATAAGGATGGAGACAGATTTCCTCTCCAAATCCAGGTTGAGCCCCTTTGGCTGGGGATGCCTTTGATATGAGAACAAGACTAATCCCTGTAGTTCTGACTGCTGCCACGTCTTCATCCTCCCAACCAGGCGCCCTCTCATTAACCTTTGACTGGCACTGGCACTGGGTTTGAAGGGGATGGTATTAAACAGGCTTATCCCAGATCGCTGCCTCTGCCCGGGTACCAATGCACACTCTCTCACTGGCTTTCTCACAGGTCTTTTAAGGTGCCACAGAGTACAACAGCAACGTTATGTAAACCTCCAAAACACTGACTGGTCCAGGCAGCACTGCGCCACACCCAAAAGTTGAAGAGGAGACTCTAGAATGGGCTATTGTTGTTTTGACTAGAGCGTGTCCAAAATTGTTTTTAAGTTCAGACTGTACCTGATTTTGAGTCAGGAACATGTTTTAGTTTCTGCCAGTGTGATGCTGCACCAATGACACAGAAAGAACTGTCTGGGATAGTCTCATGTTGTTGTTTACATATTCCGTATTAGTTGATATGCTTTTTATGCATTTTAAAATGAATAGATTATATATTACAGTCTGGATGTATTCCTTGATTGATGATATCTTGAGTAGAATACATTAAAATCAGGTGCAGGCCCTTTAAGTTCAGCTATTTCTTTTGTATATTGGCAGTGTTTCCCAAACTTTTTTTCTGGGGACCCATATTTTAAAATTCACAAACCTATGCAACCCAAGTCAATAAATATTATTTGTAAATCATAAAATAAAGGTGAATTTGACCGTTATTGAACAGTAATGAAGATATTTTATTGTTGACTGAGTGATCGTGTCTCTCTGAACAATTAGTATTACTTGAAGTTTTAAACAATGAAAAACAGTAAATGAACCAGCAATAAAAGGGATCCATAAGTCGCCTATTTGGACATTAAATGTACCCCTCTTTTTCTTTTTAACATTCTGTTGAACCAGCAATACTGGAACAAAATTGTCAATAAAATAATTACAAAAAGATAAAAAATTGTACCTAAACATTTCTAATGAGATATGTCGGCCTTTCTGCGTTTTTTTTAGCATGTTCCAGTCCGGGGTGCTTTAGAAGGGCGCAACAGCAGAGCAAGTGCATTATTCAGTCTGTTTCTCTGCTTTGTATTCATGTTTGTGAGCACAGAAAATCCCAATTCACACATATATGTAGTAGTGAAAGGAATAAGCATAGAAATACTGGCTTTACTGAGGACTAGATATTCACTCACTCTCTCATGTGTCAGAACTGTATATTGCAGACCTACATGCAGATCATGACAAGGCGACGCCCAAAAAAGTCTCTCGTGACCAAGTCTTTGATAAACAAGGACTTAGGTTAATTTGTCTTTGGCCAAAATGTAGCTAATACTTTTTTCACTTAATTTTATGAATAGATCAAGTCAAGTTGATGCCATTTTGTTGGAAATATTATTCCCATTTGTTCCTATCTTTTAGCCCGATATAGTGCACATAACAAGAAATGTCTTAGTCTGTTATTATCGCTGCTTGACAACTGTATCTATAAATAGTTCCTTGCATATTCAGCTCCTCTCTGTTGTCTATATACATTGCCTCCTGAGCCTGTTGTCATTCTGCAGCTCCATCCTGGGTCAATGTTGACTTCAGAATAAATACATGTTTAATAACTTTGTGATTGGCATTTATGACAGGAAAGTGTATTCATATTTACACTAATATTTATGGTAATTATTTACTGTGTTGTCAAAAACTTGGATTACTGTTTACTTTTAAAAAAGCAAAGCTTGTCAGAATGCACTTAATTCTCATGAGTAAGGAGTTTGGAATGGAGTTTCTTTGTTAACTTTGAATTTAACGACTGTAAGAGGACTGACCTCTGACCTATGGAAGATGTGAAATCATGGCTGTTACCATGATATCGAAATCTTAAGGAATAGACTTACACAAAGTTTGGATGCCTCTGACAGGGGTTAACTTTGAGCCACCTACCCTTCCCCCACTTGCTTGAACCTCCCTATCTCGGACCTGTCACCCAAGCAAGATTGACTGATGTGTTCATGCACTCCCTGTGTGCTGTACCACACAAAGACCCCTTTAAGGATTAAAGATCTTTTTACAAACTTAACTTTTCTACAAAGCTTCACCTATTGATAATTCAATTGACTGAAGTTTGTTCACTGACTATGGGACACTATGGGATTTTTGATGGAACAATCTCTTAATCTCAAGCCAATAGACTTTCTCCAGAGAAAGAAAGGAATGAAATTCAATTCATTCAATGAACTATGGCCAGTGTGTTTTAATACTGATTTGTAAATGTCATGTGAATACTTTCTTTGTGTAAAACTGTTAATGTACAAAGTGTGTAATAGGTGAGCTATGTCATAAACCCCCCCCACTCAACTAACTCACATTCCACACGCAGACCCACCATTGGTCAGTTTTTCACACTTATCTTAAGATTTAAGACAAGGAAAACAGACCTCTCCCCAGAGTTTCCCAGTTTCGCAGATCGCCCAGTTCTGACCAGTTCGTTCAGACCTCTGTTCAGCAGAAGATCGCTGAAGCAGTTCAGCTCAGAATGGTAAAGATGTAGTAGAGCCGAACAGGAGGGACAACTCCCGAGTTCTCCCTTTGTTAAAGCTGTGCCCGTCGCTTGACGTGTTTTTTTATTCGAATACCTGTAGCTGATCTGATTTGAAAGCAAAGCTTTCATATTTTTCCAAATTTAAACATTTGCATTTTTGAAGACATAGTCTTTTTGATTGATTAGCCCTAATCTGTGACCCGCGCTGATAGACCTCACAGACACAGAAACGTGTCCTCCAATCCTCTGGAACAGAGGAGAGTGTCCCTCAGCCTGACGCCGACTGAGCCTGGAACATCGATCAGATCACGTGGCCTTTGTCCGTTTCTTTGCGTTTGATTCTTCAGAACCGACGTCCTGAGAAACTCAAACCTTCATTGGACCCAACAGGACCACATCATGACTGGACATCTCCACGCTCCCTGGGTTGTATGTGCACTATCACAGAATGGCTTGTTTTATCAATCTAGATTCAGCACAGAACTTTATATAACTCTTAAAGTTGTGCCTAATCTCAGATATCTAGACACCAGTTTAGAGCGACCTACACTAATTTGCATATTTGATATTTAATGCTGTCTGTTTAACTTGGTCAATAAATATCCATAAACCACAGTTTGCTTTGGTGAATAGTGATGTTATTTCCAGTGATGTCAATTCAAAATATGCAGGTCACTGATACAAGAATTTACGAACCTTCAGATCAATTGTTTAATTAATTATTAATTAATTGATTAACATAGGTAATTGATTAAATTGGATTGGTAATATTTCTAAACATTTGTTGAGTGGTGCCTCCAAATTTACTTCTAGTCAGAGCCGAACACTCACAAAGGCCACGTGAGTGCTGCTTTAATTTAGAACTCCTAAATTCCAATCTGTAACATCAGTTACCCCCTACATCATTGTATCACGTTGTGAGCCCTTGTAGATTTTACACTACATATTTTGGTGCTCATGTGAGGCCAGATGTAGACACAACTATATACCTAAGTACATTGGTCCTTGGTATGATTAGGTCTGTTGTGAATACTGCTGCACCTGCTTCAACCTTACAATATAAGCTTGATTAGACCAATCTGCCACCAAAGAGAAAAATACATCTTCATCTGATCAAAAAGGGGTTCATATGATATAAAATATAGCTTAAAGGTGGTAATTTCAATTGGTTCTACTCTCTGTGCCTTGATTTAACAATTCTATAAGAGACAGCAGATGTGTGTAGTGCACTACTCTCTTCCAAATGAGAATCGAGTGGTCATTGAGCACTGGGCCCTGAAATTACAATTTTGTTGTTCAATTACCCATGATGCCACAGTATGATGCATGGTGACCACAGCCACTCTGTGCCATGAATTATCCAGGCAGCGGCCTCTTTAATTCAGTCATGTGCTTTTGTTATAGACACCCATCTGAGAATAGTTACTATAATTGTATGTAATATGCGTTTGTGTATTTGCACAATTGATTTATTGAAAAAGGCAGGGCAGACTAACCCAGCAAAGCCAGAAGCATGAAATTATGGCTATTAAGGAATTAAAGCCATTGCTGTTTTGAGATGTTAAGTTAACAATGGTCAATTATATTTGTGGTAAAACATCTCAAAATAAATGAAAGCACCCAAACACGAACATAGGTATTTGAACAAGTTTAGCCTAATCAAGTTATTAATGAAATTCTAAGCCCTTGAAATAAATATTTTCAAATTACTTTCCATTATAGGACAAAACCAGGCATATGCCCATGACGTTTTGCCTCTTTCTCTCAAACTAAACAATGAATTTGATTTCTTAAAGGCTTTTAAAAAATAAAGCACCAACTCCAACAACAAAATGCATTCAGGATTTTGGATGCAAACTGGGTGAATAAATACATGTAATGCTGATCCAGGCTGGGAAACTCAAATGGGCAAACTACATTATAGAGCTGCCTGCTGCAAACTTACATCTCTATGGGCTCTAAAGAAAATTTACTGAAACAAACAAAACACACTTCGACATTCTTCAAGCCTAGCCCAACTGACATTTACTCCTAGTTCCAATTACAGGCTCTTGTACATAAATATACATACTTGTAAAGCTGCTGAATGTCTTTACAAAGAAAAATCTCATTACTATTGTTACTGCAGTTTTTAATTAAGATATGAAGGAAACAGCGCTTTAACTCAAGTAAATAGGCTATTGGAAGTGAAGTTTATGATCGTGAGCTGTCTCTGTAAACAAGGCAAATGTTCTCTAATCCAATTAGAACTACATTACATGAGCTCACTTCAAATATACTGCAAAATGCACTGTTTGGCTAAGTGGTGCAGTTGCAGTATAGGAGCACAATACCTGTGCATAACTGGTGATAGATGATGGCTTCTGAGAGCTCATTAAGGAAAGTGACTTGATTCATTACATAACTGTTTATACAATAATAGGCAGGCAGGTGGAAAAACGGGCTGGGCAAAAATCTCAAAATTGGCATGGCTAATTTTGATCAACATTTACTACTAAATCAGTGAAGACAATTAGTTTTCAACCAACTTTGTTAATTTTTTAGACATAATTAACTCAATGTGTAACTATGTATAGTAAATGTAACAAACGTAACTTAACACCAGTAACATAACTGGTGTGCAAAAATAACTAGTTTGTAAATATCCATTTAACAGTCAAAATCACATTACCATTGCACTTGTCTTATATCTGTCAGATGCTCAAAGTCACTTTACAGTTTCATGCATTAGTCATTCATTTCAAATCTGGCATTGGTGGGCTATTATAGTAGCCTCAGCTGCTCTGGGGCAGACCGACAGAAGCAAGGCGGCCAATCTGAATCATTTGTCCCTTCGACCAAGAGTTACTTCCTCATACACCACATTCATACTAGGTACTTTGGATGAAGTGTCTTGCCTAAGGACACAAGGTCAGTTTGCAGTAGAGCCACTGCTGCCCCACCTGGTGGTCTCAGCGGTTTCCCATCCGAGTACTAACCCTGCCCTGCTTAATCTTCGAGATCAGATGAGAGTTGGCATTGGAAAGGCCAATGAAACTAAATGTACTATTTTTCACCTGTCCTGAACCTTAAATATTCCATGGTTGTGGACCTGCAGTTTTGTACCAGCTGAATCATGTGCCCTTTCATGGTCCTCCCAAACCACCATCTGTAGCTGTGTCCACCATCTGCTCCTTTATCTCCTCCATTCGTGTTTTAGATGCCGTGCTCCAGGCGAGATGTAGTTTCAGAGCCCACTCTTCATCAACATGACTGACAACTGTGACCACACAAACCTGTTCAGCTGGAGCGGCCGCTGGTGCGACTATCCTTACACTCTGCTGACAAAGTGGAAAAGTTATATTTTTATTGCTTTGTGTGGGATACTGCCGCAGAGTGTGGAGACTTTTATGATTGACTGTTATTATCTACTCTCAATACACTTCACATTTGTTTGTTTTGACTTTTCATCTCCATTTTCTTATAATGTTTTGGAGTTTCTTGGCACAAAATCATTTGTTTGTTTGGTCTGTGAGCGAGTGTGAGTGAGTTCATTGCAGTGGCATCAGAAGGAAATCTCATAATGTCAAAACAGAATCCAGATATTGAGATATAGCCACTTGACTGGAAGAATGTTGCTGCTGTTTGGTTAAGATAAAATGTTTTGTGAAAATAAAGCTTCCAGGTGCCAAAGGTGGATCACACAATAATCACAAAGAAACTCAGCACAATTTACTTTAGATCTCATATTGAAAAGCAGCATAAAACTGTTTTTTGAAGCTGAAGTACATAAAAATAAAGCTGGCAGCTGATTTTGATGAGCTGTGAAATTTTCTGTAAATATTGTGGTACATTTGCTGTATTTGTATTTGTACCTCAATTATATTACAAAACACAATAATAACATATTAGTTAGCTTTCTTAAAAGTACACTTTACTTCACATTACTTTAAACTACATAGGATGTTTTGCATGTGAGGGTCAGTAGTAGATTTGGTTGGGAGAGAGTGTGGGAGAGATAGAGGGATTTAAATAATCTGTATAGTTCTTTACGTGTAAAGCTTGGTTTATTTATTGATTGATACTTATTTCTCCTGAAAACATAAATAAAATCTAATCATTACATTCCCTTTCCCAGTCATCTTGTTGCATAAACCGCACTGGAGGCAGTAGAATACAGACTTGGCTGATGCAGTTGCCTTTAAAGAGCACACTATTTTAATCTCTTTTAAGCATCTTCCCTGTGGCTCAGAAAGCCTCTCCACTTGTTCCCATCCTCTCTGCTTCACTGGGGCATTTGATGGGAGAGCTTTCTGCACTTTCCCGAGGTAGGCCATCTTTGAGAGATGACAGGCCACAAGTCCCATTTTTATTATGATTTATTCGAGCCAGCCACTTTTCTGTAATGGAAATTTATTTGAATCAACGCCCCTTTGGCAGGGCCACTCAGGAGCAGCACTGGCCATCTGGGAGTCCGAGACAGAGGCAGGCCCCATTTGGCAAAATGAAAGCAACCTTTTTTAATGCAAACATTCACCAAGCATGGACTTGAAAACAGGCCTCTTCAGTGGGATTGATGCAGCAGTTATTTCATTGCCACAACAAACAGGCACCATTTATTTTGCTTCTGAAAATAATAATCTTTTCAAGAATTCCAAACACATGGTAACACTTACACCACAAAGACAAACATATTTTCCTTATTCAAACAAAATCTTTTGTAAAGCTGACGTTTAAAGGGAGTGTGAAGTAAAATCAGCTATAGGAACAAATGCTCCAAGAGGTTTTGAACAATGAGGTTTTGAAGCTGTGTTTATGATGATTTGCTTTACTTTGACTTAAGGCTTTAAAGGCTTAGGCTTTAAGTGAATAGTCTGGATATAAATCAACTATGATTACATTTACTTATGATATTACTACTTTGAATGTTTGCTGAGACTTCTACATATTTACATGTTATAAACATGTTTTCAGAATGAATTGGGGCTTTATGGGGATTTTTGACCTGTATAAAGTATGTATACAGCATGAATCAAACCTATATATGCTGTACTACTTCATCAGTTATCAAGTTGAAGTGATTTTAGAAACATCAGACATTCTTCAGTTCTTTGCCTTTTGGAGGGAAGCACTGATCTAAGAAGCCCAAATATGGTCGCGCAGTGAAGTGCACAGTGCGTGTCCCGGGGCTCCTGTCTGCCCCATGTCCAGAGACAGGGGCAGAGAGAGACATAGGCACTGCAGGCCATCATCAGCCTCTGTGCAAATGTCAAGTGACAAAACGAGAGCCGGAGATGGCATTGAGAGGGACAAGGCTTTAAAGACACACTTTGTATAGATGTGACAAATGTATCAACGCCGTGTCATTCGTTCATCCATAATTCAGTGTTTGTGTCTGTGTGCATATGATCCAGGGAGCAGACAGACTGTGATGAGCCCCAGACCGGAGGCGCACGCCGGGAGACGGGGGAGGGGGGGACTACCAGTACATGTTCCAGCAAGTACGAACAGCATATTTGAACACTTGTTTCTATGTCGTCTATGTGCAGTTCCCTGGTAGGTCCGGAGACAGGCGGATATTAAAGATGAGTTCTGTCCCTCTCACACTGATGGATTCCTGAGCAGGGTAGGCGGGACAGGAGGGGGAGGGGGGAGATTGGGGTGAGAGGAGTAGCCGTCAGCTGCCAGCCTGTCGAAGTGTGCACTGTCATGTTCTGAACTGGGATGTCAATCACTGGGGGTGTACAGGTTCAGCCTGCCCGTCGACTGTCAGTGCAACTTTGAGGAGCTGCTCTTTATTTTTGGGGCACCAGATACAGTGGAGAACAAGAGGAACCAAGAGGCAAGGGTGATGGCATTGTTTGATTGTTAGTATGTAGAATTTTTTTTTGGTTTTAGTTATCTTTTGATTAAAAGTGTATTCCACTTGTAGTCTGCTCAAAGATGAATACAAATTATGTGCTAGTTCATGCACTTTTATGTTTATTTGATGTTGTTTATTTTAAATTTGAAGAGCTGCTCTTTATTTCACCAGATACAGTGAAGAACTGTGAGGCAAAAGTGCATGATTGTTAGTTTAGCTAGTTTTTATCTGTTATAGTTATTTTGTGATTAAAGGCGTATGCCACTTGTAGTCTACTCAGACATTTGCAAAAAAAAATTGTTTGTGACCTTTATACGTTTATTGAATAATTTGATTTCAAAAAAAGTTTTTAAAGTGGTACTTGGTGTTCTGGGCATTGTCCCAAAGTGGTTTGTGCTCTCGCTCAAACTCTGGGCATGTTCTCCCAGTGTTAGCTCAGGTTCACTAGACTGTTACACAGGCTCATCTATGAGCGTCTTGAAATATTTAAAAAATGGGAGCATGGTTGAGTCTCAATCCTATGTCTATACTGTTTAGGGTGTGTTAAATCATAGACTGAGTTCACAGTCCACCCCTAAAATATGAACACATGAATGAGAATTTTAGTGTGTATATATTGTGCTATTTGTTTAGGTGCAACATTTTTGGTGGAGGGTATGCCAAACTTATCTGGTATTGATTCAGTTACATGTTAGGTAAGGTTAGTTTATTTACCATTTGTAGTTAAAAAGCACATTGGAAAAACACATGCAAAAAGCTCAAAGTGCACCATGAGACATTAAACAACACACACGCCAACAAACAACAGACATTCATTATGGAGGACATACTGACACTGTGAAATACAACCAACAAAGATTAAGTAGCCAAAATATTAAGGTGCTGCATCAAAGTTCAAAGTGCGTTGTTCAAGCTTTTAACAGTTGTGTGAAAAAGACGTTAAGATGGCAAGAAGTCTTACATTTAATGAAGCAATACCTTCTGCCAGAGGGAAGAAGCTCGGAACATGTCTCTTACCAGGATGGCCAGAGGGGTCATGTATGATCTGAGCTGCTCGCCGTGCTTTTATTGCTGACAAAAAAAAAAAAAAATCTTCTGACATGCTTTCTAACTGTGAGTGTTCCATCCATAGCTCTGACCTGTAACAGCCTGCTTGTCTCCTCGGAAATAGATAAGTTTAATGTGATCCCGTGAAATATTCCAAGTAAATAGATTAGAGCTCTTTGAACACAAGCAAGAAGCAGACCTACACTAGAAAAGTTACATAGTGCACCTTTAATGTATTCTCCAAAGTAATCAAAGTGTAATTTCATAATATGTCCTCCTTCAAAGAATATCTGGTAATTCAGCTTTTTGATTGTGCAGCTGTGTTTCCAGGCGTTGAAGATGCTGCCCACACATGCTGCAAACTTGCATTAAATTTCCTCTTTGCCAATAACGCAGATCACTCTTTCTGTCAGTTTATACAGTTCAAGTTGCAAAGAATATGAAAAGGAAATGATCAGGAAACATATGAATAAAACATTGGCATTTGGAAAACATATAGATAGTGAATGTGCCTTATGTAAATATGCAAAACAAATAACATTGCTGACTATATACATAAACAGCATCTTCCTTCAGACTTGGCAACACGGATATGCTTTGAGTGGGGAAATCTCATTAGTCTAATATCAAATAAAAGCTCTCAACTGCAGGGAACACACTGCAAAGAGGGAGCAGGGACTCACAGGGAGACTGAAATTTGTCTTTGAAGTCAATAGTATTTACTGAGAAAAAAAAAAAAAACGTGCTATTTGCAGCTGTTTTGGTTCTGAAAAAGACCATCACATGTATTTCTCCAAATGTTGCCTCCAGAACTGTGCCATTGTAAAGGAAAACGTGGCACAGAAAGATTTAAAAAAACATTAAGCAACTCAATGGATCACACTTGAATACAGCTTAGAATAGAGTCTACAGACCAAGAACTGTGTATATGGGGAAAAGGCAGATGAATAATACATTTTATGTATTAGTGCCTTTCTAACACCAAAGGTCACTTTACATAGCAAAAACGACATCAATACAATTATAAGAACATTAAACAGAGGTGGGTTCTGAAAAAGGGTAGAGAAGTAATTTATCGAAGTTCAGGCAGGAGAGAATTCCAGAGGGTGGGAGCGGAGCAACTGAAAGCTCGTCCTTCCATGGCGACCAGGCAGATAGAGGGTGGGTGAGCTGGAGGGAAGAGGAAGGAGCAGAGATACGGAGGAGCTGAGAGAGATTTGGAGGAGTCATATTATTGAGGGCACTTACTGTGAGAAGAAGAATTTTATTTTGAAAGAGTTGTGCAGTTAATCAAATTTTAATTAAGATTGAGATTCCGTCATCTCTAATCATCAATGATCAGCTTGGGGTTTCCTCTGTCATTAAGCATGTGGTTCGGAGCAGAGTTCAGACTTAGGAAATTGAAATTTAGTCTTTAGACAAACATTATTGATCCACAAGGAAAATGAGTTGGGCAGAGTAGCTCACACATTACAATACAATAACAGAGCAAAAACTAATAGTATTACAAATCAAATTTCAAAACAAGTATGGGCAGATTTTTTAATGTAGTAATTAAAAGTGTGTGTTATCAGTGAATTAATATTGCAAGTGTCTTTTTGTTTGTTTTTTTAAGCTAATTAAAAATCAGTCCTTTTCAGTAAAAACATTAATTAATTTTTGGTGATATTGCCCAGCCTTACTTACTTAGTACTTAACTTACTTACCCAGGTCACTGCCACACCCTCTGAAACAATTACAACACACCAGAGCTTTATTATTCTGCCATTTTAGTGAACATGCTGTGTTAAGATTTGTGGTGAGTCAATTTCACAGTAATTACATGATAAGTATTAAAACAAGATTGATTTGTCAACAGGACATAGGAAGGACATTGGGCTTCCTGTAATATGATTATTCCTCAGTGCTGTAAATTTAGCAGCCTTCTTGTCATTGCTGCAGGTCATGCTTTTGTGTTATACATTATTCACCCCCCTACACCCCTGACAAGCATCTAAATGATGAGCGCATCTATTTATTTATTAATCCAAATACATGCAAGTTCAATAAAAGGGGCTCTATGCATTCCTGAGAGCCGCACTACATCATAATCATCATCACCAGGAACAGCCAGCGCAGCCACATCATCCGGACTGATATAAAAAGCCCAAAATGGGGCGTGTTGTCAGGGGCCTGATAGATTCAAGGGGCAATGCTGAATGTTGATCAAGGTGAGGCATGGAGGAGGCCCGGCGTGCATCCCCAGGCAATCTGTGCCTCAGTCAGGAGATGGAGAGAGCACTGCGCCCTGATCCATCATGTCCTCCCAACACCACACTCTGCTGATAGAGCCAGCGCTGTCCCCCACCTCCACGTGACAGATCTGAGGCTCCCAGCTCAAGGCATGCTCACTGCCAATAATTAATTAATCCTGTATGTTTGCTGAGGCAGTGGAAAATCACATTTTCTACCAGGAAAAATATGTAGACAATGTAACTTTTGCACAATCACACTGAGACCACATGTACATGCATCTCTATTTATTTAGATATACTACTGTACAGCCCATAGAAAACCCGTGCAATTTATTTGTTGTATTTGTTTAGGGGTCCCCCTACCACAGTTTGGAAACCACCCACACCACACAGTCACCTGTGTTGTTAATTGATTTAATACTATATGAAGGGTAAACAGACGGATCGAAAAAGGACCAAATTAAAATGTCTTTACTTATTTTTGTTTTATACATTTTTTTATTAACAGAAAAAAGCATTGCATCATTGTCCTGTCAGCAATTTCAAGACAAAATTGTGATCGATCCATGAGAAAAAAAAACATGCTTAATTTTTGATGATGTTGCCCAGCCCTCCCCTATGTATTTATAATTAAGTAATCCTGTATGTTTGCTGAGGCAGTGGAAAATCATGGAAAAATATGTATGGCATTTACGAATGACAAAGAATGTAACGCTTGAGTAATCACACTGAGACCACATGCACAAGCATCTCTATTTATTTAGATATACTACTGTACAGCCCATAGAAAACCCGTGCAAGCCCCTGGGTTTCAAAATGGCCACCCATTCAAGTCAATGGCGCAAGATTCCAGATTAGCCTAGCCCGGCTAGGTACTTCCGGTGGCTGTGGGCCGATTGAGCATGTGCAGTAGTGCTCTTTTCTCCCGCGGGCACATGTGAATGCACGCACGCGCCCACACGGAATGCAGAGCGTAGCCAGAGTTACAGAATTACAAAGTATTTTTTCAGATAACTGAGGGGTTTTGAGCTGAGAAAAAGTTTATGATCTAAGTTTGAAAGTTGTAGATGCCCTGTCAGCCAGACCCGAGCAGTTTATGATTACATTGCACTCTATGAGAACAATCCTTTCTCAGCCCAAGGGATTTTTTCCACTGTAGTACCAGTGAGTGGCCACTATGTCAAGTGGAGGCAGCTAAAGCTAGCAATACCC
This sequence comes from Boleophthalmus pectinirostris, assembly GCF_026225935.1. Classification (NCBI taxonomy): domain Eukaryota; kingdom Metazoa; phylum Chordata; class Actinopteri; order Gobiiformes; family Gobiidae; genus Boleophthalmus; species Boleophthalmus pectinirostris. The sequence goes on from NW_026571299.1 coordinate 37,465,282, forward strand.
TATCCAGTGATTTTAATAGATCCATGGACCCGTGGTATCATGTGACCTGTGATGTCATGTGACATCCCATTCCAAAAGTTAATGAATTAATTTATTAAGATCTTTGGCATTTTTTTGGCACTGCACACACCCATACCCAGTGTTGGGTAGTAACGGATTACATGTACCGCCGTTATGTAATCAGAGTACAAATTATGAATAACTGTATTCAGTTACAGTTACTGTTTAAATGAGTGGTAATTGGATTACAGTTACTTTGCTGAAATAAGTGGATTACAAGGCGGTATTTTCCTGTTTTCACATTTTGTGCTACATCCCATTTATTTATTTTTTTATTTCGGTAATTCCACTCATTGCCGGAAACCCAAACAGAACGTGGCAATAAGAGCGATGTAAACGTCATGTTAACGTTGGCGGCGTCAGTCACACAATGGACGAGGTCAAAGAGCCAGTAGAACAGAGCCAACAGTGCACAGGTAAAAACACATTCGTGTCTTGGAAATTCTTCTTCCGACGTGAAATATAAAAGAAAATAACAAATATAAAATCGCCTTCAACTTAAATGTCAAACCAGAGCTACTGGCACTGGTGAAAACAAACTGCATAGACTCATGATGTCTGCACTACTGTCCTATAGTGACCTGCGACACGAGGGGACACGCACACACAAACACAAACACAAACACACACCTTCATCATCGTCATCGACCTGAGAACGCGCAGACCACCGTCATTCTCCCGCGCGCCGCGTGTGGACCGTGTTTTCTCGCGTACGCTGTGTAGACCGCGCTTCCTCCTGTGCGCCTCTAAACCAGAACTAACACCAAGACTTAAACCAGGACTAACCCAGGCCAGGACTAAACCAGGATTAAACCAGAACTAAACCAGGTCTAAAATCTGGACTAAACCAGGACTGAATCAGGTCTAAACCAGAACTAAACCAGGACTAAACCAGGACTAAACCAGGACTTAAACCAGGTCTTACAATCAGGACTAAACTAGAACTAAAACCAGGACTAAAACCAGGACTAAACCAGGTCTAAACAATGATAACAGTAGGTTGGACATAATTTAAGTTGATCTCATATAAAAATAATTTCTCTATCAATAATATTTTTAATATGGTTTGAAGAGAACAAACAAGAATTTTCAGAATATGGTTTCTACATTCATGTAGTTTTAAAAGGCATGACAATATCAAGTAATCCAAAGTAATCAGATTACGTTACTCACTTTAAGTAATTTAATGGATTATGTTACAAACTACATTTTGGGGTATGTAATCTGTAATCTGTAGGGGAATACATTTTAAAAGTAACCTTCCCAACACTGCCCATACCATTAGGATGACACCCTCCATATTTGAGATCAGTCACATGAGTGGTTCGAGAGTTATGTGTGGAACAGATAAACAAACAGAGACACAGACAGACGTTCCTTGCATTAATGGATAGACATCAATCATCTAACATGGATATATGCACATATTGAGGATAAATCTATTTAGATGTGAGATTTGGCATTTGAATTGTCAGCTATATCACGTAAAAGTGACTCTTGTGAGCTTTAAGCCATATTACTGTTATCTCATCAGAAACAGTTGTGTTTTGTTTCCTTCACACGTTTGAGTAACCCTTTATTATTAGTCTGTTTACATCTCTAAAGCTCAAAATGCTCTGTTCCACCTTGTGATGTCATGAAGGAGCAGTTTTCACAACTCCAGGTATGTTTGTGATGATGAAACATAGATCAGAAAATACAGTAATATGTGCCCTTTAACAGTTATTATTCAGCAGATTTAAACTTTATACGTGACCACTAGTCTGACCTCTCATGAGTTCTGCATGTCAGCTAGAATGGAAGCTGGCTCAATCCTAGGGAACATGATATTTAATACTGAAAGGATTTACAGTGAGTGCATAGTCTGTAAATATGAAGAGAAGAGAAGAGGCTGACAGAATCAGTCAAAGCCAAAGTTAACATTCACCAACATCAAATAAAATGTCATGCAAATGGGACAAACCAGATCAAAGCAGGTAATTATACTTCACATTGTGTTGGACGTAAACAGAAAAGGGAGAAAATACGTGGACCCCTGCATCTTTTTCAGCTGGGCCTTTTTGAGTGAGTTGTCCTTTTTCTTTTTAGTATTAATTTTATTTTTTACCGTTTTCATCCAGTCTCAGATGTGGCAAGTTTTATTGGTTAAAGCAGATCTCATTTCAAGGGATGTCTCAGAGAAAATGTCATACTTAATTAGCTATATACAAGTCTGTAAAAAGGATTGAATAAAGCAGAACGACATTTAGAAATTCCAGTACTGAAAAGTATTTCCCCTACTATACCACACGTACAGATATTTATGTATATGGCCAAAAGTAAGTTCAAATACATGCAGGGTTTGTATACTTTTCCTTAACTCATGAGTCATACATTTCCAAATGCCACTCTTCCAAATTTCCCAAGTGAGCTGACTCATTCACTCACAAAAATAACAATCTCCACTTTTTTTGACGGCGCACCTATAAAAAGAGCATTGGGAGAAAAACAACATGGTGGGACCGATGTTCAAGGTTGAGGTTGTCAATAGTGTTGCAGCTTTGTTAGTGAGCGAGGGGAGGAGAGGACGCTAAGAGAGTCCAGCGATTGTGATGGAAGTGGTGTCTGTTCCCGTGGGTCACACAGACAGATAGAGATCAGAGCGCTGGGCCTTGATAAGATCACATAGACTGGGAAACCTCCCCCTCTCTTTAATTGAAGTCAAACCAAGTCACAGCTTCTTAGATCCAAGCGATGACCCCAGCAACACTTTTTACACAAGGTTTTTGTCTCTCACTCAAGGTGTATTTAAGTGTACTTACACTGAAAGCTGCAGTCTTTGTCTATGGATTTTAGTATGGTGAAAAATTAGGACCATTCCCACAGTGATTAACAATTTATCAAAATGTCACATAAATACAGATTTCTTTGTAGTAAATATAAATTCACATTATACAATGGAATATACACAGTATTTTTGAAATGCGTGACAAGTCCTGTTTTGTAGTAGTTTGAGAAGAGAATCTGTTTTAAATTTACCATAAAAAGTCCACAATATTAAAATTGATAAATTGCTAGTTACTATTCCAACGATTGACCTGTGTTGGTTTTCTTATGCTCTGAGTAAAACGTTTTCTTTAACCTTCCTTGAAAAATGGATTCACCTTGAATATTAACAACCACTGTGGCTCCTCATGTCGTAAAAGTAAATCATAAATTATACTGCTGTAATATCATCTCTGTCCGAGTCCCTTCAGAGCTGTTGGAATTATCACATTTTTACAACACAACTTTATATGATGGGACTCTCTCCCAAAACACAAGCTTAACAAAACCATCTTTATTTACAATGACTGTCACTGACTATCAAATCTACAACCTCCTGGTTAGTGGGCTAATGCCTTTATCTGCTGGGCTACTGTAGCCATATTCATTCCGTATCTTACACTAGTGGTTACTAAATGTTTTATAGTCATGTACCCACTTGATATTTGATGATCACTTGACTCACTGGAGGCTGCTCACATCTTATCAAGTTGCTGTTACAAATGTAAATGTTTGGTTGCATCATTTGAAAAACATGTGAAACATTTAGGTTAGCCTGGGATACCCAAATAATCCAAATTCTTATCAAAGAAAGCCAAGGTGGCAGTATTCTTTTTTTCCATGACACACACCGGGTAGTTTGGAAACCACCCACTCATTACTTCATACACTTGGCACAATTGATCTGTTACCATATAAAGGGTGAACAGATGGATCAGAAAAGGAGCAAATTAAGATATCTTTATTTATTTATTTATTTATTTACTTATTTTTATCAACAGAAAAAGCATTGTAATTTTTTCCAGCGTTGGCATTATACTCTCATTGTCCTGTCAACAACTCCGCTCATCACTATCATTTGGCCACTCGAGTAAAAACAAACTTATTATATTCTGACAGCCATTCAGCCTTATCTGCTAACACTGTCAAACTAACTAATGCCTGACAACTCACTCAGCCATGTCTTTCCACTGACTCCAATCTTAATTACTGGATGTATACAAGCTGCTCTTACGGTCCTGGCTGCCCTTTGCTATTGTCACCTCTGTGCGCCTCCGCAGTGGGACAAGCAGCTGTGATTGATGCTTTTCCCAGAGTGCAGGATTGTTCTGCTGAGTTGCCTCATGCACCAATAATGACACATGATGGAAACCCCTGTCAGCTGGCCACGAGACACAATGAAGACGGATTGTGTCCTGGATGGGCTGTGATTTTGTGGAGCAGAAAGTTAAGTAACCTTTTTGTGCTGATAATGTTGCTGCTGCCTGTGGTGCAACATGCGGAGATCGTCCAAGGTTTTCCAGCAGCCCTGAACCAATGATTTACTGCATTCAGTCTTTTCAGTAGATTTCTCTTTGCCAATTACTATTTATTTTCATGTTATTTATTTCTTTTAGATATTGAAGCTTTCTAAGTGGAGCTTAAGTGCCTGAATGGCTTTTGGGGCTTGACAGATGTGTCAACTGCAATTTTAACAAATTTAGATCCAAAATGTATCCAAAGACCTATATGGTTATGACTTTTGTCTATCTAGACTTAATGCTGGTAAACAAGGTGAAGATGCAGAGGGTTATTATTTCTAAGAGTGGGAAGATTATTCAGCAGTTTAAAGGTGCAGGATGAAGGGCCTGCCACCTTCTTGTCTCCATGGAGATGTTATTGCTTTGGTTCCTGGGGGAAACCCGCCCAGACACAAGGAGAAACTGGTGAAACCCACACAGTAAGGCCAAGGTGGCCTGAAACACAGAACTCTCTTGCTGTGAGACTTGAGAGCAAGCACCATATGACAATAAATGTAGCTACTGTATCTCCATGACGGCAAGCTAGTGATGTTACCAGGCCATGTTACTGCACACATCTGTGGGGAGGCAACCCTGCTCACAAAAAATGAATGCTTTGAAAGGTATTATATTGTATATTATGTACAGGGATGAAATACCTGCAGTTGAATAAATGAAAGCCAGATTTAGTTAATGGCACTGTTGGACACCCCTGGCAAATAATAACATTTTTATAGAGGTTAGTGGGTAGTGGTCCCCTCCACTTGAAAATGTCATACTGCACTTTTAAGATTTCAGAGTTCAGAATCATACAAAGATTATCACCTTTGAATTTGTAGAACAAGGAATAGAATCTAAAGGCACAGGTAAACAGCAGGTCATTGGGCTCAGGCTTGAGAATAAGAATGATCAATGGAGATGTAGTGGAGGTAATTCTGGTGGCTGACATACCCACTTTATGTTTAAGAAGAACCAATTAATAATCAATATGAGGATGAGAGTGGGATGCTAATAAGGAGAGGATAGTGTTGCTTTTCAGTGTAAGTGACAGAAACACGGTATAGACAAGTGTACGTCAGCAACTAATGATTTGTTTTTTCAGCAATTGATTAAACTTCTGATAAGTAGTATTTTTGTCAGTCACACAACTCAACACATAAAAGCCTATATAGAAGCCGGAAAAACAGTGTTGGTATTTCACTACATTAACATAAATAGGCAGTGAAAATAATTATTATAATAAAAATAATACATGAAATAGGTCATACAACTTCCCCAAGGTAGAAACTCACTCTGCAAAGTGTTAGGATGGTTAACCTGCAAAAGTGGAACCTTCCAGAGGTAAATTCTCTATTCTTGTATATATACTGTATATTTCACAAAAGAAAGCATGCCGGTTAGACAGGTACCATTTACAACTACAAATACTGTGACACATTTTAAACTACTTTTAGCTGATCTAAAGAGACCCTGGGATTACAAGTTCTAAAGCTGATTTCAATGTTTTATCTTTATAGGATTAAAAGTGTTTTAATCATTAAAGGATTACCCCCTTAATGTGTTGGATGTGCTTGTCACTGCCACACACATCTCTTTTCATTATACATTGCCTGCAGAATAATTCTTCTTCAAACATGGAACTGCATAAACTAACACCACAGGGAAGAGGGAGATTAATTAAAACTATTTCATATTTAATTGTGTATGTGGCATCCTGTAGCTAGCCCATGTGAGTGGTCTATTGTCCAGGGCCCATACTGTACACATGAGTGAAGTGAGTCAGTGTGGATACAGTTGACTGCCATGTTTGAGCTGGCCTTGTCTTCAGGAAACACTGCCCTACTCCTCCTCTTTCTCTTCCTCCTCCTCCTCCTCTTCCTCCCTGCTTTAGCGCTCTTGAGCCGGGTGATTTTAATTTGTCAAAACTGTTTACCAGCGTGCACCAAGGCTATTACTGGTGTGTCATGAGAGAGGAGATAGGTAATGAAAAGCATACAAATGACAGACGAAAAAAGCGCTGAGTGCAGGAGGGTTGGGTATGTCATGTAGGAGGATCTTTTATGTAAAGGGCTTGCTGTGATTAAGAATTCCACTTCTACTTGGGAATCAATTATGCTAAAATGCTAATTGGGTGAAATTCTTTGTTTGTTATGAATAATTCACATATTTATTGGGTGTGGGTTGACAGCACGAACATCTTCGCCCTTAATACAATGCATAACCTACACAAGCTAATGAGAGCTTGTCATGCTGTCTTCTTCTCACATGCACCAGTAGTTCACCTCTACTTTGTAAAAAGGAAGGAAAGGAAAATTACAATACCAAGTCTGACTCGTAAACTCAAAATGAAATGCAGTTGATTTTAGCTTGTATGGATCAATCATTTTAGTGTGTGGTCCACAAAAATGCTAATACAGACTTCTGTGTCTGCTCACTGTGTCCATGATACAATGTATATCATACACAATGTAAGAATCTACCTTCTTTTCACACGCACAAAGGAGGCAAACTGTCTTCTTCCAATGCTAAATGGAGCTGTGGCACATAACCTCCAAATGAAGTGCAGACCAGAAGGGCAGAGCTATGCGGGCCCGGGCACATGTGAGCGGGTTGGTGGGCACAGGCACATGGTGGGAAGCGTCTGGAGGAGAGGGAGGCGGAGGAGAAGTGTCAGTGGCCAAAGGAGTAATGAGGCCACACAGACAGCCATGACAAGGACACGTCTGGCTTCCTGTCATCATTTAAAGTCCCACGGAGCCCCAGTCAAGCAGCATTAGCATCACAGCGCCCCATCAGGAGGCATTCATTACACACCTGCTAATGACAGGCCTCTAATACCCATCTGGGAGGAATCCCTCTCACATGATGCTACAGCAGTTGTTGTGTCTCGTAATCAAAACGCAGCGATGTTCCTGTGATCAGCCTAACGAGCATCGCATATGCCATCTCTGCAGATGCAGTTTATATGAAGCATGGCTGTGTGATTGCACCATCACAAAGTCAAACTCCTTACACAGACAGCAAATTGCTTTGTGTTATTGTGTTGATCAGCAGGCTGTTTACTTGAGGACAGTTAACACTGGAACCTCAGAAATGTTTATTTGCTGTATATTGAGTTCTGTCAGCAACATGACATCATTGTTACGACAGCATGCACTTGGCAAGTGGAGTAGCAAATCCCAACTGGCTCAAATGTATAGCACCAAATCGCTGCTTTTTCATCATTTCAGAATGCTGAAATGCACTGTGCGTGCTATCTCACAGATCAACAGATGACATAAAAGCTGCCTTCTCCATATGCTCCACCAGAGCGAGGGGCTGTTAAAGTCCTTTAGAGTGAGAGAAAAGCACTGCCAGAATATGTTTTGGGCAGGATCGCAGCAATGACACGCTTGTATTAATTAGACAGCAGCCACAGAGGGAGGCTTGATCCTCGGCTCAGCCTGGTAATCAGGTCACGCAGACCTGATATGATAATCCCAGGGGCACAACATGAAAGGAAAGGCTAACTCTGCATTGGCAGGGAGCGAGCCGCGGATGAGAGCTGGAGATCTCCCTCAGAAGTCTGGATCATTCTGTGGACTCAAAGGCCAGTCAAGAGCAGAGACAAGATCACCACAGCTATGGACCATCACTGCAGTGTGAGGAAGCTTGTGTAGGACCTCAAACTTATGACAGACAACTTCTACAGAGAGGTCACGAGGGTCTGGAGCTTCTCTCAGCAAATATGGGTCCTAACTGGGGTACACCTAAACTCACTTAAAACATACTGACAAGCATCCACTTTATCATCAATTATATGTCTGAACAAGCAGTAGAAGTGAAAAAACTAAAATTGTACACGTGTTGGCTCTTAAATCGTGTTTAGGTGTCTCATTTTGATATATATGGGGGCCCAGTCAAGCAGAAGTATACAGCAAGACCAAAAATTCAAGTTAATGCATCTGATATAAAAATAATAACAATAATAAAAAATCTCATTACTCAAAAAGTAAGAGGTTTTTCAACCTAATCTTGTACCATATGGTAGAAAACTATATGAAGCAAATATTCAAACCAGTTTGTTAAGGATATGTAAGTGAGAACCACTAGTTATCACTGTTTGGATTTATTGCCCAAAAAGTGCTGCATATTTCATTCCCTCCGTTTCTGACATGAGTTTTTAAATTTTCTGTCAACAACTTGAAAGAATATCACAGGTTTAACTTTACCCTGTTGGAGTGTAACTCTTTCCTACATTCTGATACTTTACTTATTTCAATAGTCCCTCTAGTTTCTGAATAAGAGACATTTGAATGTAAAAAATCTGCCCCTGTTTCCCTCCGTTACCACTTGACCGGATCCATGGACAATACATTGATCGTCAGGGTTTTTTTTTTTTTTACTTTTTCCGGTGTGTGTTTTCATGCATAAAGCCAAGCTAACAATCATTATCCAACCTGTTTTTGGACATGTTTTCTCTATTTCTTCAAAACTTGGCAGAATTATTTGTTAAACACGGGCAAATATGTTACCCCAAATATGGGAACAATTCTGCCAGGCTTGTTACATTTTTTCTGTTCAAAACACACATCCTTACAGTGACAGAAACAGTGCAGACAGAAGTGGCCTGTTTCTGCTTGTGATAAGTACCTGCTTCTCACAAGGGAATGACTTTTCCATATCAAAGACAGTGTGTGGTGCCATCAGAGCTGTGCACACTGGCAGACGACAGTCACTCATCAGCTGTGCACTTTTCCTGACATTTGCAACCGCGTGCTATTACCAAAAAGGCCTCGACTTTCCCGGAGTGACATTTAGACCCTGAGCGAGATGTACTGCATCAACATTACACAGTCCAAATAGGCTCCTGCGTCCACTTTGACTTTGTGGAAATGTTAAGGAAAGGCTGCACCGGATGAGGACTCAGAGTCTGTTGAAAGAATGGTGTTATACCATCACTAATAAGGTTATGTTTTTATCAATGTGATGTGAGATGAAATAGAAGCAGACTTGGATGTTTTTGTTTTTGTTTTGTTTTTTTAATAGAAAATAACTCTATTAACCAAAAGTGGATATTGAGTTGTAAAGTGGAACAAGTCATTAAACATATTGATACTTTGCAGCAGATGTCATAAACATTCCTTGAGGGTCTGTCTAAAGCTAAAGCAATCTGACAAGAAAGAACTGACTGAGTTGTAACTACAACAGGTGAGCTGATCTGTACTCTTGAGAAAGTCTCTCACACAAAAAATTACAGTCACAAACTAGTTAATGTTAAGGGCTGTCTACAGTTTTTCAGTTACTCACTTTTGTTGAAAATCAAATACCTAAACAGGACCATGAACACTTGTTTTCTGATCATAGGCTCCTGAAAATGTGCAATCACACCAATACGGTTTTTGTCATAGTGAATATATATATACATATATACATATATATATTAATTGGGCTCTGCATTGGCCATCACATCAACACTAGTTTCTAGTTAATTGGTGTTTCATTAGCAAGGATCTCACCTTCAGAAACTAGAGTGAGAGATACTTATATTTAATTACTTACTCATAGGCAAACAAACTGAATCTGGTTTGGGGTTTCCAGATGAGAAAAGGGAGGACGATGTAGAGAAGTGGTGAATAATTAAAGTAGCGATAGGTGAAGGGGGGTTCTGCTCTCAAATTTATAAAACAAATGCATCTTCAGTTTGTTTCATTTGCATTTTGTACAATAGATTTCTTATCATTATTACAAAGTATAAGATGGGGCCAACTTTCGTTGAAACAATTTTTCTCAAGTCTTTTAAATTCACAATGAATTCAAAAAATACACAATAAACAGCTTTTTACTGGTTGGATGTCTACTCAGTTGTTTTTATGGCTCCAGAAAATCCAACCCACATCAACACACATTTGGCAAATTGTATAGCCGCAACAATAGAAAGACATGAAGAACTTATATAACAGATTCAAATGGAAAAGGGACATGAGAAATAGACTTTCTATTCCATTCAGCATGTAACTCCACAGAAGTCTTTGCTTTGGAGAGGCACTGTGACCTTTTCAGTATTCATCCCCAGATTGCATCTTCAGCCCCTAAACCAATCAACACCATGGAATTTCCAGGTCAGTATAAGCACCTCAAAGTAAAGGTCAGTAAGAGCACCCAAGGTTCGCCACAACCTGTCGGTGAAGTGTGGCAAAGGGGCTTATCTACCAGGCAAATGACACATTAGCCTTCCATGGATACAACATGGTGGAGATCTACTGGAGTCAGTGGCTGCCCTGCACAAAAAACCCATTTATCTTCTCTCCAAGTGGCCTCTCACAACATGTCAGCCTAAATTTGTACTGTGCTTGGATGTGTAAAGTAGGCAAGAGGACAAAAGCACATTGTTATTCATGAGAGCAGGGTCAACATTGTATCTTATTCATGTTTAAGGGACTTATTGGGAGGTGTCCTGAATACCTTTCCTGCATACAGTAACTGTAAAAAACATACCTACGAACTTATGCCATATGTTCTGTGTGACAATAAAATAAAACAGACTGCAGTCATAGTCATACTAAGCAGCCAGTGCAAAAATATGCACTGCACCACAAATGTAAATTAGTTACTTTACTAAACCTGACAAGCCATAATTGGTGAGTTACTTCAGTATGTAAAAAGGGAACTTCTAAAAAATATAAACATTAAACTGCTGACACTGCAATTATCACCTGAATGAATTTCTACTTAGTTTTATCAGATAAAATGAAATACAATATATAGAGAGGTTGTTTTTTTTTTTAAGTAACCGGTCAGAAATTCATAAAAATGTAGGTTTTTCTTTGTTTTGTCTCATGCCTTGATTAATATAATGTCTAAAAGCACACATAACTCAGACAGAGTTATTATTTCTGACTTCTCTCTCTCGTTTTCAGCCACTTTCTGTGCGAAGTCTTCTGGGAGGTGTTTGTACAAGAGTCACCAGCTTTTTTAGGCTGAAGCGTTTAATTATGCAGGCTGTAAGTGAGAAGACTGGAGTGAGACTAGTGTGGTTAGCACAAGCCCCCAGTGAGGTCAAGGAGGCTTTTAGGGACACCAGTGGCACAGATCCAACCAGGACAGTGGAGAGACACATATTAGGTATTCTTGTATTCTTAACGTGAGTGACAATTAGAATTGATATTAGAAAAAAATGCCTTTGTGTGATAATCTGCAAATCATTATTCAACAAAACAAAAGTCTGAAAAGGAAGAATCACTTTGAAAGAAATACTTAACGTGTTAATGTGTTGACATAAAAAGGCCACTGTGGATTTCTAAAGTTTTGCATGGCTACATGAGAATTTACTTAAATAAATGCATTATAATGACCACATGGACCAAAACGGTTCCAGTAAAACATAATAATATTACTAAATTCCACAGAATTATCATATTAATCAAAACCCTAGGAATATGCTGTATTATGAAGTGGTTTGTGGGTTTGTATTTAAATTATCTAGTTTGAATACTCTTATAAGCCCTCTCCATAACATTGTACAGGATTTACAACTTGAGAAAGTTTGTAGCTGTACAACTTAGTAGAAAGTTAGAAAACAAAATATATTCCCTCACTAAATTCTCCCATTTTCTTTTGGCAACTTCCTGAGTCTAACATCAAGTATCTTTTGGCTGCACTGTCCATCACAGTTTGTGTATTGCCTCATGTGGTTTCAGTTTTGGTCAGAAGGGAGTGGAGTCTGCTGTTCCTTGCACAGGTATTAAAAATGTTTTTATTTTGTCTGTAAAAATCACTTTCTGAATTGAATTTTTAAAGCAAGTAATTAATTCTACTAAAAGGAAGAAACTGCAAAACCTTTCAAAGCTCATAATTCCCAGACCCATAATTTGACAGCAGTTATTTGTAGCGCTCCTTCTAGACTTTAACTAGGCTCAAAGATATTGTTTTCACAGGATTGAAGGCTTGGCTAGGTGCAAAAATCAAGGAGCAAACTTCAGGACTCGAAACAGAGATAGGTGTGAGTGGGTGATGGAGACATAAGTAAGATTCAGGCAGTGAGAAGTTGTGAGAAAATGTGATTCGGTCTGGGTGTTTTTGGGGGCTTGCTTGCTCCATTTGCCCTCCCTGACAGAGCGATAGACAGACAGGCATTGGCAGGAATTGAATCAGTAGATTAAACACCCCCAACCGCCTCCTTCTTCTTCTCCCTCTCCTTCCCTTCTCCCCTATTCTCCCTTTTCAATGATGGAGGGGAAATGTGCTGGAGATTGCAGGCAGAGATGTTCCTGCCAAGTGGAGCCAAGAAGCCTCTGTCACACCTAAGATTGAGTGGGTGATTAAATATCCACCAGAATAGTATTAGTGGCCATTCTTGACCATTAGTCTCAAGAGGAAGTGGAGATTCTTGGCAAAGTGTGTAAGTGTGTTTTTTTTTTTTTTTGTTTTTTTTTGTAACACTAAGTAATAACTACACAATTTACCACCTTAACAAAACATGATGAAATACTACAAATATTTAGTAGTATTGTTTTTTATTTATTATAGTCTAATAATTTATAACATCCTCATATTTCAAGATGATACATATTTACAATTTGACAATTGTGATTAGACTAAAACAATTATGAGGCCAACTATACACTATTTGTATAATTATTATTTATGAGGATTCATTTTATAATTGAACAACTACAGTGCTCTTGGTCAAAATGTTAATAACCCTCAAACCTGAATATTTAAGAAAGTAAAAGTGAAGTTTTGGCTTTCTTAGGAGAAAATCTACAGTATGTGTGTGCAATTATTGGGCAACTATCAATGTGCAGAATTATTACACAAATAAATGAAAAATGAACATTTTCCATTCTCAGTTGTTTATTTTCATTTGTCAAAATAACATCGAAAAATTTACAAATAAATATGGTCACATTTTTCTATAGCGCTTTTCCACCTTCAAGGCACTCAGAGCACTTTACAACAAGGAACCACTCACACATTCACACACACCAGTGTACGCAGACACTGTGGGCAAGGTGGGTTAAGTGTCTTGCCCAAGGACACAACAACAGCATTCATCTGTGGGAACTGGAATCACACCAGCCAATCTGTGGGTCAGTGGATCTGACCACTCAACCTGTGATGTTTATGTCAAGAGCTGGAATAGAACCGCCAACCTTCAGATCAGAGCTACTGCCGCCCTCTAACATTTTAAAAAATTCTGTGACCAATATAGCCACCCTTCTTCTCAATAATGGCCATAAGACTTCCATTCATGGAGTCTATCAGTGTCTTGATTTGTTGACGATCAAGTCCAGTAGCAACCACAGTCTCCCAGACACTGTTCAGGACTGTTTTCCTTCTCTGTAAATCTCTCGTTTAAGAAGGGCCCATAAGTTCTATGGTTTAGGTGGGGTGAGGAAGGAAGCCATGTCATTATTTTTTCATCTTTTCAGGCCTTTTACTGGCTAGCCACGCATTGATGATGCAATGGAGCATTGTCCTCCATAAAAATCATGGTCCTCTTGAAAGATGCAGACTTTTTCCTGTAACACTGAATGAAGAAAGTGTCTTCTAAAAACTGGTAGTAGGTTTTCCTGTTCATTTTGAGTCCATCATCAACCCAAAAAGGTGCAACAAGCTCATCTTTAATAATGCCTCGATATCTTTGCAATTTGCTGCATCACTCTGAAAGACGTTTCACAATTTTTGAATTTTCAGGGTCAGTTAAATCAATTTTTTTGTTCAATTTTGCCTGAGGAAAAGAAGCTGCCTAATAATTCTGCACACCTTTATATAAGATATTGGTCTCCTTAGGCCACTCTCTCCAAATACACATCACCTGAAGACTTCAAGTTTACACAGCTTGGAGTTGGAGATTATGCATAAAAATTGTGATATGGTCAAAATACCCACTTGCCCAATAATTGCGCACACAGTCTATATGGTGGCTTTAACTACAATTTTCCATTCAAGTATGCAGTACATCCACAGACTGTATATGTGAATGGACATATAGCTAACACACTAGCTGTTACAGAGAGCGTTCCAAATAAGACCCTGGCTCCCATGAACTTACAGTGGAATATTTAGAATATTGCCTACTTTCTGTAACTGCTGCTGTGAGCCTCATCATTTTAGTCTTAAAATATTCATACATGATCCTGTTTTTTTTTTTTTTTTTTGCTATTTTGTCCTTCAAAAAAAAAAAATCCAATTCAAATTCACTCCTATAACCATTAGCATTACGAGCTTCATTTGAGGGCCACTGAACACTATGGGCAATGTTACTCTCTGATGTTACTGTCTTGCCATTATTTAGCAGGTCTCTATTATTACTGTATACTGCTGTTATTATTAGTGTGTATTGCTGTTGTATGTGTTTTGATTGGGTGGTCACCTCGTTTTACATAACTACCTCATGTGATTTTTCACTATAAAAGGCCACCTGCTGCCTCTATAAATATGCTGAAGAAGACACAAACGTGGTTGAAACGCAGCAATATGTCCCGATTATAGCCTAAAGGACTTTTATTTTAAGGTAGAGTGCCTCAGATCTCCTCTTCTTTTTATATTTGAGAACCTTTTTTACCTTGGATCCTTGGAAGAGAACCTGCCTCACGGCTACTGACCCATCAACACACTCCCCTTTCTTGTTTGTTGTTAACGTTTTTATTACTGAAATTACGGCCTACTCAATAACAACACTTTTTCCAATACTGGACGAACTATAATTCATAAAGGTTTGTGTAAGACATTTTAAGTGCCCTTTGGCAAAGTCCCAAGTCCGTATAAACTGCTGTGTGAGGGAAAGCTAAAATTACACGGACATTATTTTGGTTTCTGGCTTTGATCTGCTTCTCCATGAATCCATAACACACTCCTGTAAAGACCTATTGTGCTCTCCACCAGCGTGTGACCTCTTTTTATTTCTCCGACAATGGTGGCGAGATTACTGACAACACCGCTGTCATCTTTTTATACCAATGGCTTGCGAGCAGCTATAATGCTACGAATCCGGATAACAACCTTCCTGCATTTCCGTCACAAGCCACAGAGAGATCCCCCGCGTCGGAGATTAAAGAGGTGACCCTTATTCCCATAGGAGCACTTATAGCCCATCTCCTTCCACTCTCCCCCAAATCCCCTCTGAATACACGATGACTGCAGAGACCGAGACCTGTAGGATTGCCTATAAACATCCAGATAGGAGGGTGCAGGTCCATGCAGCTCCTCTGTAAACATGATGGGGTATGTTTTAAGCAGGTAACCTATATACAAGCATACAGTCAAGGACAGAGGGGGTATGGTACTGCAAAAGCATAATATCCTCTTGTATGAGGTGTGCATAAATACATACCACCCAAAAGGGTAGACTTGTAAGCACTTGGTTCAGGCTGCAATAAATGAGACTGAAGAGAATATGTTTTGAAAAATTTACTTCAGGTTTTTTAGGTACTCGAAGTTGTTTTCATAGTGATTTATGGATGTTTGAGCAATGTTTATTCTTTTAAAAGACATCATTGTTCCAAAAATCCCAGTTTTCTCTGACCCCTTGCAAACAGACCATACTCTTTCTGATTAGCGCCAGGAGGGGGTCTCGCCCAGGGAGTAAATCAGTGTAGGACCCACTGCTCTGTACTTACTTGATCCCCATTCTTTTTTCTTAATCAGTGACACATGCAGAATTTGACTACCTGTCTGTAAACAAGGCTGACATCATACAGCAGGGGTCATCAAACTAAAGCCTACGGGCCAAGTCCGGCCCTTCACGCCCCTTTGACCGGCCCCCCAACCCCTCTGCCCCCCACCACTCGAGCTGACCCTATGAGGCAATCCTCAAAAGTTGTCATGTCCTTTTTTTTTTAATTACTTTTTGACAAATAATAACAGGTCAGCATCTTGTATTTAGTTGATTTTTTAAATAAAAAAATGATTTTTATATGAAGTTTTTATATTTATATAATAATTATATGATGTATTTACATTTCCCGCTGAATTTTCGTCATCTGAGCTCAAGATCAAACAGTGACAATCAACGCACGCGCAGAGTTCTGTAGTGCAGTTAAGGACAGCAAAATGACTAGTGTTAAAGTATGAAAACTTGACAGAGAGTGCCAAGATTTCATAGAATAGTGGACAAGCAATTATTTTGTTATTCATTGTAAGGACTGTGCAGTTTGTCTGATATATAAAGAAAGTGTGGTGGTTTTCAAAGAATATAATCTGCGTCGTCAGGGTCATACTATTGTGTTATATGGTCTACCCCACCCCAGCCCCCCATCACAGTCAGGACCACTAATGCGGCCCTCAGAGAAAAAAGTTTGATGACCCCTGTCATAGAGTGACAGTGCGGCACTGTGTTGTGATGATATGTACAGTGAAAAACGGCAGGCAGAAATCAGAGCTCCAATTTTCAACAGGAAGTCAGCTGACTGGCTGGCAACATTGCAATTTCAAATGCCCAAATATAAAATAATGATCTCTTGGTTTCATAACTATATAGCACAAAAAAGCACAATGTCTTTGTTAAAGGAAATCCAGCTAACTTTAAGAAGGAAGGCATTTATAGATATTCAAATTTCCATCAATACCAAATGGGTTCGAGCCAACATTGAAGAACTAGTACAGAGAATAGCCCATGCCATCGTATTATTATTATTGAAACATAGGCATTCAGCATGCATTATGAAGTTTGTTACTAAGAACTGGTCTTATACTGTAATTTGTGAACTACTGTGTCCAAGTATCCTTTGGATCAGTGAATTCAGGGCACCTGTTTAAAAAGTGTGATGTATGTGTTTTTTTCCTTTTATTTATTAATTATCTTTTTTAAGATCAAATAAAAATAAATAAATATTTCCTAAATGTCCTACACACAGAGAGTTGTGAATGCATCGTTTTGGGTCTATCAGTGTAGATTTGTCTGTGTTCTGTGCAGCTTTTGTGGTGCAGAAATACAACATGAGTCAGAGGCTGCGCGCAGCTGTGTGCGGGGGCTGTGTTGTAACACACATCTGCATGTCAGGTCCCATCAGTGTTCATTTACATAATTGTCAGTGTCACCACCAGCTAATAGTAAACATGTCCAATTAAATTTATTTTCTTTCACACAATAGAACACACACAGGATTTGCACTGAGAGGGAAAAAAGCTCTTTTTTACAATTGTTCTTTGATTTTTAGAGCTTGGTTAAATTTTGGTGATTTATACATTTCGACACTTTTGATGTGAATTAAGCTGATCAGGAGTATAGGTCTTAGTTGTGTAATACAATGTCATTTTAACTTGCCACTCATATACACTGTATTTTACTTGTACAAAGGTAGAAGTTTGTGTGTAAGGAATAATTCAGAATGTTTTGGTTTCTCTTGCAGTGTCAACCAACCACAACTGAAGGCAGGTGTTCACTTCTCAGAATAAATAATTTAACAGAACTATACAATGCTTAGCCTATGTCAAAAAAAGTTTTTGACTTGACTTAAACCTGCTTCTTGAAAGTGTCTGCTATCCCACACACAGGCATACATACTAAAAAGGCAAACACTGGACATGGTGAAAAACCTATTGCAATGCTGAAGACACATGGGCACATTTTGATTGATTCAGTCCACTTTAAGGGTCTACATTATGCAAAATTGACCCAGTTAACAGGTACCTTTTAGTTCAGTAGAGAGTGACAATTCCATGACTGAAATTACCCAAATGATTCTAATGAAGGTATGTGTAGTTTAAAAACACAGTGGAGCCCTTCCTGAATTACCACATGACATCACAAGGTGGAACACAGTGCTTTCAGTTTGAGAGAAGAACTCTGCCTAAATATGCAGGGTTTGTGTGTTAAACATGTCTGAATGAAACAAAACACAACTATGTTTTTGACATGGAAACAACATTATAACATAGATCAGAAAATAGTGTAATATGTGCCCTTGAATGATATGGGCTTTTTGACTGAATTTACAGAGCACTGCTAAAAATACTGTAAAAAAAAACATGACACAATATTGCAAAAATTAGGCTTTTCTGCCCGTTTTTTAATGGAAGCTAACGTAAAAACAATTGTGGCTCTGTGGACAGATGGTTTAGTAAAGTTGTCTGCAGTAACTGTAGGTGTAGGACAAAGTACAGTATTGTCCCTGTCTTTATATAGATTGGCCTCTGTGCTCTTTGGTCTCTGAGTGCAGTCGCTTTATTAACAGGTTCACAGGTGTCAGGGGCAGTACAGGACACAGGGCCTGTTGCTTTCACCTCAGTGACCTCCAGCGTCACTGCAGCTCACAGCAAGAGCACAAAGAGACCAGAGGACTAGATGAGTGGACATGTAATGTGAAGTGAACTCTGGATCTCAGCATAAAATAATGAATACTATGTCTAAAAAAATCTCAAAATTCTTTTGACAACTAGGGATGTAACAGTAACTGAAATATTGTTATACCGTATCGTCAAAAGTCTCACAATAATATCGTGGGCTATCACAATATATCAAATCTCAATTCTCCGTGTTTACTGTGTAAATTAAATGATAGAGTGCTGCAACAGCTAAAAGAAACAGAGGGAATTACATATACAATCATTCTTTGCTCTGTTTCAGGCCAGTTTACATGATGAAATAACTTATTAAGCACTTTGATTTAACTCTTTGGTTTATGACATAACCAAAGGCTTGTCAAGGCTTTTTAAAGGAAAAATGTAGTACCTTCACAATTTTGTTAGCATCTACAAAATATATCATAGCATCACATGCATATTGTGAAAATATCACACTGAGAAATTTGGATATCTGAAATGTATAGATAAATATAATAAAACACAACATGTAATCATTTAGTAGTAAATCTACTTAATTTCACATATTACTACGCATAAGACATGCTGTCACAGAAAATTTGAAAACATTAAAAATTTTAAATTCTAGTTATATGTTTGGTGGTCCATACATTTCAACAATATTATTTCCTCTATGTGGACACTGTCAAGTTATCCAAACCAACATCTCTTGTTCACTTCTTGTTCTATAGGGTTATTTTGAAAATAGAACATGTTTGACCAACCAGAGAGTAGAGTAATCTAATCAATAAAACAGTTATTTAGTGCTGACTAAAATACAACGTTCTTTCAGCTTTTGAATTACTTTGACCTCTCTAAAGTTTAGGCACAGTAGCAGCAGCAGACTAATTTAGCAGTATGCTGGAAAAAAAAACCTGGATCAGTTAAATTAGAAACAACTGAATTATCACTGCACGATTAGTGGCACTTCCAGAACAAGTGAAACATGTCTAATGGGCTCAACACACAGGGGGCGACAAGTGACAGCCACGCACCAGTGTCACTTATCTCAACGGGTTAAAACCCAAACACGCGAGGAGCGATGAACTGCAGAGACCAGAGGCAGCATCACCATTCATGCTCTAGTCCAGGGCAGACTTCTCTGCAGATAGCTGTGAAATTTGAGGGAATTATGGTGTGAACTGGCTGAAATACGAAGCTAAGTAGACCTACGAAGTTTATGCATGAATAATGACTCAGAAAAGCCACATCTTTCTTTGATGTATCTTAGTCATTTTATGAAATATCATAAAGTATGGGGAAAATTGTACACATTGAATATTATCTTTCCTTTGTGCTGATTTTAGCAGTTCACAGTCAACCCTCACTGATTGGCTATAGTTTTGGTGACAGACAGTTTCATCCTACAACTCAATTGGGACAGGACTGATTTCATCCAAATCCAATTATTTATAAAGCACTATTAAAAACAACAAAGTTATCATACAATGAAAAAATATATACAACAATTTTTGAACAGTAAAAACCTCAAAACTAGTTAAAAGCCAAAGAAAACAAGTGTGTTTTAAGAAGTGATTTAAAAGCAAGAAGAGAGTCAGCTTGTCTTATGTGAATAGGCAACTCATTCCATAATTTAAGACCAACAACAGAAAATGCTCTGTCTCCTCTAAGTTTCCTCCTGGACTGAAATGTGAAGTGGGGGCAAAGAGTGGGGAGTTGAGAAGCAATTTTATTTTTATTTAGTTTTATTTTTTAATTACTCTTTCGAGAAAGTTTCAAGCTTTGCATCCTGCCAAACATGTTGATGCTCCATACATACATTACATTACATCGGTTGCTTTTATTTTTTATGGTCTCTATCTACAATTGAAGACCCTTGTATTCTCTTTTAATCACAGTTAAGTTTGTTAACATTTTGGTATAACTTTGATGACTATTACGAAATTGTTTCGAAAATCAATTGTTCTTGCTCATCCAGACAGTATAGAGGTATCTCCAATCGAAAACGTATTCATGTGAAGCACTGTGGCATTTCTCCAGATGTATAATTCATTGCACACACCTGTTTTCTCGACAGTTGCCTCCCTCCCTTGCCCCCATGTTTTGTATTCTTCCATGTACCTTCCCTGAGCTATAATTATTCATTACAAGAGCCTTCACTCCACTGTGACAGAGCGCCATTATGATGAAGTGGGCTTTGTTTGAGCGCACACAGCTGGACCTTCTCACTGCAGACTTTTAGAGGTGGAGCTGCGGCTGCACTTATGAATTAGCGTTGCAGTGTCATCCTTTACAGCAGTATAATCAGGGTGAGGCTTGAACATGACAAGAAGCATAATTAACATGAAAAAGCAGGGACGCCACTATGGGCAACTGCAGCTATGACCAGACCAGACTTAATTGGTGCCACTTTAATAACTGCACTTTATTTAGCCTTAATAAAGCATGAGCAAAGACTTAACTTTTAATGAACAAATAGTTTATTAAGAACTCAGGCTGAGTAGCTGCTTAAATAAGGGGTTAGGGTTAGAGGTTATGGCATTCATTGTTAATAAACAATTTGATCACTGTGAATGAAGTCTTTGTTGATGCTTTATTAAGGCTATTAAAAGTAGTTATTATACTTTATTACCCAATTCAAATTCAAATTCATTTTTGATTAATTTAACTGTCTTTATATATCTCTTAAACAAAAAACAAAAAAATCAGGTTTAAGAGAGTAGGATGAGTGCTTCAGTGGGTCAATCAAAGTACAGGCCAGGTGCTCATCTGGATCACAGTGGAAAAACTTCACTTACAGACAGTAAAAAGAAAAATCCGAGGCACACTGACTGCATTAAAAGTCCTTTAATATAAAATGGGGCTAGCCTATGCGTCTCGGCCACTTGAGGCCTTCTTCAGGGCATAAACAAATCAATCAATCAGTATATACAAAAGTCTAGGTGGTTGATGGATCTTGATTAAACATACAGCATGTGTGAAGATTCACACCAACTCATAATAACTGTCCAAGAATCAGCTCCATCTGTTGAATTTACCTTATAGAATCGTATAGTATCAGGTTACCAGCTCCAAACGCATTTCCACTGTTTCTGCAGGTGCTGAGAACAGTTTCCAACAAGAGGCCGCAAAGCACGTTGGAAACAACAAAATAAGGGCGCTTTCATTGTTATTTATTGTTGTTCATTAATAGTTAACTTTGCAGAGATATTGGATTTTGGTAGGGTGCCTCCAGACATTCCTTATTAACTTGTGATTCTGTATCTTCTAAATGACCCAAAATAAACCATCAGTTTGATTGACTGTGGAATTAGTCTTCCTGTAGGCAATTACTGCAGCTGATACACGGGACAGCAGTTTATTAACTCTTACATTAAAAGCTACAACAGAGACATCCTGCAGCCTCGAGCCGCCAGAAAAGCTGATTATACAGAAAAGCACAACAACAGAGCAACACTTGACTCGCAAAACAACTTGGCTATAAAAGTCTGGTATTTTCTCCACAGCCCCACCTGAAATGGAGGTTTATTGGCCCACTACTTCCCTGGAAAGTGGAAGCGAGAGGTAATGAGTAGAGAGGGCATGGTTCAGGCCATGTAGGAGGCTGATCTGTATTCTCCACAGGCATCAGGCCCCCGCAGTCCTCCCATAGGGGTCAGGAGGATCAGAGCCTTTATCTCAAACTCCACCTCAACTCCGCAATTTGGCTCCAAGAGGGTTAATGCTCTGAAAGCTTCATAATAATGCTTTATTAACAGCCCGCAGGTTCATCAGCAGAGGTTCAATTCTCATCGGGGCAGTTTGTGTTGGATAGAAATGGCAGTGATGGGAGGATGCAGTCATAGCAGCTGGGTAAGCATAATGTTATAACTAAATGGGAGAAATGAGACAGCGCTGATTACAGAAGGAGTAGAGGAGTGTGGGTGGCTGTGAGTAGACTGGGGCAATCCGAGAGGGTATTTGTGTAAGTACGTGCCATCATCCGCTCTGGAGAAGTCTAAATACTTTTGCCAAAGACCCACAAGGGATGGCTACAGCAAGAATAATGGCACAGTGGCATAATGCATGTGGGACCAAGCACAGCAGAGACAGAATTACAGAGAGAGTGGTTTATATCATTTACACATTACACTATTTCTAGTAGAGCCCGACCGATATATCGGCTGGCCGATATTATCGGCCAACATGGGCACCTGGAGACATATCGGCTATCGGCCAATATGCTTGCTGATATGGGCCGATATTTCACGTGGGCATGTTATACCTCGTTATAAAGCTTAGACTCTCATTTAATCCAATTTACAGACAGATAAATGTCCTAATATGTGGCTCCGCATCAGTATTTATCTACGGTGTAATTTGTCTGTGTCTGTGTCCGTACTGTCCCTGAACACACCACCAGAGTCACGTCACTTCACTCACGTGTGTTTGTTTACACCCGCAGCCATGCGCAACACTGAGATTATTTTCTTTTTCGGACAATCGGTTTGAGTCTGGATTAAAAGGACATTTATTAGTGCAGACTTGTGATGTGAGGAGGAGCCTGTGTGAGCGGTGAGTGTTGGAAATACATCGACTTTGAAGCTAGTTTAGGTTTTGTTAGCGGTTAGCTGCTGTAGCTCCCGCACATAAACAGGCTGTTTTCTATTGGTCTATTGTAAAGTGACTATATTGGCCGTATATTTACTACTGGACCAGCACTGATATGTAAATGAGCTGTGAATAGACGTGTGAATGGTCCACATTTATGAATATAATTAATTACCGCGGTGCGCAGCATTTACGGCTAAAGGCTAATAGCGATAGTTTACTAGCTAGGAGTTATGGGTCGGTCGCGATCGAAGCGGCTCTTAGAGCGAACAACGGGAGCCTGCTTCTTATTGGGAGCCGTGTTTTCTCTTTTTCTCACTTTTTCTTCATGCTGCATGTAGACCCGTAGTTTGACAGCAGCAGTGGCTGAAAACGAAACTTTCAGAAATCTGCGTGTGCATAGGATAAAAAAAAGTGCATATTTGGCTGCAGTTCAGCATAAAATGAATAAACCAGGACTAATCTTGGGCTCGAGTGCAGGAGAGAGATAGAAACCGAGTCCCGACACTCAGTCCTGGTTCAGTTTTGGTTTAGTCCTGGTTGCAACAAAACAATCTCAAGAGTCGCTTGGGAGCTGAAAGAGCCAGCTTCTTTAGTGAGCCGAGCCAAAAGAGCCGGTTCTCCAAAAAAAACAAAAACAACTGGAATACCCATCACTAGCAGCTAGAATGTGATGCAAAAATGCCATTAGGCCAATCTACTGTATGTAAATATGATGTAAAGAGTCAAAATAACAATAAATGTTGCCTAAATAAACCCAATTTAGAATCCACTAGAGCCAAACCTAAGTTTTTTAATCAATTCAAGATTTACAGTGAATTTTTACATCACTAAATATATCGGTGATTATATCGGCTATCAGCAGCTCCAACTCCCATTATATCAGTTTCATATCGGCCACAACAAAATCCATATCGGTCGGGCTCTAATTTCTAGTAATGAACATATTTTTTAGACTTTATGCTTTTAATTGCATCCATTTGCTGCTATGGCTTATATCTGCGGTCACCTCATCATTAGAGTAAAGTTCATTTTTTTCTTGATGAATAACAAGTCTTAATCTGTTATAAAATACAGACTATATACTGTTCGAATGTATTTGGAGATCCAGTCATTTCCACTTGCGGCTATATTTGTTTTTCCCTCTTTTTTGTTTTTTGGCAGCCAATCCCTGCAACTATAGAATACACTTGGCTGGGGACATATAGTTTCAGGAACGGATACAGAAATGTTCAGATGACTCTACTGATTGGCAAATGGATCATTGTGGTTGATTCATATTAGACAGAACCAGCTTTTATTTTCACTCACAATGTCTATTTCATACAAAGATAAAATGGTAAATCGTCATATATTGTATATAGGACTTTTCCACCTTCACACAAAGCGCTTTACATGAAGAAACCACTCACCTATTCATACACGGACACTGGGGGCAAGGTGTGTTAAGTGTCTTGTTCAAGGACACAACGACAGCATTCATCTGTGGGAGCTGGATTCAGTGGGCAAAGGCTTTACTAAAAGAGTTACTGTGCGCGCACTATTCAAGAAAAAAAGATTATTTTTGCATGACCATGTCTTCTCAACCAACCCAGTCTTACTAGATGTTGAAACCATTATGACAGCGATTATTTTAGTGCACTGTTACGAGTAGATTTTTATTGAAGCCCAATCTCTATTCAAGTGCGTTTGCTCTCATCTTCACTGTGTGCCCTCTGCCCGGTCCTGTCACTGTCATCTGCTGCTATTGACTCTGACCTCATCAGCCAGCAGCTCTACGCATCATGTCATCATCTTGAGACTACCAAGAAAAAAATTGAATGAGCTCCCTATCTCCATATAATTGCAACAGCACATGATTAAAAGGGGGAAATGTAACTGGGTTCAAATGCTGGTAAGATAAGAGAAAACTGATTAAAAAGATACACAGAATTGCATAGGACATGGTTAGCATATAAATGAAGAGGGGGATATCAGTTGCACTTGTTCCTGTTTTTCTTAACCATGGATCCTTCAGTTTTAGAAAACAATCCCTTCATTTATTACAAAGTTAAATTGTTATTTCCCTCATAAGTTTTTTTTTGTATAGCTTGAATCCTCTCATTGGTCCGAACTAAAATGTTGACTGAAAAACACATGCAGGTTGAAAAAGATTGTTCCAGTTTCTCATTTGCATATCAATAAAGAAAGTTTAACTGATGAAACACATGACAGCTGTTTCCTTCCTTTTAAATATATTTTCAGTTCATGCAGCAGATGAGACTGCCACACAGTGACTACACACTCTTTTTATGTATATTTGCTAGTGATACTAGCATACAAAATGGGTTTAAGATAGATGGAAGACACAATACAATTTTCAGGAGCCTGTGATCAATACGAGTATTCATGGTCCTGTTTAGGGGTTTGATTTATTTTTTTTTTTTTTCAAATAAAAAGATCAATAAGGCTGCGTTCAGACTGCAGCCTGAAGTGACTCAAATCCGATTTTTTGGCCTCTATGTGACCTGTATCTGATCTTTTAATGACAGTCTGAACGACACAGATCCAATTTTTTCAAATGCGACCCAGGACACTTGGATATGTGCTCCTGAAACCGATACATATCTGATCTTTTGACATGCGACTTCAGTCTGAACAGCCAAAGCGAATTCATTCAACCTACATGTTAACAAGTCACAAACGTCACTATTCTGCGCTGAAGTAGGTGAAAATTGTTAATGAACTCCGTGTCACTGAAGCGAAGCACATCACCACTCACCACTCTTGGCTCCGTCTCCACATCCACACGTTCCTTTTCAACCAATGTCACTGCCGCTGTCCCACAAAACACCACGGCCAAAAACCTCGTCCTTCTCCTTCTCAATCTCCTTAAAACAAGTAAGTTGTTCATGTTCTGGCTCCGGTACGAGAGGAACTTTAAAATCTCCAGGTGCTTAATGCTCACTTCTATGTTTGGACAACTTCCGTAAACAGAGAGCACGCTCACTGCTGTTGACGTCATCGTGTCCTCCAGTGTGCATGCGGGACACTTTCGGCCCGTTGAACGTTCACACAGGGGATCACATACAAGTCCCATTTAATTGGAAATGTGAACGACCTCACAAAAACATCGGATTTCACAAAAAATCAGAATTGAGCGTTAAGCCCTGCAGTCTGAACGTAGCCTAACTGTAAAGCTGTTGGCTAATGCTAGTTAGCTTGTGAGTGTCATTTTAAGTGTGAGAGACTTGTTTAACGGCTTTTCCAACTAAGTCAGCTCTTTGTGGTCAGATTGTGTCAAAGCCATAGACTGTATATATGAGTGGACATAGCTAACATGCTAACTGAAAACTGAAAAAAAAAAAGTTTTAAAAAACGAATCGTTATCCCTTTTTTCATTTTGGTTTTGAGGACAAATAATGAAGAAAATTTTTGTTATTTCGTTTTCTTCTTTTTGGCTTTATTTAAAAAAACAAATGAACAAATGATACATGGATTCTTCAGTCTGAACAGAACCAGAGTTGCATATAGTCCACATATGCCTACTCTCTGTGTAAATATACCGCGGTGAGGATGCTGAGTCTGTGCCAGGAGCATACCCAGTGTTGTGCCCACAGCTAACTCTGGGCTGACACTTTTAAAGGTCTACTGTCACCTTCAGTTAACTATGATCTTGCCTCCAGTGTAGCTTGTTCTCAGACCTATATTTCCGTATTTTTGTTACATACTTTTTGTTTACAGTCAGCGTAGTGTATTAGCAGCTCAGCCAACCACTCCAGATCCATACATCTGTTATATCTTTCATTCACAAGTCCAATTTATTTGAATACACTTGAATACCCTCTCTCTTCTTACAGCTCAGTGGTCTTCTCCTGATATGGGACTTGATAGCACCTCCATGTTTTCTCACCTCCTTAAACACATCTACGGGGTGTGACCATGGCCCTTCTGACACACAAGGGCAGGCAGCACAGTTTTAGCATGCACAAGCACCCATTTACTGCGTCACAGTATAATACAGAAATAGCACCACAGACCCCAAAGGCTCTGCAAGCAACTGTGTAAAATACAGATTGAACAGGACAAAGCCATACTTCACAAAAAGTGTAACATTTTGCTATAGTGAAGGACATAAAAGTTGTGTTACTCAGTTGTTCAGATTTTCAAAGCGTGAAAGGAATAGGTAGTGAAGTTAAAACCCATTCCACATATCCTGATTGTTCACCCGTTTTATCATAATATGATGACAATCATTAACTCTTCCATCTGGATTAATGGTTATTCAAATGCTTATTAAATTGATGCAGAAACATTTTTTTTCATAAATTGTTGCTTTTACTATATATAGTTTGAAATATACTCTTCTACAAGAAATAATATGTACTGCATTTTTCATTTTGAAAAAATAAGATAAAATTAGGCCTTCTCTATATGATATGTCTGTTACAGGTACAATATGGAACTTTGTGGAGGTGTCACATCATTTTAAAACTGTTCCCTAGAATATTCTCCATGGAGAAAAAAAAAACACACATTAAAGCTTGAAATGAAATGCCACCATCAGTTTATACGCCTCAGCTTAAGATTTACGGATAATGCATTGTAGATGGACTAACTAATACAGTGTAGATAATATAAATATTGTAGATTATATGGAGTATAATTGTGCTATAAAATGTTTTTGTCAATTAGTTTCCATAAATCCCAACATACTAGTGACATTCTTTGAGTTTCTATAGACTTTATCCAAAGTTTCTGATCCAGCCTTTCCCCATGGGCATGCTTCTGGGAGCAGTGACACGGGAAACTGCCTCCAGTCTTGAGATACACAGTGACCTCAAATATTGAATCCACATGTGCTTTCTAAAGTATTCAAAGTTTGGTCTTAACTACAATGCTGTGTTAGTCACAATTTTATTGTTAATATATGACATAAATGTAACATGAACTCTTGTTTTGCAAACTTATTAGTACATTTCTCTCATTATTATTTGACCAATGATCCAATATGATCCAATAATTTATGTAAGTTGCTAGCCAATAGCCAAACGTCTCTTTGTTATTGTGTTTTGTTAACCGTAGTAACACAATAGAACAACACACTAAATATACACTGTTGCCCCCTATCCATCACGTCTTGGCACTTTCACCTTGAAGTGAGCTTAAAGGGGAGCTACTGCTCCACCTCTGGCCGTCAGAGGAGGCCCGGTACATGCTAGCCGGGACAAACAGGACAAACATCAAAACTACTCTCCTGCTCCATGGCACCACACAACTTCTGTATTGGCCAAAGTCAAGGAATAACTCTGCACCATAACCTAATCATTAGTACTCTGACATGACCACTCTTTAATTAGTCAGTCAAATCAATTTTGAGGGAAATGTTTGTGAATATTGTAAAACATCAGGCCTGATTCACCACTGTGGCCTATACATGCTTCTGGTTATATATCATAGTGCTGTTTAATATCAGCTGTAATATTTTTGCTTTGATCCATTTTCATAGATCAGCCCTGTCAAACACTCTGTCCTGCTTAGTCATATTTCATTGGTTTTATCTAGCCTAAATGGGCTCAAGTCTGTGTCATGCCAAAGAGTACAACAGCATTGTCCACGGGCTGATGAATGGCTGCTGAGATGGAGAAGAGGATCGAAGCGATTGATCGGCACTGAGCTATCTCATCCCTGTTTTTACCCTCTGTCACACAGGTGCGGAGGGAGATGGATTCTGTCTGCCAAAGGAGTGGATTAATGGCAGTAGGAGAGGGGGTCTCACTGTAGCGTGGACCCAGGCTCAGAGCCCTGTCCTCTGGGCAGCGTGGCAGAGGTGCTATTGACAGGGCCAGCCTGGAGCCCGAGGTGCACAGAGACTCCAGTGCAGCGATCAGAGCAGCTACAGCAGCATAATGATGAATGTGTGAGTCAGCCTCTCTTCACCTCTGCTCACTCTTGACTGGCCATGCTAATGAATATGCATATGCATAGATGGTGTCTGCATGCTCCACTCCAAGCATATAAATTGCCAATTGCACTGAGTTAATGGCATAAACATAACCCTTTGTTCAATTTCCAATGACTTATTGTGTACTAAATTAATTGTCTCTGGCTGGCAATTACAATGGACATTTTCTGTGAATGGCAATGTATTCTGTAAACACAGATTACATTACTCTAATTGAGGGAGTAGAAAATATGTTTAGATCATTTCTGATATTAGAAAGGAGCTAATGGCACAACAAATAGAGCCATGCCCATTCATCACTGCCAACAATAACTCAATTAAGAATAATAACACAGATTTGATGCTGGTGTGGTCGCCCAGAGTGCAATGGCATATAAACTGAAGGTCACAGAGGCTGGAGTTAGTTGGAGTTGTGTGGAAAGTGCTGTGGAGACCCGAGCAGAGCTCAGTATGCTCCAGGCATCCGTCTCTCACTCTCTCACAACTCTGCACTGGAAACTCACCCACACTTTCTCAATGCAGCACAAGTGCTAATGCTGTTTTTTTAATAAAAGATGCTCAGCAAGACAACAGGGTGTGCCCTGGCCCAGATTAATGAGTCCTCAAATGCAAGCAGACAGCAGTGGAATTAACAACCTCATCGGCCTCCCCCTCTGCCTCTCAGCTTTTTGTTTTCACAAGACTCTGGCAACTAATTAAAGAAAGTGCATCACGCCACATATGCACCTCCATGTCCAAAACAACACTCTAATCACCAATCTCTTTTCACTGTTGACAGGCCCCGTTTGCCATGCTTATGTCAATACACAGATATGCAAATATGTATTACCACAGGTGAAAGGAACACTGAGCAGAGATCAAACTGGCACAGAAAGACAGAGAAGATTCTAATTAAAATGGCAATGTTGATGTAAATAAAACAGACCTTGTCATATTCAAAGCGATCTCAAATCAGATTCACTGACAGACAGACTAATTGTACACTTCACTAAAGCAAATGGCAACAGTTCAAATGTGAATAAAAATCTGCAGTGGCTTTTCTCTGTTTTCTGCCACCCAAAGTCTTACATATGTATGAACCTACCAGCTCTCAAAATCTTTATCTCTCCAAAATGATGATGAAATTGAACATTGACCAATATGTGATCTCAGTGAGCCCCAGCGTGTTCAGGAATACTGCCATTCTCAGTCATGGACCAGTGCAATAACATGGTGAGCGATGTGTGGGTAGATGTGGGACTTAGGCGATTTGCAGACAGGCTCCAGCAGAGGCACCGGCAGAGTCATCGGCACTGGCCTGATGGATTGTCTTCAGTGAACAGGCGAAAGGACCTGGAGTACTTTTTCTACAGTCCCCAATTGTACCATTTGTCTGTGCCACCACAAGATATAGATGTCTGAGGTGAAGAGGAGTTCATTTTGAGGGGCACTTAGGAGGATGTACTAACATGACGACTGCTTAGATTTAATTGTATTCTCATTTGAACCGATATACTCGATGTGCAACTGCATAGACCTATTATTTATGAGTGAGAAAGATGGATTAATACAATTCATAAAATCCATGCAATAAGTCCTGTAGTGACAGAGTCAGAATCTGACAGCCTTAGAGGTAGACCTCTGAATGTGGTTGCCACAATACCATAATGGGTTGCTAAAAGCAACATAAAATATGTGTAATAATATTAAAATGACTTCCATTTTCCACTCCAGTGTAAATATGATGAATGTAAAAGCATAATTTGCATAAACACAGAATCCATAAAATCTCTGTATGTTCATGTAAATATGTTATAGATATTCAGAATGAGTCCTGCAAGTGAAGTGAGAAAGACCTACAGAGAGTCACACAGAGCCCAGCATTAGCTAACGAAAAATATGGGTTATTCAGAGGGAAGGACAGAGTGACTGCACAGCCGCAGGCTACAAACACCGGCATTACTCTACACACATATTTATACATCATATCCATATTAGAACACTACTTACATAACAAAAAGGAGCTGATTCTATGAAGTCACATATAGAGACCTGACAAGAAAGCTAGTCACTGTTAGTGTTAACTCCAGGGTTAATTTGACATCATCATCATAAAAAAATAAATAAATAATATTCATTCTTTAAAAAAGGAGAAAGTAGGCAAATAACACGCAACTGCTACAACCTCCTGATTAAGTTTTCTGCCTAGGCCTTGTCAGATGGTTGTTAATTGATTGTAAGTTGAGAAAAAACAAGTTAACTAGAACAAGCCATACGTAACATTGGAATTACTACATACTAGGAAATAAAATATACTGTAGACCCTACAGTATATTTAACTTCCTTGTATGTAAACTGCCTATAGTAAAAGTGACAAAGGCCAAGTACGCCGCAGTGACCTTCCTCGTCTCCTCTCCTCAGCCTCTGCAGCTGTGTGCTCTCTTCACATCAGCCTGGTTGTCCCTTTGCAAGCTTCCTGTCACACAAAATAAATTGCCTTCACTGTGAATGGGTCAGAACAACAGAGATGTCATTATTTCACTGCCATTGATCATACCTGGGGAAACACACCAGTCAATAGTTTCTATAATTGCTCTGTCTCCAGCCCCTCGGAGCTTTCTCCAACATGGCGCCGCTTCATCTTCCCACTCATTACTATTTTCATGTTTCATATTTTTACCTCTGATCACAGGGAGTGTTTGAGGTAAGGCGTTATTATGCGTTCAGGTAGGAATTGGATGGAAAAGCACTACTTGAAAGGGGTTGACAAATATAACAACCAAGCACTAATGGAAATATAGTCAATAATATAGGTGTAGAGACGAAAATGCATGAGAAACGGGCAAAAGAAAAGATTTGATTGACAATAGGCATGGCAACTTTTTGAAAAGTGGTTTGTGGCCTGTAAAAGGTAGTGCTTGTGAAAAGTTGTTTAAGGGAAGAGAAGAGGTAAACGAAGGTGATGCAAGTGAGAGAGCTGGTGCGATTACTAAATAAGATGGCGTTTTTTTGTGATCTCAATTTTCCCAAACCTTTTATAAATGTGGCATAAGTGGTTAACAATTTGCAGGCTTGGTCAGAGTTCATATCTACTTATACTGTACATAGCAGATATTTCTTCCGATTTTGCCAAAAGCGTTTTGTGATTTAAGTGAAAGCTTCAAAATGGATGAATGTTGTGCCAAGTAGCAAGATTCAGAATTTGAGCATTTGGCTTGAACTTGCAATTTGAAAAACTGTAATACTTCTCAACTACCACTTTCCTCTTGGGCTCCTTTGAAAAGTGCACCGTAGCTATTTTGTCACAACTAAAAGCATGGTTGGAGCCGGGAACAAAATCAAAACAACTGTGTGAATATAAAGCATTTAATTCTCTATAAAGCACATGTGGTCTCTTCTAATGCTGCAGACATAATGCCTTTTTCATTATCCTCATCTCCATCTTACAAATGGTGTATTGATTTTAAATTGTCTGCTGTTGGACGCCCTTGACCTGAGCTCCACTATGACATTTGGTTTGGCACATCCATTTGATAAAACTAATGTTGTTTTCATCCAATTTTCGTATGGCTTCAGAGGTTAGATTTGGCAAACACCTCACTCTATTCTGCACCAGTCATCAGTCAGTCTATTGATCTGAGAGTCAATGAATCTATAATGCCATTCATCCTGATAGAATCCTTGATAAAATGCCTAAATACACAAGGCTGGTAGTCATTTATACAGCTGACAATAGTAATATGGTGTCAAGGTAGTTCTTGTAGGAATATCTTGGTCGGTTCATTAGCAGACCTTTGCCTCCATGCTTGTTACTAGAAATGGATTTATTATTAATTAAATCTGATGATGATTTGCAGTTAAACTTTTCATTATTAATTACTAGGAATGATTATACTCAGTAAGGGATCTTCTTCATGCAAGTTGTTCCTGACTGGAGGGTTTATTGTGAGTACTTTTCATTATTCCTATGATGTAATTTTTTGGTTTGAATTACTTTATTGCCATGGTGACAGAGGGCCATTGACATAGTTGAACCCCATAAATAGGGCTTTTGGTCAGGACGCTTCACATGGCTGTGTGAATATGCAATGTCTTCTGGGGTGCCATAAATTGCACTGAAGTAAATCATGTTACTGGAAGGTTGGTCCAAGAAATTACCTACGAGTAAAAATATATGCAAGAAAGTATATTATTACGGGTCATACTATATAATATTATAGTATTACTATATTATTATGAGTACTTTTAGATGTAATTGCCAGGACTTGAATCTACATCTGAATTTCTCCATTGTAGGACAAATAAAGCTTCTCTGATCTTCTCTTATCTTAATTATATATGCTAATCCAATTGGAAGGGCAAACCATTAAATAATGCACAAAACCTGGTATTTTCACTAAGGATATACCACAAAAATGAGTTGACAAAGGTTAAGGTATACTCTGTCAACCTCCAGTACAGCACCCAGTAACATAAATGTAACTGAGTAAATGTAATTGAGTATCCCTTCTGGAGAACTGTTGGTCTAATGGTCAGTGTTGCAGGCATGTCTCTCTTTCCTTTTCCCTAAACTCTAAAATAAACTGTTATTTTTTTGTGTCTGAGCATTTGGCGACAGTGTTTTCCAGCAGTGCCCTGTACAAGGTTGAAGAGGAGCTAATAAACTAGTTTCATGGCAGACATAGATCACAGGCTATAATGCTCCTCACTGTTCTGGTAATGTAAAGGTAGATTCATGGTCTGGAGGCATGCGGTGTCTCTCCTGCTGTACAGAGCTGCTGAGAAACGGTGGCAGTGTGCAGAGAGGTGCAGAGTCTCCCTGTGAGAATAATGAAAGTGAAGTCCAGCAGTGTAGGGTCGGGACAGCCTTATGTTAGACATGACTTCCTCTGACACTAAAGCTACAGTGAGTTTGCAGTGCATGGTAGCGTTCCCTCTCCTCTGGGCTCCCATATACAAACACTTTTGTATTCTCTATTTTTGGCATTGTGTTCTGGTATCATTATAAATGTATTTGTAAACATAAAACTCTCCACACTTAGCACCCTTCTAGCTGATTACTAGTGCATGTATTCATAAATAGATATATATGTTTCCATGGCATTAGTTTATACACATACACTGAGTGGTTACCTCATATACAAGATGCAAATACTTAGACTGAAATGAACCTAACTGTTTATACACCTTGATCTGTTAAAGGTTGTATGGAGGATTTTTTTTTGTTTAAAGTTGTCAATGATAGCATTATAGAGGTGCAGTAGCCTTGTAATTATGATGACCAAAAAAAAAAGAAAAAATTCATCAACTCTGGACGGGGTGGGGCCAGCTAAACATTTGCCAATAGATAACGACACTGCCTCGTTATCTGTTAGCTGACAGGCTGTCAATCAATCTCCCTACGTTTCTAGCGTAACTGACTTGCCTGCGCGCCGCCGGTACGTGGTTTACGTACGACTGTCACGCAGTCCACAGACGCAAGCCGCACAGACGCTGTTTACTCCACCAACGCAACAGTTCTTAGCGGCTTTTTTTGACCTATATCTTCCTCGCAGTTAGCACAAAGTTTGTTGCAATGGCGACAAGAATCCAGGAGCAGTTAGCCGCAAAAGAAAGTCCGTTTTTGAGGTCGCTGAAAGAAGAAGACAAGGGGAAAAGCAGCGAAGCCAAACTAAGGTGATTCTTGAAGATTCATTCCAGCGATGGGCGACTGAAGCAGACGCAGGGTCTAAAGACTGACGCACTGGTCGACAAATTACTCCTGGACAGGAAACTGCTTATTATGAAAACGTACTTTATTTCCAAGAGCTAGTCAAACGTTTTTCAGGACACGAAAGCGATATCCTATGTCTGAAAACGTAATTTTCAAGGCAAAGAAAGAGTCCGCTTGCTGCTGCGTGTTGTAGCTAGTTCATTCGCACGGAATCTCCGCGCAACCTTCTCTGCTCCCTTTCCTTCTCCTCTCCCCGCTGCCCGTTCCGCTCTTCCCCCTGCTCCTCACTTCTCCGGGCACGGAATCTCCGCGCACCGCTCCCCTCTCCTCTCTCCTCTCCCTGCTCCCTGCTCCGCTCTTCTCCCTGCTCCTCACTTTCTCGTCCGAACGAAATGTCCGCACACCCGCTCCCCCCTCACTTCTCCGTCTTGCCTAACCAACACTGTAGTTAGTTGTTTACAAGTCATGTGCAGCTCACCGGCTGTAAACAAACCTGTTTCTGGCGTAAGGAGGAGGCGGGAGGAGGCGTTTCTATGTAGGGAGCTGATGGGGAGGGGGGGTGGTTTCACGCATGCGCAACATTTGAAAAAGGACAAACAGTCGCTGGATTTCTCGTTCCTTGGAAAATCCTCTATACAACCTTTAATATTACAACAAAGATTTCAAGAAATGTGCTTTTCTGTTGTTTACAATGTATATGTAGTGTACATGATTATTGTTTCTCTCTTGGCACAAACTTGAAATAAAAATTAATGAATCAATGAATCAATCAAGATCTTCAATTAACAGATTTAAATTGACCTGGCAGTGGCTACCCATTTGATCTAATATAATATGACTATATTGTTGTGACAACTGAATAGTGTGAAGTTATCTGAAACCCTACAATATATTGCACAAGTAGTGTTTACCATTTGAAAATTGGAGAATTAAAATTGGTGGTATGTGGCAGAATTAACAATAATGCTGATTTTTACTTGACATAGCAAAAACCTAGCCTGATTCATCCTGTTGAACCTGAACCTTGCAGCATTAGGATTTGTTTGCTCAACGGTAGGCAGGTACTTTTTTTATTTAACCAATCGCTGCTATTTGGTCATGACATATATAATGCGCCGCTAACGGGGCTAACTAGTATATTAAGCTTTTCCCAAATCCCATAGGATCCCCTTGTTAAAATTCACCAAGCATTCTCTTTATTCCAGCTTTAAATCCTGGATCTTGGGAATCGTTGCCAACATAGAACGTATGGCTTCGTCTACATCCATCTCGACCGATTTGTTTACTGTTGTGCTGTACTACAAAAGGGACCCAGTCATTGCTTCACAGCTCTTCGCTGATTGGCTAGTGCGTGTTCTACAACTTCCGGGGTTCTTGCAAACCATCTAGAGCAGGGGTGCTCAATACGTCGATCGCGATCTACCAGTTGATCGCCAAGGTCGTGTGGGTAGATCGCCTTGTCTTAGTACTCGTCTCGTACTCGCGTTTGGACTCGGTCTTGTCTCTCACTCAAGGTCTGACACTCAACAAGTGCGGTCATATTTCATTACAGCTGCTGCTGTTGGCAATAAACTTGTGGGTGTAGGAGATGTGGGGCGTCTCAGTGCAGCCTGTGCGCTCATTTGAAACCTGCGGAGACTCTATGGTACATCACAAATACACACGCTCCCTATACAGGGCTCGTCTGCTAACAGCGTGTGCCCTCGTGTACCAGCGTGCATCACAGAGCAGGTTAAACTTCCTAAACATCCTACCTGTCCATCTGCCTCACGTCAGCACGCCGCCCCTCGCCTTTTCACGCTCTCGCTCCTTCCTGCGTACAGCGAAAACAAGCCCCTTCCACACTCAGTGCGCGCTGATTAGAAGAGCAAGACCAAACGTCAAGCAAAAACGAGTCTAAATTTGTGTTACATTGTTGGCACAAAGCAGGTCTACAGCATAGAGCAGATCTCCAGAACAGACCTACTGCCACATTTGGCTGAAGTTTGTCTAACAAAAGTGCACAAATGCATCTGTGTTTGTCACGATGTGCGTTTGGTTTGGTAAACGTGCAGAGGCTGGTAAATATCACTGCAAAACCAGAAAAGAATGCAACTCCAGTTTGGAACTTTAAAAAACAGGTTTAAAAATCTTCCTTCACTTTTTTCACAGTTTTGTGTAAAGTACCAGATGAAGTTCTCTTAAAGAAGGGTTCTCAAACTGTGGGTGAGGGTCCAAAAAAGGGGCACAGAGTGTTTCAGTGCAGTTTGCTTGGCTTTGTATTAGGTAGATCATTTTGACTTGGTCATTTTGTAAGTAGCTCACATGCTGAAAAAGTGTGAGCACCCCTGATCTAGAGTATTCTGATTCCTGACCTAATCGCTGGATAGAAATGAAATTGAGTAGAGCACTAGGTGGCACCAGCCTGGCTAACAAAACCCTCCATTGGATTTCAAAACTGAATTCAGAAATACAAGCTGGTAGTCTACTACTAAGAAGCACTAAGTAACTTTCATAGTGTTGAAAATTGTATTGCTTTGCCTTTTGCTTTGAAAAATTTTTTTCACTGTGAGTGAACTAGTGTTTCCACAGATCTAACTTTGCTCAATGGCGTCGCCAACTTGTCTTCATTAATATAGATAAGATTAATGCTGCACCGTGGAACATCTAGGCAAAGCAATAACATCTCCAAGTAGAAAAGCAGAAAGGTTACATAGCGCACCTTTAATTTGGTGGCTTGTACAATTTTTCATTTTTCATTTATTTCCCACTCCAAACAGGAATCACCCCTCACTTTCACACAAGCCAGGTATAGCATTGTCCCCCCTGTATCCCATTACAACACAAGCACATGTAGTAATTTATTCATAGCCACACGCAGACACATTCGCACTCTGTGTCAGTATCTGTCCCTAATGCCTCCATCTGCTCCACTCTGGATTGCCTTTATGCGTAAAGTGCCTCGGCAACGGTTGGCAAAAGGGCCCTTGCTCACCACCTCATATGCATCACAGCAAATTAATGAGTTACCTGAGAGAGAGCATGCATAGAGCTTAGTGAGTCAAATGGGAAATTAAGAATGGCTAACAACCCTGAATCAGCCAAAGTAATGGAGACTGTGGCAATATAATGAAAGCCAACAGGCACAGAGACATAAACGAAAAGATGTGAATGACGTACCGTAAGCGAAGGGGTTTAATGAGCAGTGAAGGAAAACAACCAAAAAAAGTAGTAATATGTCTGATGGGGGATGAGCACATGCCCAGAGCGATAGTAGAATTTGAGGAGTTTTTTTTTAAATCAAAAGTAATCATTGTCATTCTCACAATAACATCATTCAGTCATTTCTAGGGCTTAAATGAAACTTACACCTGCCAAAATATACACATAAATGTTTTGAAATTGTAAACAGGATATCTCAAGGGACTACAATAACACGCTAAGATTGGCAAAGATTGACAGATAAAAATATGTTTGTGTCAAATGATAAAAAAAATATATAATTATTTCATTAAATAAATAGACTTAAGAAAGGACAGAACTTATCAGTGAGCACATTTTAGAATATAAGTATGTAAGCTGGTATTGTGGCTTTGCGTCACAGCTACTAACATTTGCCGAATGTTCCTCTCTCTCCCTCTTTCATGATGTGACTATCCTGCCCAATAAAACCTTCAGGCCAGAACATCTTGGAAAAAAACAACACAGGTTGCCAAATAGAATACATTTTTTCCCAGAACTTAATATTTGCCTGTTCATCATCTGTTTTTTTACATTATTTTTTGGCATAAATGAAATGAGAAACACGAAAAGAACACTGTTATGCAATGGGATAAAGGCAAACTCAAATTGGCTAGTTCAGTGTTAAATATTTACAGTGGTCTAACAAAATGTACCTCCAATTTCTCATGTTTTTTTTCTTTGTTTATTTGTTTGTTTGATCATCAGAAAACTGCCTTCCTCTTTCAATTTCAGTTTATTAATTCTTGGGTTTGACTGTAGCGTTGCCTTACCAAAAGACTGTACAGATTTGAGTGTTCTTAATAACCACCGCTAAAGGCAACATATTCCTTATTAATGTGAGGAGATTTGACAGAGGCTTCAACCATTTTAAGGTGACGATATCTGCTCCCTGTTAGCCTCCCTCACACCTCTGTCTCCGCTCCTCGTCTCAGCTCTCGCAGTCCAATCCCGCACGCGCCTTGGGTCGGACCAGTCACTCTGCATCAAGTCTGGACAATATTTCCCGTGCCTTTTTGCCCCTTCGGCGTTGACCTTCCTGCTTCTCTTTGACACCCCGCCCACACTGATGCTCTGTGTGTGGGCTTTCCCCGCTTTAGCGCGTCTCAAGTGTTGGTATAGTGGACCACCTTCCTTGTTTGGTCCATTAGTTTGCACAGAGAGACAGGAATAAAAGCAAGACAGTTTGCAAGCAGTTTACAGTTATGGGTCAGACAGCAACAAAATATCTTCTGTCATTTCATTTTGGATATTGACAATTACCTTCTCTTTCTAAAATATTTAGGGTGTGTTTGTCAAAATGAGTCTTTTCAAATTTTGTATGTATTCAGTTCACTTAAATTAGGTTAATTTCAGTTTAATTTGTTCAAAATTATATGTTGCTAATTCCTTGTATATTTTTGGACACATGCAGACGTATTACAGCGTAAATATACATTTTTTGCATGTTTCGCTACGAGGGTGAGGGGGTCATATGATGTGTGCCTATGCAACTGTCATCCTTTGTGTAAGTAAGTAAAAAAGTGTAAGGCAATCAAAAAAAAAAAAAAAAAAAAAGAAAAGAAAATATAAACTTTCTATTAAATATCTTCTATCACTATAATTTGTGGATCACATATTTGCTAACTAATTATAGTAATTAATATGCTAGTTAGTGTTATATTCAGTGACAAGTTAGCATTTAAAAAACATATTAATGCTGACTAAGAGAACATAAAATATGGCCCTAAACAAATAGATAGCTTGAATGATAGTTTTCAAGTTAACAGCTACCGTTTACCTTTTGTTCAATAGAGATTAGCGATTCCAGGGCTGAAATGATCCGTATGATTCTAGTGAAGTTATATGGAGTTTAAAAACACAGTGGCGCACCTCCTGAAGTACCTCATGACATCACAAGATCCAACAGGGCGTTTTCTGTTTGAGAGAACTCTGCCTAAATGAGCAGGATATGTGTGTTAAACATGCGTTATTGAAACAAAACCCCTCCCCTGTTTTTTTTTTTGTTTTTTTTATGAGAAAAAACGTCAAACATAGATCTTGAAATAGTGTAATATGGGCCCTTGAATATGTGTGCTAAAGTAAAGCTTTACAGAATATCTTGTTAATTGATATACATTAATTACCAGAGTAAAACTATGGCAAAGACTCGTTGCTCTGAGGATCCTGACGTCTTCATCAAGGTCTAGCCCACATTTCCCCATAACAGCTGTCGACACATGCACTGTAAATAACTCCTGGCCCTTGGAGCAGGCAGCGGGGTACAAGGCTGTTTGCTCCACACAGAGTGACAGCTGAAGGTGTGTGCACGCTGCTGTATGCTCCTCGTGGGCTGGTTTAAACCTCTGCACTTCCCCTTCACAGATGGAGAGAGGCGCCCCAGGTAACAGCCGTCCAAAGTGAGGACTCCGAACCAGGATGACCAGGCCCCCTCCGGCAGAGCGCTCCGTAACAGGGAGATTGTGGGATTGGTGCTACAATAGGTAATTAGTCAAGAACATCTGTTAAAGGAAGTTCCCAGCACCTCACGGGTCGTAGCTTTCATATCAGTCTTTGGCAACAAGAGGGACTGTGAGCAGCTCGGGTTATTTACACTGATAAATCATTTGTATTAATCACACTCCACCTGTACCCTATGCAGCTCAGATAGAACGCAGTGAACTTCAGCAAGTCCCATAGCGCAAGGCAGAAAGCAATAAAATCAAATGCAAGCTTTTATTTATTTACACCGCTGATTCCAATATGTTCAGCTCAGTGAAAATCCGCTAATGTGTGCATCTAGCCAAATACGCTGTTTGGAAAGCAATCTTTGGAGAGTGTCTTAGAGATAGAAATGTAAAACTCTGCATGATTTGTTGAGAGTGAAGTGAATGTGAGAATGCTGAATGTGAATGTGAAACAAGCAGGTGATGATACTATGGTGCCAAGATACAGATCAGATGTGCGGGCCGGCGACCTTGTCAGAGAATGCTTGTTTATTGAAGGTATTATTATAGAAGCAATAAAAACAACTGCAATTTAATAAACGCAAGCTAGATATTTGAAATCCATACTAGGAAATATTCCACTTAGAGCCATAGCATCTCTATGACAGGCAGGTGGTGCAGCTTTAAGAGTGTAAAAGGGAAAAAAAAAAGGGTAACAATGTAATATAGGTTTAGTATGTTCAGGATGAATATTTAGTAGGGGTGTAACGATATCCAAGTCTCATGATATGATATTGTCAAGGTACGATATTTATTGTGATATTGTGGGAAAGCTCACGATTAAGGATGTAACAATATCCAAATCTCTCAGTATGGTATTTTCACAATATACATGGGTCTGGTCAAGTGGTAACGGAGGGAAACAGGGGCAGATTTTTTACATTCAAATGTCTCTTATTCAGAAACTAGAGGGACTATTGAAATAAGTAAAGTATCAGAATGTAGGAAAGAGTTACACTCCAACAGGGTAAAGTTAAACCTGTGATATTCTTTCAAGTTGTTGACAAAAAATAAAAAACTCATGTCGGTAACGGAGGGAATAAAATATGCAGCACTTTTTGGGCAATGAATACAAACAGTGATAACTCTTGGTTCTCACTTACATATCCTTAAAAAACTGGTTTGAATATTTGCTTCATATAGTTTTCTACCATATGGTACAAGATTAGGTTGGAAAACTTGAAATACTTTTTGAGTAATGAGATTTTTTATTAAGAAAGGTCATGGTAACGGAGGGAAAAGTAACGAAGGGAAAATTGTTCAAGCAAGTAGAAGGTGCAGGATTTTGCATAATTTGTCAGTTTTTTTCTTCCGAATACTTTAATATTACTTCAAAATGACAGGAAATTATTTCTATAAAATATGTCAGTCCTTCCAAGCACATTTTTATCATTTTAAATCCTTTTTTTTTTTTTTTTTGAAAAATCATGTATCTTCATCAACAGTTCAAAGATGGAATAACACAAGATATGATGAAATACATCAGCTTATTTACATGATTTGCAGGTCTTTGAAATTTGGGAAATAGTTTTTGTTCCATGTTTCATACATGGTCTGTTTAAAACATATGTAACTTTAGAACCAAAAATGGTACAGAAAAAAGGTCAACAGTTTCATAAACTAGAGTACATATGTATCTGTTCAATACATTTTTATATCAGCTGCATTAACTTGAATTTTTGGCCTTGCTGTTTACTTCTGCTTGACCGGGCCCACATCTCACAGTGTGATATTTATTGCGATATTCTGTGGAGGCTAATATGCTACTTTTTCCTCTTAAAATGCCTTGACAAAACTTAATTCAAAGAACTAAGACTTAAAAGTTAGTTGAACTGTTATTTCTTCTTGTAGTCTACACTAAAATGGAGCAAAGGATCATGGTCGACGTAGTTCCCTCTGACTTTTTTTAGCTATTGCTGCACCATAACCCTTGAGTCTTGTAATGGTCGACGATATTATTGTGAGAACTTTGACGATACGATATCACGATATTTCACGTTATTGTCACATCCCTAACAATTAGCTTTTAACAATATGTGCTTGAGAGCCTTCATTTGGCTAAAAAGATATACAT
This sequence comes from Boleophthalmus pectinirostris, assembly GCF_026225935.1. Classification (NCBI taxonomy): domain Eukaryota; kingdom Metazoa; phylum Chordata; class Actinopteri; order Gobiiformes; family Gobiidae; genus Boleophthalmus; species Boleophthalmus pectinirostris. Next base: position 37,507,898 of record NW_026571299.1, read on the forward strand.
GGCCCAGGATAGTGATACTCTTTCTGTATTTAGGCTTGAAAATGAGCTTTTGTTACATGTAGGTTTTTATAGGTTTCAGTCAAAAGTTACACTAGCACCTTAAGGAGGATCCACATTCACTTATATTCAAACTCAGTCAATATTAATAAAAAGGATATCAGAAAATATATATAGTACTTTTGTGACTAAGCTCAATAGAAGCTTTTAAGACTGAATAAACCTGAATAGAGCAGTTAAAGGTTACATCCTGCTCATAAGGTGTCACATTTACTTTTAGTGGATGCATTTAACTTTATGTCTGTCTGGAGTGACTGTGCAAAATGGAGGCTCTATTTTGTATACAATCACAGTTCACTGACCCTAAGCAGCTCCACAAATACCTTTTATCCTCCTTCTATCTTCCCTGGCCTTGCTCTGTTTGCTGTGCCGCCCAGCTATTACACAGGAGCAGATGCTGGTTTAGGAGAGGCAACTAGGGAGACCACCTGTCCCTCTTTTGGTCCCTTCATTTTGGCCCTGTCTCTCGTCCTACTTATTTAGAGAATGTCCCACTTTTCCACTGATACCACATGAATTATAAAAAGTGAGATTTAGACATATGATTTTTATTTAATTTTATATTATTTTATACCATATTTTATGTAATAAGTTGCCACCATTGCTATTCCAATCTCTCTTTGCATTCTATTTGATAAAAACTAAACATTGTAATTGTTATTGCTATTATTATATGCACTATGTATTCTGATGAAGGGTCCGCCACCTGTTTGTATTCTCAAAGGTTCCTGGAATCTTCATAAGCAACTCAATATGACATAAACTTGTGTTTTTCCATGAAGACAAGCAGCAAGTGCAACCAGTTAAGTTATAGATTAGATCAGTGCAGCCATACGCCCACACACAGTAATATTTGAAGGTTTTTGTATATTTTGAGGAATAAAAACATATGTAGTTTAAGAAATGTGAGATAGATATGTTAATAACACAGGCAAAGCAATAGCACCTTCATGGAGGCTTGCAGCTGGCGGGGCTTTAACCAGAAATGTTACGTATGGCAGCTTTAAATTTTCAGTCCATTCCTCCATGAGGCACCAAATTATTCAAAAATGTCCCTCTTTTTGTACACATTTGAAGTGTTTGTTAAATCAGTCAGAATACCATTGTGTGTGTGTTTGTGTGTATGTGTGTGCGCGCAGATCGCTCATAGAGGCTTTTCTTCTATTAACCCACTTACAGGTTAGCGTGCATTTTACACCTTTTCATCAAGTGCAGGCACCCACTCGCCCCTCAGTCCATACTATCTACGGCGTTTTATCAAGTTGCCCCCAAAGATCATTTCCTTTTCAGATTACGGCGGGCCTCTCTGCTGACCCGGGGGCGCTGTGATAATGCAGTGAGGGAGCAGGGAGGCTCTCGAAGAGGGGTGAGAGAAGAAGCACCAGCCAGCGCTAATGTCCTGTCAGCGTTTGGACACTGGCGCCTATAGGAGGAGAGGAGGAGAGGAGGGTCATCTGCAGCAGTGAGTCCTGTTTTAGATCTTTTAAAAGGTAAGGTGAGCTCATATATATGGTCTCATAAAGTGCAGAGATTATAATGCGTTTTTTGTGGAGGAAGTAGCAATGTTTTCGAATGGAAAGTTATGGTTAAATGTGCACTGTGTAACTTTTTCTGATGCAGGGTCCATCACATGCTTGTCTACATGGAGATATTACTGTTTTGCTTTGATTATTCTACAGCAGGGGTGCTCAATGCGTCGATCGTGATCTACCAGTCGATCGCCAAGGTCGTGTGGGTAGTTCGCCGTGTTTTAGTACTCGTCTCGGACTCGATCGCGTTTGGACTCGGTCTTGTCTCTCACTCAAGGTCTGACACTCAACAAGTGCAGTCATATTTCATTACGGCCGCTGCTGTTGGTAATAAACTTGTAGCGGGTGCAGGAGCGTGTGGGGCGTCTCAGTGCAGCCTGTGTGCTCATTTGAAACCCGCGGAGACTCTACGGCACATCACAAACACACACGCTCCCTATGCACGGCTCGTCTGCAACAGCGTGTGCCCTCGTGTACCAGCGTGCATCACAGGGCAGGTTCAACTTCCTAAACATCCTACCTGTCCATCTGCCTCACGTCAGCACGCCGCCCCTCGCCTTTTCACGCTCTCGCTCCTTCCTGCGTACAGCGAACACAAGCCCCTCCCACAGTGCGGCTGATTAGAAGAGCAAGACCAAACGTGAAGCAAAAACGAGTCTAAATTTGTGTTCCAGTGTTGGCACAAAGCAGGTCTACAGCATAGAGCAGATCTACAGAACAGACCTACTGCCACATTTGGCTGGTTTGCCTCACAAAAGTGCACAAATGCATCTGTGTTTGTCATGATGTGCGTTTGGTTTGGTAAATGTGCAGAGGCTGGTAAATATCACTGCAAAACCAGAAAAGAATGCAACTCCAGTTTGGAACTTTAAAAAACAGGTTTAAAAATCTTCCTTCACTTTTTCCACAGTTTTGTGTAAAGTGCCAGAGGAAGTTCTCTTAAAGAAGGGGTTCTCAAACTGTGGGGGAGGGTCCAAAAAAGGGGCACAGTGTTTCAGTGCAGTTTGCTTGGCTTTGTATTAGGTAGATCTTTATGACTTGGTCATTTTGTAAGAAGCTTACATGCTGAAAAAGTGTGAGCAGCCCTGTTCTACAGCATGGAAATAAGATTGGTAATCACAGTGGGGACAGGTTAATGGTCAGATCTATGGGGAAGCAAGCCTGCACATGGTAAAAATTAGGTATTTTTGAGCTATAAAACACTTGTAAAAAAAACAAATACGGGGTGGAAGTACCTGGACCAGACTTCTGTCCTCTTGGTTTGAGGGCTTCTGGAGGTTGGGAGACACCAGTTGGGTCTCATGTGGCTCCTGTTGGTATGAGGCAGAACAGAGCCTCCAGGTCATAGCCCTCATTGTAGAGGTGGGCCTCATCTTCTGTGGTATAGAGGTAACAGGGCTTTGTTGAGAAAGAAGTAGAGCTATCCATGTTCATGTGTAATTTCACCAGTGTGCTGAGAAGTTGTGACCAAACAAAAGCAGTGTCTCTCGAGAACAGAATAATCATTTCGATGGTGATCAAGGATTCTATCCACGGAATGATTTGCATATGAGAAAGTAACTATTCAAAACCAACATATCATACCATAACACTATATTATATTTAAAGATTTTATATAACTCTAAAATGCATCATCCATCTGTCAGCATTTAAGATCATTAATGTTTATCTGTGTTAAATATTATTGTTTTATGTATGTAGCACAGTAGGCCTATGTATAACTGTTACAACATAATAAAAATTGCAAAACGCAATGCAAATATTGCATTGTTTTCTACATTCACATGGATTATTACATTTGTTGGCATAACAGGACCCTTTAATTTACTAGTCAAAGAGTCAAAAAATTAAACTTAACAGAGGCTAAACAAAGACCAAAACAGGGCAAATAGAAGTTGTACTCAGGACATTTGTGAATGAAATACAACCCTTGTTTATATTTTTTTACAACTACATTTCAGTCATCAAATAACTTTTTTCTTGCATTGTTGATTATTTTATATTGAACTGTTTGCTGTATTTATTTGGACACACCATATTACCTATACTCCGGTCACATATACTGTACTGTGTAGATGGTTGAAAAACAAAGGACATTCCAAGTAAGTTGAAAGTTTAAGAAAAATGCCATAAAGCTAGAAGAAGACAATCCAGAGTTTATGTTTTTATTTATTTATTTTTTATTTATTGTAGTATTTTTATTGATAATTATTATTTATATTGTGTATTTGTAGTTTTGCAACTAAACTGGAAGATAAAATTTGCAATTACATCTTAATATCGGACAAGCTGGACACATCCATGTATGAGACAAAAGATTTAAATTAAATGTCTTAGAGGTTGGTGTTAGTATGGCTTATTTGCATTAAAATTTCACTTTATACATAAGCAATTATATGGTTCTTGCCTGTACTGACACTGAAACAGGTTGTGTTCATGTCATGTCATTATAACCCACTCTACATGATCCCAGTATTTTTATTTTGCAATTTTGTCCGTAAATAAATTCATATTTCTAATATGGGACTCGGCTCCAAATTTGCTCCTATAACTAGACTGCTAGTCTCATGAGCTTCATTTGACTGAAGCCGAATGCCGTGGGTGACATCACACACATACAGTCTATGGTTCAGACCCCAAAATGCACACATGCACAGGAAATAGTAATCTAACTAAAACCCATGGATTTACTAAATCACCAATTATTGTTATATTACCCCACATTATCCACGTAGCTGCTAGTCATTTCACACATTATTTGCAATGGGTACATGCAGCAGCTGTACAGTAAAGGAGAAAAAAAAAAAACTTGAGTCTTAGAAATGTAGCTGGCGGGCAGTGCCATGATTCATATGGTAATAGCGCTGTGTCCAGTCAGGCATAAGGATGAGAGCGGAGAGAGGGATATGTCAGGTAGAGGGAGGCCGATTTGGATATTAGAATTCCAGGCGTCTTTGGTCTTGCCTTGAGCAGGATAATCCCATTGTGCCTCAGGTCACAGAAGCGCACACAAAGATGCAACACTCACTTCAAAATAAACTGCTTTGAACTCAACAAGAACAGCACAAGAGCAGGCATTGGAAAATAACATCAGAGTCTCAAAGTGAATTAGAGTGGCCAATTTATAAAGGTGAAAATTATTGAACTGAAAAGAGTGAATAATGCGATAACAACACAAATGAAAAATTCCAGACGTTTTCAAATCTCAGAAAATGTTTGCTAGTTAAAGATTCTCTGTAACTTTTCTTGAGAAGGTTATGTACCACCACCTTGTCTCCACAATATGTTATTGGTTTACGTGAGTGGGTTCCATCTACTCTACATCTTCACCTTGTTCTGTTGGTGTCACGTGCTTGCCTTCATAGACATAGATTAGTTTAATGCCATGCTGTGAAACATCCAGGCAAATAGTGCACCTTTAACATGTTTATGACAGGTTAGACTACTCATTTCACTAAAAAAACACAGTTAAAATCGTTCTATTTATGATTTTTGCAAACATTCACACTCATTTTCCCAATTTGGCAATTTTTTTAGATTTAAAATTTGACTTCCTGGTTGGAAATTGTGACACTAGGGAATTCCATAACTGCAGCCTAGCAAAACTTCTCTACGTGCACAGGAAACACCTTTATGTTTGATCGAGCCCTGCAAGTCCATGAGTGTGTCAGTCGTTAAAGGAAATCTGGAGGAGCATCAGTTCTACACTAATACTACCAACACTAGCCAATACCAATAGTGACAGAGAAGCCTCTTAAGAGCCTTGATGGTTTGACGCTTCACTGAAGGTCTCCGTCAAGTGGACAAAATAGGAGAACACACTCTGAAACTACTACTAAAACTCTGGTGTCTACAGTTTGGTCCCTTGACAGTCTATGATGTTCCACTCTGCAAGGCCGAAAAGTTGGAGCGGATGGTTAGCTTCTATGCGAAGAAGTGGCTTGGCCTCCCTAAGTGCATAACCAACACAGCACTGTAAGAGGAATTCTGGGGCTATCAGTGTCCAGTCTAACTGAGGAGCTCAAGTGTGTCAAAGTGAGGCTTCAAATAACCCTTGAAGAATTGCAGGACACTACCGTTGCCAAAGCCGCTCCTACATTGTCAGGAAGAAAACTGTCTTCAGCAGTGGCCACAGAGCATGCAAAATCTGCTCTTAGACATCAGGACATTGTTGGATGTGTGTAGCAGGGAAGAGGAGGCCTTGGAGCTGAAAAAAAAAAACAGACCCTTCATGCCAAACTATGGATGGATGGATGAGGTGCGCTGACAAGAGCAGGCGCTGAGACCTACAAAGGCAGTCTCACCGGTGGAAACAGGGCCAGTGGGAAGTGGGAGGAGGTGGAAAAGAAGAAGCTATCATGGAAGGAGCTGTGGGGAATGGACGCTTATCGATCCAGCTTCCTTATTTGATCAGTATATGATGTTCTTCCATCCCCAGCTAACCTCCATTAGTGGTATGGAGAGGACCCTATGTGTGCACTATATCCTTCTCCAGCAAGCCTAAAGCATGTCTTGGTTGGCTGCAAGACAAACTTGTTGCAAGGTAGATACACATGACATAACCAAGTGCTAAAGTGTTACATATGATATAACCAGGTGCTAAAGTGTTACATATGATATAACCAGGTGCTAATGTGTTTGGCAGCTAGCGTGGAAACCAAATGCACAGCTATAAACTCCTTACCACTTGTGCCAGGCAAGCACACAGCATGCTCAGTGAAGCGTGGGATTAGAAACTACTGGTAGATCTTAACCAGCACCTGTCCTTTCCTGCTGAGATTGAGGCAACAAATCTAAGACCTCGTGCTCTGGTCCTCCACCCTGCACAGCCTTCATAATTGAAGTGACAGTGCCGTGGGAGGATTCAGTGGAAGAAGCCTACGAATGGAAAAGCTTAAAATACTAGCTGATGTGGAACAACGGGGGTGGAAGGTCCAGGTCTACCCAGTAGAAGTTGGCTGCAGAGGGTTTGTTAACCGTTCAACAGTCACACTCCTGAAGGACCTGGGCATACGAGGACAAGTTTTTCAACAGACATTCAAGTCTGTCTCAGGTGCTGCAGAGGAGTCCAGAGAAGAGACGGTAACTTGGTCTGTAAACAACAGCAGAAGTGCAAAGGGGTGTCCTGTGCAGAGGGGGAGAATACCTGGGATGCCAGATGTTGCCAATGAGCCTTCCGGTGGTGTTATGGGTTTATCATCAAAATACCGGTGAAAGAGGGTACTCACCTGATGACCCCAATGTAGCCAGTGATCCTCGTCTCACCCTACTTCACTGGGATTTCATCACCTCAGAAACTGTTAGGGATTGTACTATCTAGTCCCTTTTTCAGAGAGTTGAAGTCATGTTTAAAGTGTCAGACAAAAAATGTTTCTTACTTGCTGAACTTTTAGATAGAATTATCCCTTCACAAACAGAGTTTTAATTGGTGTAAAATTATAATTAATATTTACAATAGTTATAATCCCACCAAATTAAATCTAAATGAGAAAATCTGTCATATGCACTTTAAGTTTTAAAGCAAATTTCAAGTATTCACATTATCCTCTGTTGGAGAAAGTTTTTGGTCTTATGAGAGCTGCCAGTTATTAGATGTTAAGGCAAAAGATGCAAAGAGTTACCATCTTTGACATTTACACTTTATGATTTCAGGATCGAGGGCTTTTTCATTACAGTCTGTCAGCTTTCATTAAAATGAGGAAATCTAATTTTGTCTAGTGGATCTGGCAGTTATTTTCAGACTAATTCATCGTGTTGCGATAAACTCAGCAGCTGGTGTTTGTGTAAGTGAGAGCTTTGTTTCCTGTCCTACACCTACTCAGTGAAAGACCTTCCTGATTTAGATCTTAATGTGGTGGGGAGGAAATTTGCCTTTGCCAATCTCTGGTTTCCATCGTGTTTGGATTAGATTAGACTACAAACCAAATTGGCTGTTAGCGCTCGACAATTTACTTTCACATGAGACAGGAGCAAATATGTGTTATAAATAGAATGGTGTCATCTTCCTCCAGCAAAGAGGCTCCAGCTTCACAATATGTCATCACACCAACAATATTTACCAAAGAGGTTCTGGCCCAGAGTGAAGTCATTAGCTACTCAGTGAGGTGTGCAAACAATATGATAATTGATCCAAAGAATGATTTTGTGGTAGTTAATAGACACATGCTGTCCTGACTCTTGTGCAGAGATCCCACAGTTTGAACGACATGTGAAGAGGAGAACTGAGGTGAAACCAGTCATAAGTCTGAAACGTCACTGAGTTAAATTGAGTCATAGAGTGGACCCATGGGTGCTCTGTTATGATATTATTTTGATTTGGGTTCAGATTTTGACACCCCTTAGCATTTGGTTGTTTTCATGATCCACTGACTGGATACATTTTTATGTGAATGTGCCCCTTGTGTGTTTGTGCTTTCAGATGCTGTCAGCCAAACAGCATCTCTCCTCCACACAGTGGTTTCCAATCACGCACAACCCATTTTCATCCAACTTTAGTGAAGCTCTTTTATGGCAGAACAACAAAGCCCAGAGGAGGCTGGTATGAAAAGATCTTTCATTATTAAAAGAATATTAGTCCACATAAAGGTGAATGACGCAGGAATTGTGTTTCAACACTGCAGGGGCTGTCGAGAGCAGAGGTTAATTCTGCGATCCAAGGGTAGATTTGTCTCATTGTTTGTAGATAGAAAGAGCTCTTCCAGGGGAACAGATTCATGTCTGCTCCCTGCTCCCCTTCCAGCGCTGTGCAGGATTGCCCGGTCTGATTAATCTTAATGAATTATGCAAATAGCCTTTATCTCAAATGATTTAGCAATGTTTCTGTATTGTTTTATTAATGCACTTTTGAATCACTCCGTATAATCACGTAGCCTTTCCTCAGTCATTCACTGTTTGTAATTCATGGCCAGCTCTTTATTAAATCCATGGTGGTCTCCGGCGAATTGCGTGCAGGAATGAGAAATTAGTCATTACTGTAATTTAATGATTTCAAGCCAAACAAGAGGCAACCTGGATCACTAACCACAGCAGTACTGCACACTCCTAGCCTTCAGCGCTTCTCCCTTGGGTTTGAGATTTGAAAACCAGCCTTCACCATTTTTGCTTAATTAATTATGTTTAGTATAAGAAGCACTGAATGTGTTGTTTCAATTACACGCGGAAATTTACTTACAAAATTTGTAATTCAATATAAGCCTTAGAAGTCTAGACTGTCTAAAGCATGGGTAAAATTAACTTTGTGTTGAGTGTCTTTGATGATACTTGCTGTATTATTATACACAGTGCTATGCTGTGGTACAAGCGTCATGCATAAGTGATATGTGAATCAGTCCCAGTGATGTCTCACCTCCAACTCAAAACTGTGTGCTTCTAACCGTGCCTTCCACACCACAGTGAGGTGAGATCAGCAAACTGTCAATGTGCTAACAACTTTCAGACTTCTTTGTACTTCATACTAACTGATTATAGCTGAAGTGTTTGGGTTATGCAATCGAAAATCCCCAAAAAAGCCTTGTGGTGAATGCATGTAGTTTTACAGTTTAGAGGTACTACTTTTACAGGTGCAATTTTTTGGGTGGGAGGGAGCAGCCACTTGCTTGTGTCTGTGGAATTTATATTGTGTTGCTTGGAATGTTCCACAGTATGGCATTACATGAATCAATCTTGCATTTATTTTATTGCATGCATTTATTTTATTACATGCATTCTTACTTACTTAAGTAGGGTCTCTCCACAGATCTGACCTTTACGTGGCCTGGTTGCTTCATCAGCTTGTCTACTGCTTAACTGCATATAGTTGAACATTCCAGGCAAACAATAACATCTCCGTGGAGAAAATGGAGACTCTCCACTAGAAGGTTTTCATCTTTGAATTTCCTTCATCATCAGTAAAGTATTTATCAACCAATCTATCCATCTAGTGCACCTTTAACTACAATTTTGTAAACAGTCTAAGAAGCTTACGGTTTTATGTAAATCGTGACCACTCAGGAATTACCTCTAATTTTGTCATTGTCTTCGTGCACCAGAGTAAATAGTTAGTCTTCTCAAAGCTGTTAATGACATGCACTAGCAAAGCCTGGGATTTCATAGCACAGACTCTTGAGGGAACAGTGTTGATACAAAGCCTGCTAGGTGATGGCCAGCGTTACTTGTGTTACTGTGTACAACAATAAAAGAAATCTTAGATGATAGTCACATCCGTTTGGAAATGAATCAAGTGGGATTAGGTTTGTTTAAGGAAGTGAGCTAATTATCTGCGTCTCCATGGACCAGATTTCACATGGCTTTGTACATTTTAGGGAACACCACAGGGACGTTCTCTCTTTTGTCTTGTTCAAACACAACCTATTTCTGCATCTGCTGATTTCATACTTTTCTTGCTCCATCATTTCTGCAGCCTTGATTAGAAGCTAGCTGGCTTTTGAGTTTTCTTTGTCAGATGATTTGCTTGACCTGCAGATTCAAAGTCCCAGCGGCCCCTAATGCTTGAGTAGCATTACAGTCTACCACACCACGAAGAGCAGTGAAGACGAGGGGAAAAAAACAATGCTTCATCTCCATTTAATTCGATTTATTGAGATAATACTGACATTTGTAATCAATGGTCATCTTCTGGAATTGAAAACAGGAATTACATTTTTAAAACATTTTGGCAGATTTCAGCTGCTTTGACCATTGGTGGCTTCAAATAGTCTTACATATATTTAATGTTATGAAAATAAGACTTGGAGATTCTAACCAAACACTTGATTTAACTCTAGATTTATATGAGGAAACAGAAAAAATGTCTGCTCCATAAGGCTTAAAGGAAACAAATGCTTATGATCTTTACTCGATCCTCAAGACAGAAATGCATTTTTGAGTCCGGAGGCTCTTTATAAGCAAGAAAAGAACACAAAAGTTTCACATCACTAGGTTGGTTGTAAGGGTAGAGGAATCCCCAGTCTGTTAAATATCTTCATGAGTCTCACAGTTCAATAGAGCTATAATACAAAGAGACATTTGGCGGGCAGTACAGTCCAGCTACTGTTAACAACGGATCCTTTTCTCAGTCTTACTACATGATGCTCCATAGTTCTGCGTTTATCCATTGCATTCCAATATCATTTCCCATTTGGTCCTATTAAGTTTTCCACCGCTCCTCCAAAAATCATGTCATCAAAATCATTATCCAAATGTCCTGCAGTGGTGGCCAAAGAAAAAGTAGTCTTGTTCCAAAAAGTCCCAGACGCAGACAACTACCGCGTGACCTAGAAAGAAAACAGAAGAGAAATGAGTTTTGGACACATAAGAGGAATATGTCAGTGGTCTGAGTGGGTGTTGCGGATATAAAGGAGATGGCTTATTAAAGTTGACAGGAAGTGGTGGTAAAACTTGGGCTATCTGATGTGTAGCATAGTTTAGGAGACACTATCAGGTCAGGAAACTTTTTTAGACTTTGATTGTTTGGCATTTTGTTGTTTTAAAAATGTAGTCCAGGTATGAAAATGTAAGGAGTGATTAAAAAAATATTCTTGTTAAAAGGCCTATATTATGCTGATTTATGTGATCATGTTGTTTCCTCATCAGAAACATATCTGATGTTGTGTTTTGTTTCATTTACACCTATTTAATGCATAAATCCTGCATATTTAGTTCTCCTCTTAAACAGAAAACACACTGTTCCACCTTGTGATAGCATGTGGTAATACAGGAAGAGCTCCACTGTGTTTTAACTTTCTTCATACCTTCTTCACTACAATCATTTGGTTCATTTTAGCCCTGGAATTGCCAATCTCTGTTAAAGGTAAAAATGAGCTGTAAATTTGAAAACTATGACTACATGACATCACAAGGTGGAACAGGGTATCCTGAGCTTTGGAGGTGTACAGACTAATAATACAGGATTTCTCACACATGTGTGAATGAAACAAAACACAACTCCAGGTATGTTTTTGAGGAGGTAACAACATTATAGCATGGCTAAAAGCTCACAAGAGTCACTTTGGTGTAATATAGGACCTTTAAGGCGATTCCATGCTTGAATCTTAACCTTGCTTGACAATTAAATTTCAGTTAACCAACATTATTCATTCACCCCTCACAGTCAGTGGTGCTAAGCCCTAAAATACAGCTGCCAAATTGTTTTCTGTCAAAGCAAAGTATGGAAGCATTTTAAAGGTGGGGTACCCAACTTTATTCTTGCAAATTAGTTGAGTTTGTTTTACCCCATAGAGAATATTGAAAAGCAGAACTTCTGACTAAATTAGACCACTGTGTCTTGCATCTAATAATACAGTATTTTATTGATTGCAAACCTAGCCCAAGTCTGGAGATGGGTCCCTGGGCACAGCATGACGCCCACTGCCACATAAGGTTACCTACATTAACCTTAGCAAACCCGAAAAAAAGAACCGTGAACATCATTAGGATTGCTTGTGTTCTAAAGCAGATAAATACGAAGACATTTGTAAAAGCAAGGAACCAGTTAGATCGAGTACTGCAGCTTTGAAGTGCATATAACAGATTTTTATGATTCTCTCATTTTTACTTAATTTGGTAACTATTGTAAATATAAATTATAAGAAGAAAAGTTGAAAAATATGTTGAAAAATACAGGAAATGGCGAGTTTAAACATACTAATGACATCGCACAAGGGGGAAGTTCGGCACAGTTTACACATAAGAAACACATTTTTTCTGATGCTTTAAAAATGATTTCAAGAAACTATAGGTGTTTTAGAATATAATTGTATCACTATGTTTTAATAATCCTTTCTGTGTACATTAGAGGAGTTTTGCTAGTATGATTCTAGTTCCCTATGTCACAAAGTAACATTTTAAACCTAAAAAATGAGAAAGTGAGTATGAAGGTTTTTTCAAAATTCTTAAATGTAATGATGTTAATTGTGTTTTGGCAAAATGAGTAGTCTAACTTGTCATAGGCAGTTTGAGAGATTTTTATTGACACAGAGAGAATATGTGAAATGATAAAATATGTGTGTTGCCAGCGCCTTAATTACACCAGTGTCACCTTTTCTTGTTTACTATTTTTAGCAAGGTGACATTCTGACTGCACATATGAACATGCCATCAAAGCAGCACGGAGATTCACAACCTCCCCAGCTGCTAGTGTGGCCCATGAAATCAACAGCGAGTCATTGTTGGGCCCATTTTACAATTGCAAACACAAATCTGTCAAAGAAGTTTGTGTGTATTCCCAGTTGGCCAGTATTATAATTCAAACATCTGCGACAAAAGGAGAGAAAACGAAGCATGGCCAGAAGTCGAAGCAGTGCCATGTACACGAGGCTCAGAGATTTCAGACAGGAGTTATTATTCATGATGGCACACTGCTGGCATTAAGTATTCTCACACCACTCATGAATATTAATACAACAGATTGATAGATGCAGCTTGCTACCTTCACTTTAACTTTTGGGTGGATGTTTTTTCTTGTTAACTTGCATTTGAAATTGACAGTTCATGTAACAATGCAGGTGCTAAAAATCACGGATTATCAAGGGATGTTGTTTTTTATATTATTCCTCCTTGTATAAGTCATTGAAAAGACAAAATCCAATCCCAGTTCCATATCCCCACAGGATCTACAAAAAGTTCAAGTGCAAGGCATCACATTCCATGTTTAATTATTACTGTGAATGTATTATGCTTCTTTAAAAATTCACAAATTGTAAAGATAAAATGTATAATGTCATTGCTATGCACTTCAGCTGTGATAGAATAAATAGCAGCATCATCACACAAAGCCCTGTCATGATAACAAATTGTTAAATATGATATTTTGCTACAGAGAAATAAAAATTAAAATTGAAACTACATTATGACACTGACACAAAGCAAGATAATTGAGGTAAACTCATTTTTAAATATACTGTATCATTAAAATCTATGAGCTACAACAAATAAATAGCAGAATGAACAAAGAAAAAGAATTAGCTATGCAAGTTATTAAGTCGACCCTCTAATCTTACCTTATTACATAAAAATATCTCCACTTTTGCAAAGAAATTCTGCACTCGATAAATTCTAAGCCCCAAAATATATTGTTCTAGCTTTCATATTCAAGCTAATATTGTAATTATCCTGACAAGTCCAATCACACATGCTTTCCCGATTTTCACATGCAACCTCTGTGAAAGAGGAGACATACACATGACACCCAAAATGCATAATTTGCACATTACTCTGTTTCAATTAGCGGTTTATAAGTGATATCACCAGGGCATTAACATACATTGCTAACTTTTTCCAATAATTCAAATCTAATATTTAAATGCAATGTGATTTTTCTGCTACATAAACACGAAGACAGTGCTTGCTGTTTGGGGAGCCACAATTTAATTTACACTTCCATCTAACAATCCTCAAGAAACAGATGTGTGGAGACGGGATCTGATAATGTGCTCCACTGCAGGCTACTATTGCAGCAGCAGGATATGGAAATACATTAGTGCACCAAGTCGAGGTGCATGGGCACAGCTTGACTTTAAGTGCGCTTTGACACGTGATTCAAGCCTATGACCTCTGTCTGCAAATTCACTAATAATACATTTTGCACCTTCTTTACAGGTTATGAATTAATTACACCATGAACCCCATGAACAACTGACTTGAACCCATGAATAGGAAAGAGCAGCAGAAGAAAGTAAAAAAAAAACAAAAAAAAAACCTGTCTATTTCATTAAAGGTTTCTATGGAGATGTCATTGCTCTGCTTGGATGTTCTAAAGTATGACATTAAACAGCTTTACCTTACATTTTTTCTATTACAGGTGGCCTTGTAGCCCAAAAATGCCTGAAAAAACAGGCATTCTGACTGTGAGTGGGGTCCTCTCTCCACAGATCTGACCTGTAACTTGGTGATTTGGTCTCATTAAAGTTAGAAAGGTTTAATGCCATACAATGAAACATGATATCTCCATGGAGAAAAGCATTTGATTAAAGTTATAATCTGCTGATATTTGCTGCTAGTAGGAATAAGATCAATTACCATGTTTTTTTTCTCATTGAATGATCACAATTTTCAATTCAATTTTATTACAAGTACAAGTACAAGTATCTCCATCTTTCAATAATTCCTGAAAATGAAAATACATACATTTTTAAGCTTTAATATTTAACTCAAAATATAGTCAAAGTCTCCCTTCCAAAGTCTGAAATGTGTTCCAAACTATGTGCAATTACCGACAAGCAATTAGCTGTGTAGGACTGACAATGAGAAATGACTAACCCTTCATCTCTATTCAAATTGAATTAATATCACTTTCCTAGCTGCAAGTATAAAATAACAAAGTTGAATTTTGAGCTGCTTTACATAGCAGGACAGGGATCATTTGAAAGATATTTATGTTGCAGTAACTAAAGGCATTAATCAATAAATTGCATTAAAAGGATGGTCTGTCAGAACAGGCTGCAACAAAGTCTTATCAAGGCAATTATCATGGCAGTGTGCAGCTCGGGTTATCGATGGGTAAACACACAAAAGGACATCTGGAGAACAAAGCTTCATGCAGTTTGATGCTTAAGCTGTTTGGGGATGAAAGCGCACACTTGACTGGTCAGCT
The DNA here is from genome assembly GCF_026225935.1 of Boleophthalmus pectinirostris. Classification (NCBI taxonomy): domain Eukaryota; kingdom Metazoa; phylum Chordata; class Actinopteri; order Gobiiformes; family Gobiidae; genus Boleophthalmus; species Boleophthalmus pectinirostris. The sequence goes on from NW_026571299.1 coordinate 37,523,051, forward strand.
GCAGGTTCAAAGTCCTATTGACAATCAAACTAAGACTCAAGCTTTGCTGAAATGCTACCGAAGCAACGCAGTCCCTGTCCCATCCCTTCACACTTACATCATGCCTCATTATGGAATATTTTAATTGTTTTTTATTATCGTTTTATAATCTCATCATAGGCGTCATTGTTGCTTTAAAATGTCGAATGGTATGATCAATACAGGCCGGCAGCTCTGTTCTAATGGGCCATAAAAGTGAATCAATCATCAATAGAAAGATTTAGTTCTCCTCTCCCTCTTTTTGGATTGACATCTAAATGTCTAACACAGTCTTACAGACTTGTACCTCTCACAATGCACTCAGCACATCAGACTTTTCACTGGGCTTTTTCACATTTAAGTTGTTTCTGAAAACTCTTCAAAAGCACATTTGCTGCTGTTTCATACAAATGTCCTTCAATGCTACTAAAGCATGTGTGCAATTACATATAACTATGTCTACTAAATAGAATAAAGAATGCAATCTTGGGCAAAGTGTGTGATATGTGATGGCCATTTAATCATTATTTTACGATGCATGCCTAGTATTATATATTTTTATACCTTAAATTCTTATGATGACTTCTTACATGTTTGCACCACCTGCCAAAAGCAACTTCCAGCTTCCAAAACAAATGTCAATGCTCATTATTTTTTTGGTTTCCTGACAATGGCCATAAAGATTTTCTGATTTGATTTTCTTTCTACTTGAAATCTGATTCATATGCATGGTCTGTGATGCTAAAAATGTGGTGAATAATATGTGGAGGTGCTGTGCCAGACAATGTGGACTGAATGCTAATGTGTTAACACTATTACCATTTTTATAGGCGTTGGTTGTATAACCTGCAAAGATTCCTCGTAATTTTAGGCAAATAGCCTTCGGCACATTCAATAATCCTGCTAGCTCCAGGTTACCAATTTTACAGTCCAAAAGTGTGTAGATAGCAGAACTCAGTAGCCATGGAAACTTTCCTGGCTTTGTGGACAGTAAAGATATGAGATGATATTGTGGGTGCGAAGAGAGCAGAGTTAGCAAGAAAATTATTTGATTTGTGTTGTGGACTCTGTCTATAACCCATAAACATCACACTGCTGTTGTTCCAAATGCATATGCAGACATGAAATCCCTGTTTGCTATGGACTATAAAGTTTATACTGAGATTATGGTGACAAGCAGTCATATTTGAATCATTTTACTTACATTTTTTTTGAAGAATAACGTTATTTCTTGCCTCTGTACTGATAAACAAGCACTGATTACAGATAATTTTACAATACCACATGCATAAAGTATTTAATCTACCAATGTTTGGTTCAGCCTGTTTTTAGACTGGACAAAATCTTTATGTAGTGCTGTTGGTAAGCATGGGTCAGAAATTAGACACAGTTTCTTGCTTTTCTTTCACTGTTTGTTACTAAAACTGCATATACTGTAGATGGAATAATGTTGGAATCTAGACTGTAATTATTGCATTGGACATGTTGGGATTACAATAACAATACATTTAAAAGGCCAAAGGTGGTAGCTGTAAATCTTAAATTGCCTGATATTCTTCTTTATTTATATGTGCTTCTTTTTTGAGTGTTTTTTTCTTCTTGCTCTTACACAGCCACAGCATTCGAAGACAGGTGTATTTTATTAGATCTATGAAAGAAGTGTGCTGCTGACAGCTATCCATCAGCCGCTCCTCACACATCCCCTTAAAGAGGCCTAGCACCTGTCAAGTGTGGAGCCTTTGTGTTTTCTGCCCTGTGCCCTCTGATTGATAGGAAGTGAAGCGCGGGACCTGCTGGGGTTATAATTCCTGACATTACCTGCAGGACTATAAAACTATTGCTGCCGGACATGCAGAGAGAGGGGGAACAACTGCATCTGTACACGGACGCCAGCGGAGTGTTAAGGCCCATGATTTATTGATGAGTGTTTATCATGAGGTGAAATGGCGCCATCAGTCTTTATCAACAACACCAACACTGGGCATTAAAAGAGGAGGATTTATGGAAGTACATGAGCTATGGACTCAGCTGTTTTCATTTTTTGGCAAATATAGTTACACAGCCAGGGAAATACTTTAACAATAATGACAATATTTTGACAATAATGGTCCTGTAGCTAACTTGCATTGTCTAATAAGTTAAAGATACACTGTGTAACATTTCTGGTGGGGGTTTGTTTTGTCACCTGCTTATCTTCACAGAAATGTTGCTTTTCCCAGAGTGTTCCACAAAGTCTCAAGTTGTTTATATTAATACTTTCAAAACAATGCTTTCTTGCTCGACTCTCCACAGATCTGACCTGTAACTTGCCACTTGCTTGTCCTCATTGAGGTAAATAAGCGTAATGCAAAACAGCTGAACATTCCAGACTATAACATCTCCATGGAGGCAATCCGGTGAAAGACTTTAGTGGTCATTTCATTTTCATTTTCATTCTTGTTTTTGTTTTTTATTTTTACTTGGGTTGCCTTAACAACTGCCGAAGTGTGTAGTGATTTAAAATTGCGTTGGCAGTGTGTAAACAGTTTTATACCGAATTGCGTCATTTCTCATACGTTTTGAAACCGCAAAAACAGTCACTTTACGTTGCATTATTCATACACCCCTCACACATGATGATAGCACCCTACTTAGTCACAACTGCCCTGGGGAGGGTAGATATTCTGCACCTACTTCCGTCAGCAGCAATCACATAATAAAACTATGACCAAATGTGTCACAGGGCCAATTCTGCTTGCGATCATATGAAGAAAGTAGCCCTTAATGTTAGAGTTTAAGCATTCAATCTATTTCTTTGTTCCATGATGTGTGCCTTCAGTGAGAGCAAAAGTGTGTGTTTTTTTTTTTTTTTTTTTTTTTCTGAACCAGATTGTTTGTGGCACTAGGGTCCCGCTCCACAGAATGATGTTAACTGTCCAGGAAGCTCGGGTAAAGCCCCTCTGGCAAACACAAGCTGGCTCCGCTGCCCCTCGGTGGGAGGCGACCGGGCCCCCTGCCGACTCACAAATCAAAAAAAGGTCCAGGTTCTGACAGGTCCTACTAGCCACCTGGACCCCTGCATGTCTGCTCCTCTGTTTCTGCTTTCCCGTGGCTGTGTGCGAGGCCATGAATTATTAACCTGGCTAAAATAAAAAGCTCTACTCTGTCCAGGCCTCCTGTAGCAATGAATAATGGAGGAGGCAGCTCAACTATAGGCGTTTGGTGAGTCAAACATGAGGCCGTGATGGATGGCTAAGGCCTGTGTGTCCACCCCTCCCTCACCACCAGCCTCTGTGGATCCAACCACACCCCAAACCCAAACACAAATCCACATCAGCACAACTGGCCTTGGCTGTGTCACACTTAGCTTAGCATTTCTGCCACTACACACACATTTACTGAAGGGAGTTGTGTTTTTCATTCTTTTATTTTACTCCTCATTGGCACTTTTGAGGTTATAAGTCTGTTTTGATTTCATTTCAAAACACAGTAACTCAGCCCTGTCTGTCTCCTTCACAAGCAGCAATTCTCTCTTTTAAAAATGACCAATATTTAGGCACATACTGTTATACACACATCTTCTGTTTAAAGATAAAACACACACTTTGACTGAAATATTAGGTGGAGGATGGAAATGTAAGAATAATAATTAAAGTGCACTAGGTAACATTTCTGCTGGGCATCCATCTCCCACTTGTCTCCATAGAGATAATATTGCTTTGCAGGGATGGTTCGACAGTATGAAATTAAACTGATCTTGCCATTTTGCATTTATTCAGTTTCAGGCATTTTTGATTTAAAAAAAAAAAAAAGAAAAAAAAAACTTGAAAAACATACATTCTTACAGTGAATTTGGTCAATTCTAAACAGATTTAACCCGTTACTTGGCTTTGTAGCATCATCTGCTTGTCTCCTTCGCGATAAATAAACTTAATGCAACAGTGTGGAATATTCTAAGCAAATAGCGAACTCATCACCACAAAAGCTGCAACATGCACCTTTACATTCTCCATTGTCTTTGTTTTTCTTTTTAATTTGGTGAATTGCGCAGGTGGCACTGTATTCTCTTACACTGACTTCTAATTTGTGTAAGTCTCTTAGGAAAGAATGCTCCAAACAACTCATTTGTAACGTGTACGTGATATATTTAGCCATAGCGTGAACTTACAGTATATGTGTATCTCATTATGTTCACAAGGATAAATCTGGCACAGGGTTTTTCAGGCCTGCAAACTGATTGGGTGTAATGGAATGCAGTAGGTCCATGCGGAAACAAGACAAATGTCTGGTTGCATTGCATAATATGGCACATCATGTATATTCATGAATAATTGTGACACTAAGTATTCAGTTTCGTGTCATAAACAAACTCAGATCTTAGTGACAAAAGTCTCAAATTAATCCACTGGTTATTGATGGGGGCTGCAAATGACATTTTAATTGCTAATAAGCTTTCTGGCAAATTGTGCAATTGCTATTTAATTGCCAATTGGTGCACTGATGTAAAATGACATAATAGGCATTTGACTTAATAGTTTAATAAATGTCACATTGTCTCTACAAAACATTCCCTCACTCCAATTAATCCTTTGAGACTGATATAACATAATAGAGCAGTACATTAAACTAAGATGGCTATAAAACGCTTTATTAACTGTTATTGTGCACATTAAATATGTATGCTGGGCTGATCCGTAATATAGTTTGTAAAAGGTTTTGGATGAAATAAAGTTAATGCACACAGTGTGGTCTTCATTAAGTTCACTTTGTATTTGGACCATATCATTTATGTAGCTCTGCAATGAGAAAAGGATAAGATTAACACTTTAATATACATAAATTAGTCATTGTGACAAAATGATATCACAATATATTTTTCAGAGTATTATGATAACAATATATATTATGTCAATCCAGCGGAAATGTACTAAAATATGTCTTTAAATGTATTAACTGAGATTTACATATCTTCAAACAACATTCACAATATGATCTATACTTTGATATCTGCCCACCTCTACCTGTACGTGTGTTTCTCATTCCAAGTTTGCTTTTTGACAAACACTGTTCTTGGTGGCTAAAATCTTTTTTTCTTTTTTTTTTTTTTTTTACAGTACAGACAGTATACTACAGTATATATAGTATAATTGCAGTATTCCTATAATGCATATACCATTAGTGCTGCTGCTATACCTATGTATATTCTGATTACACAAGATTGTTCAGAACCACTGGGTTTATTTATTAAAAAAAAAAAAAAAGTTGTCCATATTATTAGATCTGAGCACAATATATTTTAATATGTAAGCTACATTCATAACATTACTCAGTTAATGACATCTATAAAATACATACATACATCTAGTTAACTAAATATAACCTGCTACAGTTCATGTTTTTACACTATGCATATCTAATCAGAGTAGTATTTTGTATCTGTGGTGATCCAAGTGGAATATAATTCAAAGTATAAAGTACAAAGTGGAGGAATGACTTGAGGATTGGTTGAACTCATGGCAGCTCTTTTGTGCTCTGATCGTTTGATGAAACTCTTTACTGGCTCTCCCTTGTGACTCCACCCCCTCCTCCCACTCCGAGGCCTGGCCTGCTCCGCTCTTCTCTCGAATCAAGCAACATCTCCCACTGCCCTCCCTCACTTTCATTTACTTCTTTTTCAAACACTTGTCTCACACTTTTCAATTATTTAAGGGTCATGTTTTGTCATGTCTTACAGTCCCCCTTGTTGAGCGTTGATAATCTGGAGTTTCACAGTGCAGTAACCTTGGTGTAGTCAGTATGTGCTGTTAAATATAGATCCGATATGCTGTGTGACTGGCCTCACCTTGGTCGTCTTAACTTTGTTTCCTGTACTGCAGCTCCATCCTTTGAGATCTGGCAATACTTTACACTCCTCCCCATCCATGCACGGATGCATCTGGCACCACCACTTCTGTGCTACTATGGAGGCTGGAAAAACACACACGGACAGAAATGAAATATTATCTAAAGAAGTGCATGAGAAAGGCTCTGAACCAACTGAAATATTTTTGACTGAATCTGCAACATTGACCAGTATATCTAAATATAGAAATCTATCTTTAGAAAGTTGAACGCAACCAGAACAGCTTTCGCATGAAATGTTAATGTGGCTTGTAACTCAAAGTTACAATCTATTTGAGCCACAAAAATACTGTGTATGTGTTTTGTTGCTTTTGAGTAAGAAAAATTATAGTTTTGGATCTTAATACATGTACTACTGTATTTTGTCTTGGGAAGCCTATGAAGGCTGCTGTGCAATGTACAAATGTTCAAAATGTTAGAAACCACAAAGGAGAAAGGAGTGAAATATTGATGCACTTGTGTTATCTGCACGGTACAATACATGCGTTTCCACTTTATTGCCTTGAATTGAAAGAAATCTTTAAAAAAAAATCATCCCAATTACTCAGCTATACACATCCACTGACAATTCACTGTACTTCCCAGACATTTGGATTGACATCTGAAATCAGAGCCAATGCAGTGAGTTAGTTTATGTATTTAAAGGGATGGTGCTAAAACCCCTCACTCACATCACTGTGCACCATAACACCACTTAATAAATACAGTTTAATATAAAACTGTGTATACAACAACGAGCACACCACTTAAGTCTTGTCTTGTGTCTAGGAGAAGAGACCTGTCACTCTTGGCCCACATGTTTCCTGGTCTGGATTACACGCTCTGGCTCTATAGTGTGAGGAGTGAGCGGGGGCTTATCTAACAGTGTTAATAAAGGCTACAGTGGAGGTGGGTATGTCAAGGTTCTTCTCAGTTTCTGTAAGACAGCCCACACTGGAGACACTGCAGTGGTTTAAGTTAAAGGAGAACTGTCAAAAATGGAGAAAGTCCGTGTCAAAGCCATTCCAGTGAAATTGGTGAAGATTGAATCGATTCACCTGTAACAGAGGCCACTTTTGACATGATATTAAATGACCTTGCCTGCTGCGTGTTATTGCCCATAACTCAGAAGTGTGATAAATCTCTGAAGGTAAACAGCAGTGTGGAGGGATTGTATCAAGTGCTGTTCACTTTTAAAGACAGTAGTTATTGCAGAGCTCCTGATGAAACTAATTGGTAGATGTGTAACCTATAATTTCAAAGACTGAATAAAAAAAAAATTAAAAAAAAATTTAAATACTCTAACACAGTTCACAGTTATGTTCTGTTAGTGTATTAGTAGTACTTTTAGCAATTAGTGATGTTTTTGTTATAATGGTATGTATGTATAGGGTAATACAATATAATGATTTTTGACAGAGATAGGAAAACACATCGTGCCTCATCGAGGATCCTTATATGATCTGCTCTGACTGGACTCCACAGTCTCTGCTTTAGGCCATGGGACAGACATGTGAAAGCCCACATTCATGGACAGCTGTTATCGAACACTCTGATTCAGTGGAAAACTTGTGGGAGTCAGGGCCAAAATATTGCTGGTAAAGAGTTTATATTTTATTACCACAGTTTGAAAAAGACATGTTTGCTTTCTTTTAAAGCATTTAAAAATCAAATGGCCCTATAGGTGCATATATTGCAGCAGGTTTAAAAAAGTTTGCACCTGTCTCTCCAGCCTACTATATTATCACACAATTTTAGCTCTCGTAGTTGTAATAAATCTGGCAGCACCTGCTAAACAACGTCATTTGCATTTCCTTTGCCTCAGATTTTGTGCATATTCATTCACTCATAGGAGCAAAATTCTGCTGCGTCGTCTTTAGTGTTTGTTTAAGAAACTGTGTCAGGGTTTTGCTCCACTTTTAGAGTTGTTAGTGGTTTAAGACATGAGTGTTGATAAATGAAGCCCCATATACACAATTTACTAGCAAAATAATTAATTTAGTGTTCTTAGTGCTCTTAGTATTCTTTGACTCCCCACTTTCCTTTTTCAACATCTTATTACTCTAAAGAACAAACCCATTTCCAGCAATGGCTCAAATGTCAAATGCATACCGTCTACACAAGATGGTGCAGCTCTTGTGGTCCCTGCCACTTGTCCGGGGAAGCAGGAACACTTGACAGTCTGGGATCTCTCCTCGATCTTGTTCTTGTTGCAGCATCGGTGTGCAGCAATTACTTCACAGGTGCCCGCCTTCACATGAACTGCAGACAGAAGCACACACAACGGGGAAATGCACATGTCAGCCTAATACAGAGCCTGTCAAAAATGTTACCATGAGAATCAATGTAACAGGGAATGGATAGGTTAGGAAATAGATGCTCTCCATTTCCAGGTCAAATGTGTGTCTAAGAAAAAGTTTGAAGTAGTACTGAATATAGCACGTATTTCATGATGTTGATATATCTTCTATGTACATCTCATTGATGAGGAAATCATGTAACACTGCGATAAACATTGAGTAATACTGTAGTAGTTCTTTTTTATTCATGTTTAGGACAGGGGTCTCCAGCCTTTTTCTTGCCGTGAGCTAACCTTTACAAAACGAAAATGCCAGAGAGCTGCTAGTTTTAGCGGTTACAAGAAATTGAGTAAGTATAAGCACCATGGACAGTTAGATGCCTATAAAACATAAACATTATCGTGTACAGTCATGTATGAAAGTTAAGCATCAAAATAATACATGCATAATGGTAATAGGCATTTAATTAATCAAATTTTGCTTATTCAGCACAATACGTCCAATTCAGAAATCCCTTGACAAGCTACTTGGAAAGGGGTGGAGAGCTACCAGTAGCTCCCGAGCTACAGGTTGGAAACCCCTAGTTTAGGAGTTACCATGGTGACACAATGCACACATTAGCAAACACAGCCAAAAAAAAGTTTTAAGATTATGACAGAGCAGTGCCTACAGTTACAGAGCATCACACCTCCAGGGAATGTTGATGACATGGAAACGTGGTGATTTAAGCTTGTGGGCTGAACACTGGACAGAATCTTACTGCCAACCATAAGGAGGGCTCGGGAGAGACTGACATGTTCAGGCATGTTTGACATAAGGGAATAACATTATAACATGGTAGAAAGCCCACAAAAGTTGGTTTTGCATAATACCCCCGGTTCAGTGTTAGGTGTATAATTTTTTCTTGCTTATAAACGTGTATAATATCATGCCTACATGTTTGCTTGTACATTTGTTTGCTTGATATTTTTCTAAATCCCATATTTATGCAAAGATTCCGTTCAACCTAATTACTGAATTTATAAATGCAAGTAAATCAGAAAAATGTTTTGCTTTACCAAGAGAAAAGTTAAGCAGATTCTTATTTACAGTGTGTAGAGTAGTAATGAGTCATTTTGTCGCTTGTTGTGAAACCGAAGAGGTCATTTACATTAAATAAAAACTCAATCTGGCCAGATCTGCAATAAAAACAACAACACAGTAGTAGTGTTAGCTCTGCTGAGACACAGAACCTGTATCCTCGGGAAATACAAGCACCCTGCGGACTCGCTTGGCAAAATGACACTCAGAAAAGTTTCACAAATTCATCAAAATAAAGTCCTGTCCAGGCTAAAAACTTCAGCACAACAGTGATGCCGTAAAACAGCACAGCAGTACAGAACACACAGCCACTGATTCACGTGTTTTCTGATATTCCAAAAAAAAAAAAAAAAAGTGAATATAAAATTCACTGCACAGCATTAATTATTGGTAAGGGAAATGTGTCTGTAGAGTAAACATAAAGTGGTGCTTTACAGAACAAGAACATATTAAAACAATAAAATTGCAATATAATTAAACATAGTTTTTTTATTATTATTATTTCACCAGTTGTTCTTAACATAAAGGTGTATTTTGCACTTTAGAAAAGGTATCATTCAAAAATTAAGACAAATGACTAGCTAATATGGCTGATAAACTAGGGTGACCATATTTCTGTTTGTGAAAACCCGGACACCTCACCGGGGGTGGGAAGTGGGGCCTCGACATTGAGCTACTCTCACCTCGCAACCTGTGCACATGGCCTCCCACTTGTCTCGACCGGGATGGAAAATGGAGAATTTCTTGTACAAGTCATTGTTAACCCGGACATTTCCATCACTTAAAAAAAAAAAAAAAAAAAACAGGACAGGATGCAAAAAACAGACATGTCCGAGGAAAAAACGGGCATTTGATCACCCTATGTTAAACTTAAGCACAACATTGTGAGTTCTATAATATGAGCGTTCCCACAATATCACAGTAAATATTGTACCATGAGGTTTATACTGGAATAATATCATACCGTGCGATTTGGATATCATTACATCCTTGTAAAACGATAGCCACACAACAACACACGTATGATATTACAGGATTGAGTTTTGGCATACTTTGTTGAAAAGACTAATGCAGAAGAGTAACTAATAGTAAACTACATTAGAACAATAATGACTATTCAGCATTTTCTTTTCATTTTACTTTGACCTGTATTGAGCTCTTTCAGCAGCTGGTACACAAATACACATGAGAGATTACTGGATAGAAAGATATGAGCCAGTTATTGGCTGAATATAATACATTGGTCTTGCAAACAGATGGAGCCAAAGCCTGATGATTGAGTTCTAATGCCCATAACTATAAACAATAAACACAAACTTCATACATCAATTTTGTCTAAGTATTTCATTAAATCAAATCCTCAAATAAATGACATAGACCTGGCTTGAACTAGATTGAGTGCCTGGTCAGCAGCTGAGCAAATACAACTACTGTACTTGTAATTTCCCACATGGATCAGCCTAACTGCGTTCAATATACAAGAGCTTCTTGGACAATCAACTATGCATTATGCATGGAGACCCACAGAGGCTGTTCATACTCTGCTCTACACAAACTGCAAATACAGACACGTCTTTGAGGAAATGAAATTCTGGTGCTATCCATTATGATGTGCAGCAACTAAATATAGTGGAAATGGACCAATCCACTGAGATGTCAACCGAAACTGACTGCAAACAGGAGTATGATTTCAAACACTGTTAGAAACTTTATAAACCTATTTAAAGCAATGCTGTGTAACTTTATTGTTGCAGCACTTTATGTATGTTGGGCTATGAAAATAGTTAGTTCAAACTCTACTTGCACATTCTCCATAGGTATAAAATATATGCTTTTATTTTAATATCTGTCTTATTTACATAAGGGCCTGGTCAAGCAGAAGTAAACAGCAAGGCCAAAAATTCAAGTTAATGCATCTGATATAAAAATGTATTGAACAGATACATATGTACTCTAGTTTATGAAACTGTTGACCTTTTTTCTGTACCATTTTTGGTTCTAAAGTTACATCCGTTTTAAACAGACCATGTATGAAACATGGAACAAAAATTATTTCCCAAATTTCAAAGACCTGCAAATCATGTAAATAAATGGATGTATTTCATCATATCTTGTGTTATTCCATCTTTGAACTGTTGATGAAGGTACATGATTTAAAAAAAAATATATATATATTTAAAATGATAAAAATTTGCTTTAAAGGACTGGCATATTTTATAGAAATAGTTTCCTTTCATTTTGAAGTAATATTAAAGTATTCGGAAGAAAAAAGCTGACAAATGATGTAAAATCCTGCACCTTCTACTTGCTTGCACAATTTTCCCTCTGTTACTTTTCCCTGCGTTACCATGACCTTTCTTAATAAAAAATCTCATTACTCAAAAAGCAAGAGGTTTTTCAACCTAATCTTGTACCATATGGTAGAAAACTATATGAAGCAAATATTCAAACCAGTTTGTTAAGGATATGTAAGTGAGAACCAAGAGTTATCACTGTTTGGATTTATTACCCAAAAAGTGCTGCATATTTCATTCCCTCCGTTACCGATATGAGTTTTTTTATTTTTTGTCAACAACTTGAAAGAATATCGCAGGGTTAACTTTACCCTGTTGGAGTGTTAACTCTTTCCTATATTCTGACACTTATTTATATTTGAGTTATATTGAGCTATTTGAATGTAAAAAATCGGCCCGTTTCCCTTCATTACCGCTTGACCGGACCCATAACTATAGCTAGTATAGAGATATAAAAATATAATAAAAATATTTTCACACCTCACCTATTTAGAACCAGAATCTGTAAAGTTTTTATTACCACTGTCACTGAATAACATTCACCAACCAGAAAATTGCTTTACCAATATAGTGCAAGATAAAACAGTGAATATGTGAATAAAACAGTGAATAAAACAGTAAAATATAAACTACGATCAGATAACAGCATGTATGAACAATAAGGTGTTCAATAAAATAGTTTTTGACTGATTATAAATATAAAGACATATGGACAGAACCACAGTGCAAAACTAGATCTGAAAATTATTGTTGAAATGTGTTGACATGTGTCATTAAGAGAAAAAGAGTCCAACAGCAGATGGGAAGAAACTTTGGTTTTGGTTCTGACACAAAAGGACTGTAGCACCTGCCCGAGGAGAGTGTTCAGGGTGAGAAGGGTCAGCTGTGATCCAACTGCTTGCCTCCATGTTCTGAGGATGTACTGATCCTGGAGAGATGGGAGGCTGCAGCTGATCACCTTTTCAGTGGAGCACCCGATGTGCTGCAGTCTGTGTCTGTCCCTGGCAGTGGCCCTGGTGATGGAGGAAGTGTGGATGAACTGCTCCATCATCTGGCCTGGAGCTTGGCTTTCCTCAGTTGCCGCAGGAAATACATCCTCCGCTGGGCCTTCTTGATGAGGGAGCTGAGGGTCATCCACGGGGAGTCCATGGTGGTAATGGAGGTGTCTGTCAGGACAAGGGGAGGGGGGGGGGACTTTCCTGAAGTGATTGTGGTCCTGATTGTGGGGAAGGATATGAAATTGTAGAAATACTATTTGTCATTTGCCCTGTATAATGTAAGAAATTCACAAGACATCACTGCATATCATACAGGTAGACACAATCATATACAATGGAGATGTATAAATAAAGATGTTGAAACATAGATTGTTGCATTAGCGACCTCCATAACTCTGCTTGGATGGAACTTCGAGCATTTTTCAATTCAACGATGCCAAATACACGTGTTATTTGAAATCCAGGTCATTACTCGGTGGAGGAGCCCTGGTCTGAACCCATCAGCTCCACCTTTCCCCATCTCCTTGAGCAACACAGTTAATCCAATGACCCAGGCCTTCAGCAGAGGACGAATCTCCGCCAGGGACTCTGCTAATGTACTACATCAGGACCTCACACCTTCATACAAAATGAGTTGATTAAGCCTGTTTATGGGCTAATTTATGTCTAAGTACATTACAATAACAATTACGCCTACATTGTTTTACCACTATTAAGCTTGATCTCACATCAATACTGGTTTCTGTTTTATATTCATTAGTTTCTGTGCAGAATCATTGCTATTCTACACCGGATCCTGTTTTTACACATAACAATTGTGATTGGATGGAGTAGGAAAAAAATCAAGAGAGCAGTTGAAAAGTTTTGACATTCCTTTCAGATAAGCCTTAATTATGCCTGTAAAGATTTTCAATTTGGGACTTGACTGGAAAATAGATTGGTGTGAGCTTCCATCTTCCTATTAGCCAGCAATCCAGAAATCTCATCTACAACATTAAAAACATTTTGCTCCCAATCAATAAAGCTCTATTCACATTCCCACAAAAGGCAAGACAACAATTGCCGAGTGAGTGCTTTTCTCTGAGTAGAAACTTACTGATGCAAAAACAGGTCAGGCTCCATGCCCTTGATGTGATTATCTTTAAGCCACCAGCACGCCCCCGGTCAAAGTTAATTTGAAAAGTTGGGATAGTCTGGATAAAATATTCAGACTTTGTTTAAGATATAGATGTGTCTGGACAATAGGCAATCAAGCAGGGTGCAAAGAGCCACAAAGACAATCTGTGTGCATCATCAAATTAAAAGTGAATTACGAGCTTTTGTCCTACAGCCGCTGTGTTAGTTCATGTTAGTTGAACAAACATTGTGTAAGCTCTAAAATGAAATGTAACTATACAGTGAAACACATAAGTATGTATACTATGCCATGCAAGATCTAACCAAGGTTTAAAGTTGTTGTTTCTGTTTGAACTACTGAAATGAAAGTCACTGAGGTGAGAATCTGTCTTTTCTGTTTTTCAATAGATAGATACATTCGTAATTGAATAACTTCAGAAGTAAACTATTGGCAGTCTTCATGTGACTCATCCCTCCTGGAACTATCCACATGAAACAAAAACCACCAAGTTTAACCTCTTCTCTGTCATATTAAATAAACAGAAGTGAAATATCTTTTTCATAATAGCTTCAGAAAGTTGTGCCATTATTCAATCCCAAAACAGGACTGTTTTCAGTTGAAAGGACTGTAAGCCACAAGACTAATATGGCAAGTTTGTAGAGCCAATCCCTGAATAATGATAAGATCTAATATTTGTGGATCATAAGTTTGGAAACTTCTTTCAAAAATGGAAAATCCTCTCTAGAATTATATAGACCCCTGTCCTCTATCTGAAGTTATGACATCATCCAATTCTCGGAGTTGAGTGCATCTTTTTGGAAATCCAAAATATGTGGATAAATAAATACCAATACCAAAATAAGATGAATCAATCGCTGACAAAATTATTTAACAGTTACATTTAGTTGGATTAAGACTCTAAATTACACATATTTAAACATGGTGGTCAGCTGCAGAAATAAAACGGTGGAGATTGAACCTCAGCTGGTGGGGTCGGGGCTCTGTGCTCATTACGGAGCAGGGAGGGGGCGGGGGAGGGGGCGGGGCAGGAGGACACAGGAAGTGATTAAAACTGGAGCTACTGGTCAAGGTCATCATCTCTAAGGACACACCCCCATAACACGGACAGGATGTGAGGTCAGAGAGTACAGCCCGGTCAGATCACACTGGTCAGGATCCACAAGAGGAAACATACAGAGCCAACTTCACAGGTGTAGCAAGCCACGTGGAGCACCTGGAAACTGTGAAGAAATCCCTCAATAAAAAATGAGACAAAATGTACAAGTGAAACATGAAAACATTTTGCGTAATAATACAGCACTATAAGATGTGGACAGTGTTGGGAAGGTTACTTTTAAAATGTATTCCCCTACAGATTACAGATTACATACCCCAAAATGTAGTTTGTAACGTAATCCATTAAATTACTTAAAGTGAGTAATGTAATCTGAATACTTTGGATTACTTGATTTGCTGTAGAGAAGCAAAGACTAGGAAATCTTCACATGAGATGTTTCGTCTGATAAAAGAAAATAAAAAACCCAGACTTTACTCAACCAAATTAAAAATATTATTGATAGAAGGAGAGGAGACACGTCCACGCAGCATGATTTAGTCCTGTTAAATCCTGTTTTAGACCTGGTTTTAGACCTGGTTTAGATCTGGTTTAGTTCTGGTTTAGATCTAGTTTAGACCTGGTTTAAATCTAGTTTAGACCTGGTTTAGATCTAGTTTAGACCTGGTTTAGATCTAGTTTAGACCTGGTTTTAGACCTGTTTTAGTCCTGGTTTAGATCTAGTTTAGACCTGGTTTAAATCTAGTTTAGACCTGGTTTAGATCTAGTTTAGACCTGGTTTTAGACCTGTTTTAGTCCTGGTTAAGATCTAGTTTAGACCTGGTTTTAGTCCTGGTTTATATGTAGTTTAGACCTGGTTTATACCTGCTTTGGATCTAGTTTAGACTTGGTTTAGTTTCCAGCAATGAGTGGAATTACAAAAAAAAAAAAAAAAAAGGGTGGTGGTGGGGGGTGTATATAGCCCAAAATGTGAAAAGAGGAAACCAGGAAAATACCGTCCTGTAATCCATTTATTTCAGAAAAGTAACTGTAATCTAATTACCACTCACTGAAACAGTAACTGTAACTGAATACAGTTACTCATAATTTGTACTCTGATTACGTAACTCCAGTACATGTAATCTGTTACTCCCAACACTGGATGTGGATATCTTTACATCCTTACATGCTAAGGACTTAATGCTGCAGCTGGGACTTACCACGAGATCACGCACAGTATTACCTCTATACCTTTACCACTAAAGCAGGATGCCACATATATCTGTGTGCACTCGAGACTGGGGCACAAACAGTGTTGCTGGCTGCTGTATAACTGGCTCCTAACACTACACCTGTGATCAATACGATTCTATTAGAGCACTTAGACTGTCATCAGTTAGAATGAGGCGCGCTCCCTCCCGCTGACGCCTGACGCTGGGAGACAGAGCCAGTGAACGGACGCACTGTACTAATGAGAACTGACACGGAGCGCAGCCCTTCAGCCAATCAATACCACTCTGCAGCTCCACAATCATATTCATTGATCTCTAATTGATAAGCGCCAATAGACAATCACCGGTAACTAGAGAGAGAGAAAAAAAAACATGTCTTAGCATTTTAACTCTCTTTCAGCTTGGGTAAGCAATCCTTTAGAAGCCCTGGCCAGTTGTCTCTGCTGTCTCTGGTTATGGCTGTTAGTCATCTTCAGGCCTTAATGGCAGGTTATTGAAATATGATGCAACCTAACAAATAAGCAAACAAAACTTTTCCAACCCAGTATTGTAAATAATTTCTTACTGCAACAAAAAGCCAATCATAAAGTATTTCTATATATGAAAGCTATTGTGATTGAACATAGGAGTTCCAATGTTGCATGCATACATTTTCCAGCCATTTAAACATGCCCATTGCCTAAGCCTAGAAAAATGTAAACGGTTATGTCAGAAAAGGCATCTGACATAAAACCCAACCTTATTTCCTATTTAAATATTACAAGAATTGGTGTAGCTATAGAGTCTATCACATGCATCACGTACTTAAATATGACTGCGGAACAATAAAACATATTCAGGAAAAAGGTCAACTTGTCCCATTCTCTCATTAACACTCATAAATGTTCAAATGATTTAAAAAGAAATAAAAAGGTGGTGATAAAAACCAAGGTCGCCGTGACGCTACATTTGTTACCTGTAATATTTGAGCAGGTTTTAATTGCTGATCTCCGCAAAATTCCCATGTAGGCCGACCATACAGTGAACGAAGGATACAGCGTGCCCTCACTCAAAATAAATCATGTTCAAGCTTGGAAAGTCCTTGAACAATTTCCACTGGAGACTTGACTGTAAAGGGCAGCACAAGCACTTATTTCTACTGGCACTTGTTGACAGTCATGTGTCACAGTCCCAGAAGAATGCATGAGGTAAAACATTCAAGTCATTGATCTAACACGCTGGTCGCTCTCAGTTTGTATCAGCTTCATGTGTCCGGTCAGTCAAAAGTACAAAAAGGAAAAAAAGAAAAAAATCTATTTGCTGTGGCAACCAGTCCCTTCTACATTCTGTTCGAATCCAAAAGGGACAGGAACCGGGCAAGATGGGGTGAGAATTCTCCACCCAAGCTTGGGACGGTCCAACCACAGCTGCAAATTTGTAACACGAATAACGCAGAAGACATCTCAAAAAAATACATATGTAATTTCATTGAGATAAATAATAGTTTGGTGCTTCGATGGTTGATTATGTGAAAGTCCACCCTCTTTCTCAGTCCTTTATGTTGTTTTTATCATTTTTTACGTGTAAACCTCCGGGTTTGTTTTTGAGGCGATCAGACATCGGGGAGACAGGATAAGGCTCCAGATCAACTTGTCTTTATAAAGTTTTGTCAAATTCTGTGGTTCTGGCTGGTCTGGTTGTGGGCTGTGACTACAGAACGCAATAATCATATATTTTACCTTTAAAGTGCTTTTCTCCAACATACTTGATGTAGATAATCAGTAGGTGATAAATAAATGATGGTACACTCAGGGGGTGATAATGTAGCTTTCAGCGTTAAGCTGCTTCTCTTTCATTTTGACCTCTTGAGAGCCCTGTACAACAACACAGTACACAGAGTTGAATTCTTTGTGCACAAAAGGCACATGAATCTTGAATCAAAGTTTTCTCTGGGATTTTCAAAAAATGGTTTGGAGAGAGAAAAGAAACTTATCAAATATGTACAACTCTTTAATCTATCACATTTTAACCAAATAATATTGATGCACTGTGCTAGTACATGGTGTACTCTATCAATGTAGCAATTATGGCAAAACATTAATTCATTAAGGCTCAAGCTCATATGTAAGAAGGGCTGTTATTCACAGTTATTCTAAATATAAGTGTGTAAATTGTTAAACGTCTAATTAACAGCTGTGTAGTGTCTTAATGAACATGCATCTCCTTGTCCATATTGATGGAAGGAAAAAGGAAAAGAAAAAAAAAAACACTTTATAACAACTACACACAAATGAAACACTGAATCCACAATATAGAAATAGTTTACAAAGAATGATTCGGAGTTATAATTCAATTAGGTCAGTCAAGTTATTTAAAAATGATGAAGCCTAAATCATTCTTAATCAAACATTTATTCATTGTGAATTGCTTTATGAACGCTATTTAATGTGCAGTTATCATAAAGTTTAACAAAAACAATAACTTTATTTCAAAAACTTATTTCGTGGTATACCTCAGGCCACAGTGTCATCATCTGCAGTTTGCATCAACACACGCAAATATAACTATCATTAAACCAATGCACCGGTCATATGAATATTCAATAAGCCCAGCATACAGTGCACATAAACAGCAGGACCTTTTGAAGCCTGAGTGAATTATGCTGCCAGAGGAAAAAGTAAAGTTCAGTGGTAGTGTCTCCACAATATCTGCGGATAACTCAGATCAAAGTACAGTTAAATATACACTAAGCTTTCCTTCAGGCCTGCAGTACAAATACAAGAAATATATGGAGACCAGTAGTGACCTGGAGTGTTGTAAATAAATGGCTGGAAATATTCAGAGAAGCTGTTTTATGGTGAACTACTTCTGCTGCTATTGTTCTCCTGAGGGTAAAGTTTAATACACTGCAATTTTAAATATCTGTAAACTCTGAATATATAAATAAGAAACAGAGGACAAATTACATAAGATTTTATTAGAATGCGATTCCTTCGAGTTATTTGCAAACCATAACTGTATAATCTGATAACACACCTTCATGATTACTAATTAATAAAGCATAAACAAAGACATTGGTATGGTATTACTTACGTGGGACTGACTAATTAAAGGTCACATATTACACTATTTTCTGATCTATGTTATAATGTATTTCCATTTCCATACCTAGAGTTGTATTTTTTTTCTTTCACGTATCATTTCATGACACGTTTAACACATAAATCATGCATATTTAGGCTGAGTTCTTCCTTCAGATGGAAAACACATGATGTCGTGCTTTAAACTCACTAGAATCATTTGGATAATTTCAGCCCTGGAATTGCCAGTGTCTGTTAAACAAAACGTAAAAAGTAGCTGTTGACTTGAAACTACAATAATGTGATTTTATTTTACTTTTATTTAACTGGGAAATTCCATTGAGATTCAGAATATTTTTTTCAAGAGAGACCTGGCCAAGGTAAGAGACAGCGCAACATACATCACAAGGTGGAACAAAGCATTTTAAGCTTTAGAGATGCAGACAGACTAATAATAATAAAGGGTTACTCAAACATATGTGAATAACACAAAACACAAATATGGGTATGTTTTTGATGAGATAACAACATTATAACATTAAGATCATAAGAGTCAATTTTGCATAATCTAGGACTACAATTATTATAAAAGGCAGTTGGAATCAGTAGCAAACCTCAGAGCTCTTATAGGTTGATCAAACATGTGCACCTGTCAGAGTATGTAAAAAGAGGCTGAAGGTTACATACATAAACATCAAATGAAATGACATCACCTGGTTGACATGAGCCTGAAGAGACATCCGCGCGCACTGATGCATGAGACTATACGTCCAGCTCCACAGGCAACAGCTACAAGGCGCACTGACAGAATGAAACACGCTATGTTATTGTATGATGTGTGCAACGCTCACAGTGTTTTTACAGATGCCAAACACAACACATCCAAATACTGAGAAATGATCTGCACAGGCAATGCACAGTCACTCACTAAAACGCAACTCAGTACCACAAACCATGCACTGAGTAGCAAAGTAACACTCAGATATTAACACCTGTGGTTGTGACCATTTTCCAATTAAAATAAATGTCACTGCAGTGAAGTAAACACACTTAAAGTAATCAGACAATATTCTTGTGGGTCTGATTTTTGTGAGTTAATGATGGGCTGACTAATAGGAAAATATTGCTATATCGATACTGACTGAGTTGTAAGGTGTCAACTGTCAGAATTAGCATTATTTTAAAATCTATTTATGGTAAATTTCCTCAGGTGGCAAAGTCAACATAAATTTTATTTATTATTATTATTATCACCATTATTATTATTTGTATCTCCTTTGCAATCACCAATTAACCAGCATCTAAGCTGAAGTTCAAAAAATAAATATATAAATAAATAGTCTTACTGCTGGTAAGATTCAAAGCTTCACATAGTCCACTTGATCACTCGAACATCTACGGAAGCCTCTTCTGTAGGTCCATTGTGGCCTGGGCTGCAGTATTGTAGATATGTTTGACCCCGTCAATAGTGACGATGAGTCGTGCAGGGTAGATCAGGCCATAGCGAATATTCGTCCCGCGTAGCTTCCTTTTGATGTCACCGTATTCCGTGTGCTTCTTTCGAATCTCCACGGGTAAATTCGGGTGGATCTGAAAGTTTCTGCCACCCCAGACGAGCTGTTTTCTCTTGTTTGTTCAAGTAAGTGGCATCGCTCGTCTTTCGTCGCTGTGGCTCTTGTTGTTCGGCACCTTGCAGTTTGGTACATACAAGCGAGTGGCCAGTATGTAGAGGGTAGAATGCCCCAATTAAAAAGGTCTAATGTGAGGCACAAGCTATACTTTAAGGGTTAGAGTGTTGGGAGCGTCTTCAGCACACCATTGCACTAATCACGTGACCCATTTTTCCCATTTTTGGTGAAGTGCCACATTTTTATATTGCGCTATTCCACCTTGGATTCACTCAAAGCGCTTTACATCACACACACATTCATACACTGGGGGTCAGGGGGGTTAAGCAGCTTGCACAAGGACACAAAGACAGCATTCATTTGTGGGAGCTAGAATCGCACCACCAGCCTGTGGGTCAGTGGATCTAACTGCTCTACTTATGATGTTTACATCGAGAGCGGGATTTGAACTGCCATCAGTGGACTGTGTTCAGTGGACAAACACTAGTAGCCAGGCTGGTGCAACCTAGTGCCTCCACTCACTTTCATTTCTCTTCAACAACTAGGTCAGGAATCAGAATACACTAGATCAGGGGTGTCGAACTCATTTTGGTCTGGGGGCCGTATCCAACCGACTTTGATCCCAAAGGGGCCGAATCAGAAAACTCATGACATATATATCCCGAAAACAGCAATAATTTCAAATATTTGTGCAGAGAAACGCAAATCTATTACAGAAATCTTTTTTAATTGAAGATCTTTTTCTTTTACAAAATATTATAATATTATGAACAACCTGAAACTTTAAGAAAAATACAATTTCAACACAATGTTTTAACATGAACTTGTTTAACCCTAACTTGTATAAATAGGAATAAGTCCATTTTTGTTGTAAAATCCTGCACTGGGCTCCACTTTTCTCATTTTGGACATTTTTCTGATGACGGTGTCACGGTCAACAGTCAAAACGATCGTCCTTTAAGAGCGTTTAGAAAGAGACAAGTCTTCATTTGTGCTGCTCTGGTGGGAGGGGCCACGTACAGAGACGCTGGAGACGCTGCTGTGATAAACAACACAGAAAATTAACAATATTTTA
This sequence comes from Boleophthalmus pectinirostris, assembly GCF_026225935.1. Taxonomy (NCBI): domain Eukaryota; kingdom Metazoa; phylum Chordata; class Actinopteri; order Gobiiformes; family Gobiidae; genus Boleophthalmus; species Boleophthalmus pectinirostris. The sequence continues at coordinate 37,544,765 of NW_026571299.1, forward strand.
ATAAAAAATAGAATTAAAATATTTTTGTAGAAAATCAGCCGAGGGCCAGATTAAAGGTCTTGGAGGGCCAGATCTGGCCCCCGGGCCGCATGTTTGACACCTGTGCACTAGACGGTTCACAAAAACCCTGTGAGTGTGAGTTTTGGCACCAGCCAATCAGCGCCATATATTCTGTGTTGGCAACGATTCCCGAAATCGAGGATTTAAAGCCAGAACAAAGAGAATGTTTGGTGAATTTTATCAAGGGGAAAGATGCTATTGTCCTTCTTCCTACGGGATTTGGGAAAAGCTTAATATACCAGTTAGCCCCGTTAGCGGTGCATTACATACTTCACGACCAAATAGCAGCATTTGGTCGAATAAAAAAAGTACCGTCGAGAACGAATTCTAATGCTGCGAGGTCAGGTTGATGAATCAGGCTACAAACACCCTACCAACTGAGCAACTTTTGCCCTATCATTTGTTTTTATGCCATTGTTTATATACTCGATACATCAAGGTAAAATTAATTTGGCATCTTTAAAAAAACCTCTCCATCCAATTCAATACTCCATAAATAAAGGGGAGCCTAGTTCAAAAGTGCCCCATCTCCCATAGTGTTGTTTCTGTGACATGGCTCTATTGGTGGCATACACACACCGTCAGATGTGTCAGCTGTAATTGGATTAGCATATTTAGAAAAGAACGAAGACATTTTTTCACCAGTGTAAAGCTGCTGATCTGACAGCCCAGCCCAAACATAGTGCAACAAAACAAACCCAGAGACAGACTGCAACATAAGTATTTTTTGTAGCATTATATTTCCTTGGGATTTGTTTAAAAAAATAGATGGAATTTTTCAACAACAACAGTGTGCATGAATAATGAAGACCGGTGCTGTTTTGACAAAAGCCAAACGGTGGGTTTAAAAATAGACATGTCATTTTATTCTGCCTTTTTTCAATGAATGCAAATCAGAATTAAAGCATTACTCTTTGAAGCACGGCCCTGGATCTTCACAGAGCCTTACAGTGGTATTAAAATACACTTCCTCATTGATGCTATATGTTAATCTTTGTGCGGGCTAAAGACCAGGCTCACCATAGACACACACAGTACATAGAGTTTCCCAAGAGTGTAAGGGATTAGATGAGGTCTGTGTCAGTCCCATTCATCTGGCTGCTACTGTGTAACAGCCCACCACTGACTGATCAATTGTAGTCCCTGAAGGAATCACAGCGTCTTATAAGTGAAAGGCTACTGCAGTTATTAAATCCAAGTACAGCTGCAGCAAAGAGGAGGACGAGATGTATAGACACCAAAGTCATTTTATAGATAACTATTAGACCTACATTTGTATTGTATCCTTTATTACCATTTCCATTATGAAAGAAACTGTATAGTTGATTATAGTGCATGATTATATAAAGTCTTCATATTGTCATTCCTATGAGTATTTGCTCCCCAACTGGCAAGTTTATGGCGACATTTCATTCAAAGCGAATTAAAAAATAAAATAAAAATCACATTCATACTGAACCACTGCTAATAATTTTACATTGAGTGGATAAAGACGAACACCTGAATAGTTGTTGTAAAGTGTTGTAAAACTATTTTCCACCTGAAAAGATGGTCCCATCCCATCTGCTCTTTACTATATTGTAAAAGAATACAAAATGATAGGAAATTGAATAGATTTGTAATCTACAAATTAGGACTGGTCTACAAGTAAGTTTTGGCACTTCATTAATGGCAGTAAGAGAAGTGCTCACTGAATATTTTATATTAATGAAATGCAAACAGCCATGAAAGCACATAATTGGTTCTCCGAGCTGGGTCTCACGAACTGCTCACTCACTGACTCAATGATCATAATAATGTTGCTGATAATGGACCGTGTGACATAATATTGAAAAATGTACCTCTCAACTAAAGTGTGTGGTTTGTGAGAAGAAGTGTTGTACCTTAAAGCGAACGTCATCAGTTATCTGGTATTCTGTCAAAAGGCTAATCAAAACAAATACACTTGAAGCTTTACAGCCAAAAATAGACTAAAATCATTGCTTTTTAATTAACTTTTTTTTTTTTTTTTCCTTTTGGTTGTGTTTTTTGCAACAAAAAACAGTTGTCCTCACTGTGAATGAGCTTGCATCCCCACAAACCTGACTTTCATTTGGCCTGAAGGACGACCTCCTCCTGCTTGTTTCCATGTAAATGTTATTCTGGAGAATGTTTTGAAGTATAATTTTTTAAACTTAATATTTCCATGGAATCTTAAAGATGATTTGCTACTTTCAGAAAGTTATTGTACCTTTACGTACAGTTAATCATACATATTTGTCTTTTATATTCTCTAGCTGAAGTCCACACTGCCATTTTACAAAATACTTAACCAGCTAAATGTTTTTCAGTAGTCTGTAATCCAAATTCTTGCTAATGTCTACAAGGCCTTCTCTGTTTGTAAAGCACATTATTCTATAATTCACTGTCTGACAAACAAACTCGATCCCAAAGCACCCCTTTTTTTCTCCAAACCGTAATCAATAGCGCACCAAGCTGCAGCTTTAGCATGTCTATTTAGCGCAGACAAAAGAAGCTTCAGTCTGCCCCACTAGCTCATCTGACATGCACACACACTACTTATCTTCCCGCGCGATGTCACTAAACGCCTGCCATCTCCGCTCTGCAACCCCATTCCCGCCTTTTTCATCTGCCGCTGATTCCACCGATGCCTTTTTAGAGCTGAGTGACAGGCGGCGTGCGTTTGGCTCAACTAAAAGTGTCCTCGCTTAAACAGCTCATTTCTGTAAGAGTGACAATGATCCATCTCTATTCAAGGAAGACGGCAATGCTGCGGTGAGAGCAGAGCAACAACACGCTCTGGAAATAGAAGGAAAATGGATTCAAATTACCCACAGCACAAGATCAAAGAGGGATCCTTTTCTACACCAAACTGTCGTGTAATTACATTAACGCAGCCTCTAAGAGAGAGCTATTTTAAACCTGCAACCAAGATCAAACCAAGAACAATATTACCTCATTACGGCATGAGCTGATCTCCTTAGTGCAGCTCTCAGACTGTGGTATGGGGCCCACTGGTGCTGCTGATGAGACATTACTTAAAACACCTTGCAAAAACTCCCTGTTCGACTCCTGCAATGTCACATTTATAACACTGTTAGCAAGAGAGAAGTAAAGGTTTGGTTTCACTCAAATAATTTGCCACTGTAAGGTTTGTTTTTATGTAGCTATTAATCTTAGAAAACTAAATTAAGATGGTGTAGTTTGTTTGCAGCTTGTAGTAGGGATGGCTTTTACTTTTCCTCTAATATAATACTTTTCCAAACAAAGAGCATAAAAATGATATCATGACCTTGAACAGGACACTTTATCAACCAAATAATTACTAATTGAAATTGTAATCCAGTATTCAACATGCCATGCCAAATATTAATGACTATCACAGTAAAACTTTGACTTTAGCATGAAATAACAAGCTCTAATAATGGATTGTCAAACATAGTAATTGACCTCCTGTGATCCTGTGTTTTGAGATGAATAGATGAGTTACTGCTACACATCAGAGATTCAAAGTGCTGTGTAATTACAATAACAGTGAAGCTAAGTGCTACATCATACCAGGAACAATATAACCTCATTAGGGGTTGTACTGATGCCTGATCCCAAAGTGAATCACAACCCTGAGGACACCATTACCGCAGCATCTGACCTGTCTGCTCACTGACAGCACTGTATAAATGCCCCCAGTTTTAATAGAACATCCTGCTGAAAAATACTGTCGACAAACCTTTTAAAAAAGCCATTTCAGAATGACTTCAGTTTGGTTCCACCCATTACATTTTATGCTCCGGTCCATTCACATAAACCTGATACTCACCCTCCAAAGCTGTTTTTATGGAGCAACGAAGGCAGATACCCCAGTGCTGTACTTTCGCCCCGCTGAGATGTGAGCCACAAGGCGAGAACGAACAATGTACAGCCGTGAGATGGAAGCAAGCAATTGACAAAGTACATTTTAGGAGCTTATATTTCACTTTATTCAGTTCGTACGCAGCCTCCGGTGAGTAACTAGCGGGCCATAACAAGGCATTACTTTAAGAGAAAAGACGAAACTACCCAAGGCTGACGATTTCAACTGGCTTCCCAATGTAGCTCAACGAGAGATGAGCAGTAATAAATGTCTGTTAGAATTTATATTACCAAGCTGTATGGAACAGAGAGGTTTCAGGGGACAGTTGTGCTGAATTTACGGTTAACGGCCTTCAAATCTGTAATAGTAAGTAGAGGGAATTAGCGTTCGGAGAGGGCATTAAACTTTCCCAGAACGTTTGAAAATTATACTATAGGCCAATTTGGAGACAGATGTTGAGCTGTTGAGAAAGGCTTTTCCTGGTTTTAATGGCGGCAGCAACTCAACAAGCAGCACACCAGAGACAGAAAAAAAGCTTAGGAAGAATTTCAATAGGATATACTAGACACTGCCATATGTTGAACTGTATGGACTATTTTTACATCAAAAACTAAAATTCTGAATTTTCCTTAGACCTGTCACGATAACAAATTTTGAAGTGTGATATATTGCTGAAGTAAAGACAATAAACGATAATTTTGCAGTAATACAATCCACTTTCACAATAAACCTAGAGCAGATTTATATCACAAAAACGAATCTAAAACTTAAAATTTTGTCAGCAAACCATGAGTTGCCCTAAATAAATAACAGAATGAAACACTTTTGTATTCAGTTTGCACCTGTAATGAGTCACTGAAGTTATTCTTTCAACCCTTTACAGCTTACATGTTATCATATTGCCAAAATAGAACCAAAATTACCCAGTTATGCAAAGAAACTGTAAGCATGATAAATATTGACCCCAAAAATATTGTTCCAGCTTTCATATATTAAACGATAAGTTTATATAGTAATTATCGTGACAGGCCTAATTTTCCTTAATTCAGTGTTACACGTATCTTTTACTAATGCAAATAGCATAATTACATATTGACATGACTAGAGCTGGGCGATATGGATCAAAAAATATATCTCGATATATTTTGCTATATCTCGATATACGATATTTCGAGAAAAAATAACCCCCTAAAACTGAAAACTGCAAAAACAAATCTGCCAAATTCCATAAGGTCCTTTTTTTTAAATTGAAGTGTAAGAGGTCGACAGTTCATATAGGAACATTTAAGATTACAAAAAACTCTAATTGCATAAATAATAATTTAACTGTAAAATAAAAGAAATAATACATATTTCCTTCTTTTCATTCATAAATAAAACAACTCAACACAAGCTCATCTTTGCATTAACTCTGTTATCCAAACCATAACCAGAACAATGAGCTCCTTTAGCAGAAGAAGCTCAGGATGTTTATTATTTCAATAGATCCATGTTCCAGCAGTAAGGAGCTCTGAGGTTTAATCCCACAATCCACTGCAGATCAAACCCAACGTTTCCAAACACTATTGTACAAGTGACACTGCAGCAGATTATTAATTAAAATATTCTGCATAAATAAACTTTACATTACTAAACTTTACAATATATAAAGCACAACGACTCTAGAGCCACATCAGCCATTTTGACATTATAATGTGTTTAATGCAGTTTTGCGCACGTGTGTTTACATTTTACAGAAACGAAACTTAAGCGCATGGCTCATTTGCATAAACAGTGCACTTCTCATGCAGCTCAGCTCGTTTAGCTTCTTTCGGGCTAAAGGACGCGACTCGGTGGAACATGAGGATGTGCTGCTGATGGTTTTGTCTGTAAATGGTTGAAAAGGTTCGTGGTGCTTGAAGCTTTTCACTGGCACCAACTTTCGGCGTTCAGGGCGACAGTGACGAGTGAAGGAGAAACGAGCGAACAAAATCAGGGAGGCGGAGGTGACGAGAGAGAAGATAAACAAGTGAAGCGACGAAATCAGAATTGAATATAAACATTATATCGATATATACGATATGTGAGAATTCATATCAAGTTTAAAAACTGATATATCTCGATATATTTAAAATATCGAGATATCGCCCACCCCTAGACATGACCATACTTTGAATGAATCTTAAATCTTTCAAAAGGTTGCAAGAAACATTTTCTCTCCAGACATTTATTGTGATTGACAGAGCACATGTGTTCAATTCGAAGTAGCTTCTGGCACTTTGAACCTGCCCTACTTTGGTTAACTGCATTGGAAATGTTTGGTCAATTTGTGAGTTTTTCGGATAACTCATAGTAGATTTTCTTTATAATGTGAGTTAATTGCTCTTATAATATTCTGTTATTTTAACTAAGTTGTATGGATAAAGAGAAAACAAACATTGACACCAAACTAACTAACTCTTTTGTTTGATTCATACATTTGATTCATGGCTCTTTGTGGTCTGTACACTGTTGTTAATGAGCACTTAAAAATAAAACTACCATGTTCATAAAGTCATGATTAGAGAGAGCACTGTTAGCTCAGTGTGTGAGGGGGTCAATCTTCATGTCCAACACAGTGTTTTTAATAGCTCTCACTGCTGTGAACCGGGTGGTCTACCTCCTCGCGCTCGGCTTCACTCAGGCATACCCCATTAACGGCAATACAATTGGCTAACCAAGGAGGTTGCTCTAATTGCTGGGTAAGGGCAGGCTTTCACTTTGTAAGACCCAATTACTGCCATGCTGTTAGCACATCTCCACTAATTGCATTCATCAGCGCAAATCGTTATCACCGAGCTCTCCTTCAAATCTGATGAAAATCCACAAATTCTTCATTTCAGAGGTTGAGAGTAGCGAGAGGTTAAGTTACAAAGTAGTAGACAATGGCTTTACATGGAGATGTAATTACACAGGAAATTGAGATGGAAGAGCAATTCTGTCACAGTGGGGGACCTTAGCAAATAGGGACGATGATGGCCTAGATATTTTGATGAGTGTAAGATCTTTATGTAAATGAGAAATTACAACAAATGTCATTCAAACACTTGTAATTACTTTTGCTTGAAGTAACTCAGGCCAGTCCTTAGTTTTATGGTAAGGTACATGTTTTTATTAGTCACTTGTGAGGGATATTCATAGTCTGCATTTGACCCAACTGGTCCGGAGCACTGAAGCTATTGAGCTGCTGCAGTTCAGCACTCAGGACCCATCTCCAGATGTCGTCTTGATTAGGACACAGGATTGCCTATTGTGTAGGTCTTTGGTTGTGGAGAAAACTGAGACAAACTCACCACAGGCTGGGGCAGCCCTGGAGTCTCACCCGCACTCCTTTTCTGTGATGTGTGAGTGGCTACTCAACTACTGTGCGAGGTTTTATGCCGATTTTAAGCTACAGTTTTTAAGTGTATTTATTTTTTAATAGATGCATGACACCTATCCCCCCTTTCCATCTGGCCAAGTTCTCAGGCTCACAACTCATGCCAACAAGATGTAGAATTTATAAATGTGCCCTGAAAATACTTTTAAATTCTTTATTAATTTATTTCATTTATAAAATAATATTACTGTTTTTATCAAAAACTTTTTCTAGGTTATAATTCATATTTTTTATGTAAAAAGTTGCTCAGAAAAGAAAAAAATTGTTATTAAGGTGGCATTTCGGAATAATTTATTTTCCTAAATTAAATATTGACAGCTGTGGTATCTTTAGCGATTCATCACATTCAGCACACAGCACTTGTTGTACCTGTCAAAGTTAACCTGCATGTAGATTACAATGTCTTCACCTCAGAGAGAAACACTTGACTTTTACAATGACTGTAGTGTAACCATACTCAAAAGACACTATTACTCACTTTACAAGCAATAAAAGCATTTGTGTGAATTTGGCTTTGTCCTCTTTGGCTTATGAGTCAAAGCACATAGACCAATCTATTGACTAGCTTCAATTAGCATTGGAACTGATCCTGGGTGCTAATGGTTATGATGCAGTTAGTCCATTATGCTCTTACACGCAATACCACTTTAGCAGTTTGTTTTATCATTTGCACTCCAAAACACACACACAGACCTTGGAGACCACAATATAATTTCATTGAAACCAATTGTACACAATATAAATGCAAAATAGTCTCTTTATCCAAACTCAATTTAAAGATTTGTCTCAGTGGAAGTTACAGTAAAGTTTGTAGCTGAAAAACTTTCCACAGTACTATTCAACATAACAGAATTGCAGGGCATAACAAGCTCCAGAGTGAACTTTGATTTGCTCTGAGTGAATAAAACAATTGATATTCTCCCGGCACGTACTCTCCAGCTCCACTGCCGCACACAGAGGGATAGATCCAAGGCCACACGCAGCCACTCAGGGCTCATCTCTACAGCTGCCATTCACGCGCCTACAGCCCGCCACGTTTGATGCTTTTCTAATCTCGCTGCTGCCACCAGGAGATGGGGCGAGCTGACCCCTGTCATCCCCACAGTGCATCTCAAGCAGCTCCACATCTCCATCTCGCTCCAAACACTCTCTGCAGCCTACTCCTCCACCGGGCCATCCACCTGCCCTCCAAATGTCACTGCGATGCTCCGGCCCCACATCCGCTCTCCTCCTCTGGGCCTGCCTAACCTGCTCCTCTGTCCCTTCCTGCTAACCCTGGGCAAGGCCTCCACACTGACCTGCTACGAACTCACTGTGTACTCTAGAGCAGGCCTATGAAGAGCTCGCACACACAGCTTCAGTCTATAATACAGCCTAGTGCTCCATCTCAGAAAAGCTGGAAAAAAAATAACCTGTGAACTAGAATAAATACCAAGATGCACTGAGAATGTTTCAGTGGTACAAGAATAAAACATGTCTTAAATTTGAAAAGTCTTAAATTCATAAGATTTGCAGGTACAGAGCTAAACAGGAATAACAGTTTTTCTTCTACTGTATAGGTTTTTCATTTATAGGAGTATCTTTCATGTGCTCATGTTATAGTTCTCAATGCCTATCACTCTTGCTTGAGATATTTATTGTAAAATCTCTATGGACTATATTTAAGATTTTGTACAGTGGAGTGAGAGGGTTGTGAGGAGTTTCTGACACAACAACGACATGGTGGATATGAGTTTGCAAAAATGCCATAAGTTCAGGGTCACTCTAGTTAACCTTCACATAACAGCTTTAGCTATTCTATATATTTTTGCAAAGGGCAACTTTGTTTCTACTATGAAAATTGATTGAAGAGAAAAAAGTTTTGAACCAATTTGCATATAATCTAAAAATTCCCTTTAGCTTGAAAAGAATCAACTCGAGAGTCGTTAGGGTGCATCAGAGTCTGCAGAAAGTCCCTTCCATAAGCAAATATGGAAATATTCCACTGAATTCAAATGAGAGTCGCTGCAGTTTCATCTCATTAATAAGGCAGCACGGCCCCTCGTGAGCAAGTGAATATAGAGGAGAAACTTGATTTAAATCCAGTTTAAACTTCGGCTCCAAAGCCATTTTGTCCCAATTTGTGCAGAAATCTCACCACCACGTGCCTTAATATATATATGATGCATATTTAAATACAGTATGTACCCAAGTTCTTTACTGGTCGGGCTAAAAAATAGCATTTGCAATTAAAATCACAATATCAAAAAGACTATTTGAATTGACAAAGATTGTAACTATCAAATGCCATTAATATACTGATATGTGAATGTTTTTAACTATTTTAGTTATTTAAGTTATAGTCTGAAATACTGTACAAATAAGAATAAGAATTCCATTGCGGTTAATAGATATAAACAAGTAAATAAGGATATTTAGTCAATAGTTTACATAGATAGAGACACTCTGATTGCTTTTTCTTTATTCCACAGCACAATATAGAATTCTTAGGCTAACCAATGAATATATAAAAGAGAAAGCCTTAACTTGTTTAATCTAATTTGATTTAGTATGAACCAGACAGATTGCTATGTTTGTGCTTGTTACATAAACAAAACATGAACTTACAACTCACTGTATGATCAAGTGCAAAGCGAATATTGTTTGATGTTATGAATGAACAAACTAAAGTGCTTTTTGTCACGTGTAGAGCTTCTGTCATGTTGTATCTCACATCCTCAGCGGGATCTGTGTTTTCCACATCTGCCCTGCTCCTCCACAAGAAAATGACCCAATCTTCACAGACCTTGCTTACTTCTTCTAATGGCAGTCTGGTGAGTTAGGAATTTGAGGCTAAGTATCAAAGTATCTAAATAGCTGAGTAATAAGGCTCCCATTTGTCCCACTGGCATTGTCCGTCTAAATCCTATCGACTGGACCCAAACAAATTGTCCTAGCCGAAAGGTACTTGTTATCTCTCTCCTCCATAGCCTCCCAGTCCCTCTGCACTCTTTCATGGCTGCCTAATGAATGTAGATGGAGCTCTGGGGGACGCAGTGGTCTTATTACGGTGGGTTATATGCTCTGCGGTGAATGCTTTTGTCCAGGCGATTCTGAAAAGCTCGAGTCTCCCCCCACCTCAATAAACACGACCGTTAAAGAGGTTTGTTTATTAGACGCACCTTGACTTGACCCCAGCACCCAGGGACGGGCGGCGTGATTACCTCGGTGTCAGAGCTGCGCGCAGTAGCTCACTTCTGGTGCCTTTGCCTCCTAAATAGATCACGATCCGCGAGACAAATGCAAAACACAGGACAGTCATGTAAGGCTTCAGATGAAATGGTTTATTCAACGCGGTAGTCGTCAAACAAGTGGGATTTGGAATCTTGTTGTCATGTTCAAATAAAGAGACAAAGTGTTGCAGCAGCCCTGAGAGCACAGCACATATCAGATGGAAACTACAACTCAGATGATGAAATATGTTTACCTGTGAGTTCTATCGATCAATTTATACATTAGGGTTAGTAATAACTAGTGCAGAAAATCTCCCAAAATACTATCAGTATAGGCCTGTCATGAAAACACATTTTGAAGTAAATATAGACAATAAATGATAATACTGAAAAGTTCCCATGATAAATATTGACCCCCAAAATTTGTTCAATCTAACAAGTATTGAAGGATAACTCAAAACAATAATTATCAGACAGACCTATATCAGAATTTGTTGACGTTTTATGTACACTTAGGGTTAGTAAATAAATAAGAAGTAACCAAAGTCGCCTACTTCTTCTAAAAGCTTGGACTTTGTTATCACTGTTTAAATCCACCTCAGAGCATGACAGAGGCTGGAGTGAGTAAGAGAAATGTCTGTGTTTGAATCATGATTTGGCAACAGATTTTTCTAGTTTGATTTTCATCTTTATATTGCCCAGCTCCAGTTTATACTGACACATTTTTGTGTGCTTTTGTTTGATTTGTGAGTCATGAATGTCCAAATTTGAAGTCAAACTGGCTTTACTTGAAATGACTAACAGCCAATCATAAAAACATATAAAAAACACACACTCCTTATCAATATTGCCTATGGAAGTTCAAAGTTCAATGACATGTGGGAGATAATGATAAAGAATGATGCATAAAGATCATCCCAATGAAACACTCCAGTGAGCCAAATTGTAAATGTTTTCCTTGATGCGCTGCTGTTGGCCTAGTACCATATCTAAACACACAGAACTTTAGTGTAGGCTCCAGACTTAGTAGTGAAGGCTGTAACAAATAATAAAGTGTCGTGAGTATACCACATGCAATTATTGAATGCTGGAATCATATATTTAAATGTTGTTAATGAAGTCATGCAATTAATGCTTAACTACTGAAATCTGATAAATGTGTTTAAAGAAACTGCTGTGTAGGTTGTGTCTTCTTAAGGAAATTCTGTACAGAGCAGCTGACAAGGGGACATCCTGGCTGGCACCAAACCTAAATAAATCTGGTCATTCCCATAAACAGAGAGGCTTCAGGGAGGATCCAAGGCGTGAACCTGATCAACATATCATTATGCATATTTCTGTGAATGTATATATACTGGGTTAAGGGACAGATACAGGTGTTCAGAAATAAGTCCTGTGTAAAATAGGCCATCAGGGACAGTGGTTTGACCCAGAGTTCTGTATTAGAATTGTATTGGACAGGGAATAAATTCTTTTTACTTTTAATCGATCGATTCCAGTTGTGATTTTTGATAGAACACGCCTAACAGTAGACAGAACCACTGCTTTCCATTTTTGGGTATTCCCCCATAATGTTTACTACCATGTGTCTGATTGAAGCCCTGAAGCCTGCTGTTGGTCACAGATTTGTTTTTGCCATGTTACAGACGTCCCTGCAGCGGGGTGGGCTGTTTGTCCTCCAGTGCAATGAGCCTCATTATTTCAATGTGTAGTCACAGCTTCTGCCGTTACGCCCAGGGATCAGCCCATCTCCCCATTACTGACAAATTGCTTTGAAAGGTCTTGTCCCCTGCACACACACACTTGCACACATTGAGGTGGACAGGCTTACTGTACTAGCTCTGTCTTTCCAATGTCTTTGTTGCATTACTGTTGCCCTGGTGAAGACAGTGTAACATACATATTAAGTACTCCACGTCCTTGTAGGCATAAAAGCATGATGCTTGACTAATTATATCAGCTTTATGATGGGATGGTGAGAAATATATTACATTGTTGTGAGTAATCTTGGATGGGTGAATATATTATTTTCAATTGCCAGTAATAAATAATTTATTAAACCCATAGTATTTAAAGTTTTGCCTAAAATAGACCAAAAAAAAAAAAAAGTACTTTTTTTCATTATGAATGCTTTTACTGCAGTAAAAACATGCCTCCTCACTGTGAGCAGACTTGTATCTCCACAAAAAGGACTCTTATTTGGCCTGGAGGGGGGCCTCCTTCTGCTTGTTTCCATGGAAATGTTTTTTCCTTTGGGTATAAAAATGTACATGGCATAAAACATATCTATTTCCATAGAGAATTTTCCAAAGTATGATTTTAGCTTTCAATTTCCATGGGATAATGCAACTGACTTTCCACCAATATAACATCACTTAAAGACAATGCAGGTGAAAACGATCTGAACTTATTACAGAGAGGATTTTGGACATCTTATTTAAAACATGAGTAGTTATTACATGCACATATCAAAATTCTCCTTGTTTTCTTTCTTCTTCTAAATTCTTCCAAATATTGTCAAGTGAAATAGAAAAATTTGGTGCCTGTAGTAGTTCCATTAGAGAAAGACTAAAGAGCTATTTTGGAATATTTACTACTTTTTCCTGACAGTGTGCCCCCATGAGCCAACACGGAGGTCAGTAGTTCAAACCCTGCTCACTGTGTTTACTGTCATGTTGTGGGACTAGTTTGTTGTGACAAGCTGAAATAAAAGGACACAGCTTAATAGCCACACTGCATTTTAATTAATGTTATGTTTGATGAAAGCAAACACATGCTCCTAATGAAGGGACAGCAGATACTTATCAACCATTACGACACATCATTGTAAATAGCAGGTCCAGTTTTTTCTACCTTTGATGGTATGAAAAGCATAGGAGACCACATTATTTCCACTGGGAACTTAGTTTGTGTTTTTATAGTGGAACAATGGAGTTTGTTGGAGGCAAATTTAAAATATTTATACACCTTTAATATTCCATAACCGTGACCCCATACTTGGACACAAAAAGCATTCAGGGCAAGGAAATAAAACCTATGAATAATGCTCCTTCTGCCAATACGAAGTGCATTGCTCCCGAGAATATTTAGTTTGTTCTTCATTGAACACACAAGCTCTGCTGCACACAGTCAAGCCAAATAAAACTAATTGTACTGTTACAAAGAGACAACAGTTGTGGCATGAAGGATTAGCCCTAGAAGATACTGTAGAAAGATAACAAGCTGCTTAAAGGTCCTATATTAAACAAAGTTGGACTTTAAGCCTTGTTAGAATGTTGTCAACTCACATAATTGTGTTTTGTTTCATTCATACATGTTTGAGTAACCCTTTATTATATTACATTAGTCTGTCTATATTTCCAAAGCTCAAAATGTTTTGTTACATCTTGTGATGTCATGAAATGGTAGTTTTCAAGTTGACAGCTACCTTTTCCCTTTTGTTCAGTGAAGATTGGCAAACCCAGGGCTGAAATTATCCAAATAATTCTAGTGAAGGTTAAGAACACAGTGGAGCAAGTCCTGTATTATCACATTACATCACAAGGTGGAACAGATTGTATTCTGTTTAAGAGAAGAACTCAGCCTAAATATGCAGGGCTTGTGTGTTAAACATGTGTGAATGAAACAAAACACAATTCCAGGTATGTTTTTGATGAGGAAACATTTTAAACTAAGAGTGTAATATCCCTTTAATTAATCTGTCACAGGGCAAAGTAATAAACCATATAGAAGAAGTACTTGTTATAAATTGATGTAAAGTGAAGGCTAGGTTTGAATATGGCTGATACATTTAGATAGTGACTTACCAACATGGCTTCTGTGAGACGTGGCACTGTTCATTTGTCCCCACAGAGACACCATACAGACGGTTACAAGCAGTGCCCTTCTGCACACGCTCTGTAGGTCCTTCTCCCGCATTCTGAAAAGCAAACATAATCACAAAACACTTTTAGAATTGAAGTGCAGTGTGCAGTAGGCCTAGTTGTACATTTCAGATGACGTCACCCGAAATAACTACTACAATTGAGCAGGGACTATATTGACCCAGAGTAAGACATGAGAATTCACACACAGTCACTTGTTATGATGTCTTTAATGAAGATGAAGTACTATATTTCAAAGTACTTTTTACCTTTTGTTCTGCTATTGTATTGTTTGTTCAAATAGCCAGGTATTTCTTTTCACTTTAATGCTGACACATACAACTATAAATAGCTATATATCTTTCAGTGTTCTCAGCATGTCATCTTACCTCACATTAACTTTAGACTCATCTTTTTGTGATACTCCCGAATACATTTCAGTACATTCACCATTCATAGGTCAAACCTTAGATGTACCTCTGAAAGTCAATGTCAGAAAGTCACATATCAGAGTTTTATAGCAGAATCACTATGTTGCTGTCAAACCCAAAACTGAGGATTTGTGGAATTTAATTGTTTATAGAGTGTTTCTTTGCCAAAACAGAATGATTGACAATTTTGCTTTACCTGCCAACAACAAAAGAGGTATTTTGAAACTAGCAATTTTGAGTGGTACAGCAGACTATAAACACACAATAACTCAACTCTCTTTTACAATTAAAATAATAATGTATTTAAAAGACGCATTCAGTTAGTGTAACATTTTACAAGGAGAAAATAAATAACTTCAGGTCCACAATGCTGCAAAAAGTATCAAAAAACAGTGGTGTTGTCACAATGATAAAATTTCAAACTTGATGATGATAATAATAACACTTACAATAAAGACAATACACAAGACAGTAAAGACATTAGCATTAAATTAAAGCCGCTCATGGTGATGATGGCCCTCGCCCCAGCGCACAACCCTCCCACGTGACCGCCAGGGCTCGCAACCGCCCCGGCACGCCACCCTCACTTACCGACACCACCAGACAAATTACATAATGCACCTTTAAATGTTTTTAGGAGTCATTATGCAGCACTAATTTTATGTTTAACTACTGACATCTGATATATGTGTTTAAAAATACTGCTGTGTAGGTTGTGTCTTTTTAAGGACATTCTTTACAGAGCAGCTGATGAGGGGTCATCCTGGCTGGCACCAAACCTAAATAGACCTGGCTATAATTGAAATCTGGTGGTCATCCCCATAAACAGAGAGGCTTCAAGGAGGATCCAAGGTGTGAACCTGTTCAACATATCATTTATCGTATCATATCGTATTTCTGTGAATGTATATATACTGGGTTAAGGGACAGATTCAGGTGTTCAGACTGCCTGAAATAAGTCCTGTGCAGAATAGGCAATCAGGGACAGTGGTTTGACCCAGAGCTCTGTATTAGAATTGTATTGTATAGGGAATAAATTTTCATTTCAATCGATCGATTCCAGTCATAATTTTTCATCATTTTTCTACGGAACACGCCAACAGTTGTCATGCATAGAATTTGGATTTCCCAAATTTGGTACAAATCAGATAACGTTGACATTTCATTACATTACATTCAGGCCGGGATCACCCAATTGTGATTTAAATTTGAGCTCTGTAGGCCAATGCCTGTGCCCGTGAGAGGTCATCAAAGAAACAGGAAATGAAGGTGATTTTTGTTGATATGCTAAACATGGATGGTTTGTGTGACCCCATGTCTGTAGATGTGACACGCCAAATCTGAGCTTGTTTCACCAGATAAACAAAAACCAGGGACTAGATGGTGAATTTTTTTATCCAAGTTTTGATCCAATATGACAACCCTAAGTGATAGAGATATTTATATGTTTCCCATATTCCCTACCCCTAACAACCAGATCACATTTAACTGTAGTTTAATTAGATCCCTCTAACCTGGCTCTGCTGATACCTTGGGTGAGAGTATGTGGGTTGCTGGCTTATCTTGTACTTCCAAAGGTTTCTCGTGCACTAATACTCCTCATCTCCATTTGAGAGGCCTAGAGAGACACAGCGAGCAACGCAATCAGAGTCTCATGTACAGCCAAACAGAACAGGCTTCCTCTTATGTAATGAACGTGAAGGCAAATGACATCTGCTTTGAATTTGTTCCCGTGCAACCACTCAAATTAGTCGAATGCTTGGATTCATGTGCAGAAATCAGTGCTCGCGTTATCTGGCACAGGCTAGCATGAAGCAAAACGTTTAGCCGTGACTATCTTTGTACTCACAGCCAAGATGTGGTACCCCATCTTAGCAGGAGACTTTCTTATAAACTTTAGCATAGCAAGTATCACATAAACTTGCTTGTACATTGCAATTTTATATTTGAACCTTCATGACAATTACAACCTTAGCTTTTAAAGCATTTCAGCTAAAAAAAAAATATTATTGTTAGTGGGAGGATATACTGCTTTTTGTCAATATTGCCGGGCTTTAGACGAGACAAGAGGCTATGAAAAACAGACAGACTGAATAGACAGAATATGTATGAGGCATCACCAGATGTTTTGCCCACACACTAACCGACTACACAAAGTTTCTAATACTTCTATACTTTTTGCTTTAATGCAGCTCTATGGACACTTTTCCCACCCACTCCTCCTATTGGTCAGCCTGTCATGCTCTGAGTGAGTGACAGGTGGGTATAACCAATCACAGTGAAGCTAGTAAACCTTTACAAACAGCAGATGGTTTTAGTTACCTCTTGAAGACTTAATTAGAGATACTAAGGAAACATTAAGCGTGATCAAATCAAAATAATGATATGGCTCAAAGAAAATCATGATATGAATTTTCTGACATATTGCCCACTTATGGCCCCTATGGCAAACTGTATTCTCTACATTAGACCCATCCTTTATTTCATATTACTAGGGCAGCTGCACCAGGGTGATCACATGGGACAATGGGAATAATTCTTTTGTAGACTGCCATGACAGTTATGCCATCTAACCAAAACGTAACCTGCAAATTCCAGCAGTATAAACACACCTTGCACATACACATATCTGGATAGGAACGTAATGACTTTTGCCTACAGTACGAATAAAATGAAATGGCCTGACCTCTGCCAACTCGTATTCCTCATCTAAAACTGCAGCAGTCTTTCCAACCTCGCAGTGTTCAGGTGGTCTGATGGAGCGGGCTAACAGGAAAATAATTTCAACTGATGGAAGTGACAGGGAGAGCAGGTGGCTCATCACAACATGGCTCGATCAGGGAAAACCTATTTTGGTGTAGGTTAATGCTGATTTCTACATGCTGCAGGCAAATATACACATTTAGTTTGCAGATTAAATTGGAACGTCACTTTAAATTATTGGTCCATGTGAGTTACACACAGCTCACTAACCTGCGCAACCTCAACGTGGATTTTAAAATGATTCTGTTTAGTGAAGACATTGTTTATGTGTTGAACTGTGCATGTCAAGGCTCTGTGTGAGCAAGAGATGATTGGCTCAGAATAAAAGTGAAATGAACTAGATTTACATAAAAGTGCTTTCAGAAAATTATGTTCTGGCATCTGTGCTCTGCTAGATTCTTAAAATACAGTATAAGTCGCATGCTACAATCAAGTGTATGGCCCAATGAAAATAAGATCAATATTAACCCTAACGCCAGTTCTTCAGGTTAAGGTTAATTTGGTTGTCACTGTGAGGAAATTCATCCTCTACATTTCATCAAATGCAGCTGACACAACCTGTCAATGCCTGTGGGTGCAGTGGGCGTTCCCAGTGTCATACCTGATCTCCTCTCTCTTAGAAACAAAACAATACATTTTAATAGTAACAGGTAACAGTGTAAGTCAGAGTAGGTCTTGCTCACTTGAGTTCATTAGACTTAGAAAATTACTTCACACAGTGTCAGCAGGTTTGCGTTGCATAGCAACACCTCTCCTTTTGATGGCCTGCTTTATCTGGCATTAGTGATCCTCACAGCCGCCATTGTGAAAAGGGTTTCTCTTGATTACACTTTAATGGATAGCTATATTGAAGACACAAAAACAGAGTTGCCCAAAGCAGGCTGGGAGCAGTGTGAAGTCAATGGGACCAATCAGACACAAGCATGTGTTTACAGCTGATACATGACAAAGAGTGGACAGCTCAGAGCAGCGGGCTGTGGTTAGAGGGCACAGCATCGCCGCCACTGTTTATGCTAGGTGTTTTTGTTTACCGCTTATCTAAATATGACACACAGTTGGTTATGTACCAGCAGTCCATGCCCCAGGCCAAGTCTGCGTGAAGTGATAGAAGCAAATAAACAACAATTCGAGCAAAACTGAGAGAGAGAGAACGAAAGGGGAAGAGAGAGAGAAAAAGGAGAGTCTGTTCACAGTTTATCACTTTTTTCATAGTGCAGCATACAAATCAATGTTATGCTCGATTCAGAGATGATAAATATTATTAAACATCAATAATCTGTTATTACCTATAAGCTCTCCATTTGCAAAGCTCACTACAGAATAGCTTCTTTATATAAAAAATGTAATCTAACACCTCATTTTACAACTAATTTGGAATACTGTTGAAACTTTTTTTATTGATATAGTATAGTATGAGTTACTGCAATTTTCTCCACTTGGTATTTTCTTGAATTATGGTATTACACAGACAAAACAAAATCTATAATAAATGATACATAAACCGCTTGCCACTTTCTGAAATATAATTACTTTTGTATGAGATTTATGTTTCTGAGTATTTTCACAGCACAAGTGTAACAGTACCCCCAAGGTCAGCCATTCCAGCCGGCTCATTGACCTCTGTGGTTTGTTCGTGACAGTTTATAAAAAATCAATATGATGTCTGAGTGAGGCAGAGGCACTTAATGTCAGAAAAGTGGTTAACAATGAGATAAGCTAGCCGGACGGATGCATTACAGTGTCAACAGTATATAAACATCAATATGCAACACGTGATATATGGGCTGACTGTGCGACGTGTCAAAGCACAAAGAGATTCACAGGTAGAATTTGGTGGATTGATGTGCTTTATTCCCGTGGTTCTTAAGTGGAAAAATACAAACAATAAAATTATTTGAAAGGTAGGTTTTCATTTATTTATATTATTTATTATTTATTTTTTGTGTTTGTATGCGTGTGAATCTTATTTTAAAAGAAAGGTAGGTAGGTCAAGCAAGTTTTCTGTATTACAAAAAACAATATTAGAATGTTTGATATGATATAGAGTCTAGTTTTGACATTGATGTTGTAAATGCAAATTCCACAACATTATTGAGAAGTCTCGATCTTGATGAATTACTTGACAATACACTAGTTTTGTTGCAAATTTCTTATATAAAAATAATCATATGTGTTCATCGGATTTTATTCAAAGTAAATATCTCACTGGCTCAAAAAATAATTTTGTTTTAGGTAGGAAGTCTGAATCAATCCCTTCAGTCAATATTGTGTGGAAAAGTAACTCAATTCAGTATTCAGACGATATTGATAATTTGAGCTAGCCCTGCTGTGTTCCCAGAGGCAACATCAGCAAGGAAGAAAACTTTGCAACAGAAGTACAGGATTAAAAGAGCACAGATTTTCTATTCTGACAATACATTTGGGTGTCTGCAAACTGACAAAAGGAGAGGTTTTACTTTCAGTTTATGGAGGTGGATATTAAATGATATTCCTTAGAAAAAAGAAAGATTCAAAATATAACAAATACCAAATACAGTCAAGACAATGGCCTAATTTGTTAGTGTATACTTTATGATTCAAGTTGACAATCCCAAACATCTCACTAAATTTAGTTTCCTGAAGTCAAGATTTTTTTTTTTTTTTACAGCCTCAGTAACAACCAATATAAAAATTAATATTCTAAAGACTTAGTTATGAAATCCTTGAATAAAAACCTTGACTATTGTCTCAACATCCCATGATGCCAAAAAGCAAAACAGCCTTAAAGCGTTTGGTGGGTTAGCTCCAATGTTATTCCCAGTGGGCAGGATATAGTACTATTTTGGAGTCTGGGTACACAGTTGCAGAAGCTCACAAACCTGTTCCAAAACTATCCCCTGGGTGCGGTGGCAGAGGTCGGGTGAGTCCTCTGGCGCACATGGCAAGTCCACTGAACCTGCCGGGCGCTCTGTATCTGCCCATCTCCTGCTGGGGTCCGCTGAGGTCCACTCACTCCTGACTCATCGCAGCATGCTCTGTGCCACCGGACACACGCTCCAACACAGCACGATCAGATAGCTGTCGCGCTGCATCACCACATTTCACTGTACACAGGCCTGCAGAACAAGCTTCACAAAGACTTTTCCTATCCTCCTGCACTTTCTATGCAAATACAGCTGCAGTCCACGCCGGGGTCTATTCAAGCATAACAATGAAGCCAGGATACAGGATTTTGAAATTGGAGAATTCATTTTTACTTCTTAGAGTAGAATAGAGGGTAATAAGTGGCCACATACACACATGAGTCTTACTGTATCCAAATACTGTATGTCATTGGCCGTTTTATCATGAACTGTTTTTTTGGTCGTATGAGTAGTACCTTAACGTTTTTTTGAATACTATAGTGGTATTGTTTAAAGGTACCCAGCCCTACTGTCACCTTATGTAAGCCAAATTCAATGCAATAAGTAATAGCATTTTTCAACAAAAAAACTAAAATACATAAGAGATATGCACTTGATGTATATGATGATATGTCAGGTGCTATGTCCAAGAGATCTTGTTAAGTGCTGTAAAGGAGCAGTATTTGACAGATTTTTCAGATTGGAAAGTTTTGTGAGCTGGTCAGTTAGTAGGGGGACCTTTGGGTTGGTGGGCAAAATCACTGAGCTTCTCAAGAGCAGATTGTACTTTATTTTATTATCATAAAATAGTATTTTAATTACTTTTTGGGTGTTCTGAAACATTAAAAGGGGAGCCAAAACATGCAGCATAATTTGAAAGGCAGCCTAAATTCAGAAAACCAATTTATGCTGATAAATGCTATCTTGTTTTAATTAACATTTTACTCTGAGAATCTGTTGATCTTTGGATAGTTTTGAGTCATTTGCATTTTAAACAGCAAGAGACAGGTTTTAGTTTTGATAGCAAGTCAGTTCAAAACATCCACACAGTTGTAATAAGATCTAAGTAATGCTAAGTGGATCTTTGAGCATTATTTCCATATTTCATCCAACAATATAAGCAGAAAATTATTCCTCTGCTTTTGAGTGATGTAAACCCTGACGGAATGAACAGCGCTTATTACAAAGTGAAACACACTTGGGTAGTCGCGAATTTACTATTACACTGAAAAGTAACTATAAGTTCCATTCAGAAACATAAAGGTCAAAGAAATACCAGCTTATACCAGCAAAAGCAATCTTTGTGTGTGAGCATATAGTGTTAGTAACCATTTGGGAACAACTTTTAATGCTGGGCCATAATGCTGCTCAAATATAAAACTGCATATTACACCATAAAGAGCCAAGTGCACAAACTGGAATGGTCCCTGTACTCCTTTCAGTCTTCCTGTCTTGTCAGCTTTGCCAGAGGTGCCATATGCACAACCATATTTTCCAAGTTGTATTACAGTTTATAGACAATGTTAAATTTCAGAACAAACTGTCCAACTTGAAAGTGAAACATAAAACATACAGCAATAAATTTATAATTGGCAAATAACTGTAACGTTTAGATCAAATCATTACGTTGAACAGGACAAAACAACCTAACAATATCTTTCCTGCCATACACTTTGAAAGATGAGTTTATGGAAAAACAAATGGATCTTGTGAATATGACTGGCTCATACTTGACTGGAATATATTTATCATGGTAACTAAAGCAAACACACTGCTAAGCAAGGGTGTACATTATCAACTATCAATATGATGCAACTAACTTTGATACGAGGGACATTGAAGGACGTTAGACTACAGAGAACATTTAAGCACCTTGAGTCATCTTGCACTGGTCTCCATAAGATGACTCACAATTTTACTATTTTAACCTTTCAGTGAACTGCAAAGTGCACTCTACCATCCTGTTTCTAAAACAGGTCAATTGCAAATGGTTAGACAGGCTATAAAAATAGATTTTTTTCTAATGGACTGATGTCCTCGTTCAAAGTTAAACAAAAAGGCTTGTCGGGAATAGACTAACCATGTAATAGTTATGTAGACTTGTTATAAATTACATTTATGAACATTTTTATTTGCATTATGCTTGAATGAACTGTTTTAAGGAGCTATTGAGGGATGAGAAATGTTGACCAGTTTGCTTACATTTTGCAGAAATGTGCTAGATAGTTTAGCAGCTAGCAATGGTGTAATTCTACCTTTTCAACAAACAAGTATAATTTGGACTTTTCCATGATTTACTTTAACATACTCTGAAATGTAGCGATGAATGGTACGATATTTAGTTAAATGAAAATACCATAAGCTTGTGTTTACGGGTGTAATGATTCAGAAAACTATAATGCAGTTCATCACGATTCACCTCATTAACTTTGGTGAAAAAAACTGGCAAGCAGCCAGGACATATAGGAAAAAGTATATATATATTTTCCCCCCATATTGAATCTTGAATTTTGATTATTTCCATCTTATTGAAACCATAGACAGATGGATTTCAAATGTAGATAGCAGGGCGTCCGGATCACTATAGTTTTTATTTTCTGTTGATAGGACTAATAATTGCGGAGAAATCCACATTTAAAGTTTGGAATGAGCTGATACAGTAAACGCTGGATCAGAGAGAGGGAGGAGAGGTGGGGGCAGACGACGACCCACACAACAGAGGAAGAGACTTTGGCAATAAACTCTCCTATTTCTTTGGAGCGATTACTTGATGACAACAGCGGTGGTGAAAGGTAAGGGTAAAGCAAAAGAAAGTGACATTTTTGACAGTGCTGCCTAACATGAAAGAAATAAAATAAAGTTTAATGATCTGAATGAATTGCGCATCATAGCTCTTATACAATGCATATCCAGTTTTAGAATCTCGACGCATGTTACACCCCTACTTGTGTCAATTTATTTTCTAATCTCAGTCTATCCTTATATAAATACATTAAAATCTATTCATTAAATTAAAATTAATTACCAATAAGTAGGAAATGTTTGTCCTGTGCATTTTACCCATGGCTGATGTTTAGTTATAGGAACTTCATCTGGAGTACGTATGTCTGGAGTAATAACCCTTGTGCTCGTATAAACTGGTGAAGCAAAAGGAATTCCACCATGAATATGAATGAACAATGTAGTTATCATGTATGAATTATTGAAATTTCATTCCTTATGGACATCTTTGAGTCTTTGAGTCTGTATGAATGAGAATAAGCAACGTAATATGGGATCTATAAGTAAATGTCTTTGTGACTGCAATTTTTAAATGCTGAAAATAAATTAAGATTTCTGAAGTCTAAGCTACAATGTCCGACTGTGGCTTTGCAGAGCTTTCTAGGAAACTCCCCCAGTCCTGGTAGCACTTTGGTAATGAGTCCCTGTGCTCCCGCTGCTGCTGTAGTCACTGTTGTGCATTATAATAAGAGCAGGATAAAAAAAACAACAGCTTGGAGCTCAGAGCACACATCATTAGCCCCCTTTAGAACGGTCATAGGTGCCAGTGACTCCAAAAGCCAACTATTTGGGAAAGAGTCCAGCATACACAGAGCTCCGAGGCAACACTACCTAGTCCGCCTGTACCTCCGAGAAACCGCAAGTTCGTGCCAAATGCATTATTTACTCTGGAGCAAGGCAGGACTCTGATTCCATTTGCTTCAGCAGCAGTAGCTTTGCATGCAGTCATAAATAATAAACACCCGGCACAAGTGTAAAAACAAGCCAAGTTACAGCACGGCACACGACAAAGCAGCTTAATTTATGTATGCAGCTAAAATGTTGTCCGAGTGAGTCACCCATAAGGAACTAAAGAACACATGACAAAACGCAAACAGAGAAACAACTGGGTTAGCACTGGAACAATTAAGTGCATCTCTGGTGGTATCTGGGAAAAATGCCATCAAGCTAAAATGCTAAGTGGAAAGAGAGGATGTAGTCCAGGAGCCAAATTTCTATCAAAATGAATGACCAATACCATCACTTTTATTTAGTTTCATATGAAATAATAATAATTAATATCATAATACATGTCCATTCAGCTGAAGCTAATTAAGCGCCTAATACAAAAGTGATCAAATGTGTATGACATAATTCTTCATAGGCTAATAAGCATTCTTCACAGGTTATCGTGAAAAATCAGTGAACTTTTGGAGTGGGATTACTCATCATCTCTGACCCTTGCCAATCTACAGAGGATTTGCACAATGTTGGTATTAATTTTTCATATGAGAGTAGTTCATAAAAGTTGTTAGAGCCGATAGCCCTGGAGGAGCAGGAGCCGTAATTGGATGTCGAAGTGAGTGCGCTGACATGTTTGGACAAGCTCATTTTCAGAGCGATTTAGAAGTTTAGTTTTACAGTGCACTTGTCTGGCCAGTCCACAGACAAACAAGACTACAACTCTAAATGAGAATTTACAGCAGGACCAGTGGGCATTACAGCACTGAAATAGTAAAGCTGGCTTGAAAGACACAATATAAACAGGCTATATTATGCCTGTTTTGTTTCATTCACGCTTGACTAATCTTCCATAGTTAAAACACCCCGTCTCTAGATCCTGTAGTCTGCCATCTCAAACCCATCTTTTTTGTATCTAAGTGTACAAAATATTATTTAATTTTCACAATGTTTGTATCAGAAACATTTAAATAATCAGTTTTCACAAAAGCAAAAGTTCATCCAGAGATGAATACACACACATTGTCTGGGTTGAAACGTTTGACAACAAATAGCACTGCCCAGTGTGGGACAAAGGCTTTTTCATTATGACAACTAAAAGAATCTTCAACAATTTGTTATTAATTAATTTTGGTGAATGAGTAAAGCATTTTATCTTTTCACAAATCAGACAGCACATGCTAAACAACTTGATTTGTTTCCACCTTCATTTTTGCACATTTTGATCAAAGTGTCCCATTTTGCATGTCCGTTCAGTCCCAAGAGCAAAAACTGGGTCATGGTTTTAATTTTATTTGCATCAGTTTTTTGTACAGTTATGTGTTTTGCAAATGTTTGGCAAACATAATAATTATAATAATTAAACCCTCCTGCAACCCATCCCTTTCTCCACACTCATCACACACACAAAACAGTCCAGTCCTATCAAGATGTTCAAAAAAGTTATCTCATCAAGCTAATATTATAGCAGAGACTCCATGTATTCATTAACTCAACTAAGATGAGGTTATTTTGGCAACACTGGAAAAGAAAGACTGACTTGTATATTAACTAAAATGGCAAAGTGAATTGTCAGTGACCCCAGACAAACCAATATGAGTCTGTGTGGGGTTCGGTCCCTGGCAGAGCGCTGCAGTGTGACTGCAGTGCCTTGGCAGAGCCCTGTGTATTCTGGGGGAAGGAAGTGGTGAGGCAGAAGAGCTAGAAGAATCCCTTTTCAAACTAGAGCCAGTTTAGTTCCCTTTTAGGGTCCCTTCAAAAGCCTGTGTTCTGCACTGCTCCTTTGTGCATCTCCAGCGGGAAGTTTTGTGTTTGTGTCTTCCGGGCACACTCCAGCCTATTTATGCAAGCTCATTTAAAGTGGAAATGAGGCTGCTGTTTTAGTGAGCGCACTGACAACGGCAAGTGACGTCTTTTCTATTCATTTCCATCACCTATAGCCAGTAAAGAGGTCATGGCTGACTGTATTCTATCAATAAGTGCAAGCTTTATTCTGCACAAAATAACAATAGGTCCACAACCTGGACCCATTGTTATTACAGCTAACTTATTCTTCTATATATGTAGAACATTGTCTACTGTTCCAGGTCATAGAAAGCAATTTAATTCACATAAAAACAGATTTGAATAGTGACAATACATTGAATAAAACATAATAGTCAGGCATGACTGTGACAGTGATTATAGTGACCTTGTTAAAAAAATATGCAATTGTGTTTTTGTTCCTTTTGACAAAACAAAATCTTATTTATATGACACAGAATGTTTTCGGTCTGATTTATTTTGACATTTTTAGCTGTAAAATTTTCAAATATAAATCATCCTTTAACATGTACAATATTTAGAATTGGCTAGTACCAGATTTCACAGAAAAGAACGTATGAACCTCACTTAACCTTTGACCCTGGATGAAAAACCTGTTATGAAGCTGAACCCACAGTGATTACGTGTGTGAACATGTCAGTATTATTACAGCAATTGTGCGACGAAGCAGAAAAAGCCTCACAGGAATCCATATGGTTCATGAATACAGCAGCTATACTTTTGTGTAGTGGCCTTTAGAGAGCAACTATATGGTAAACCCTTAATATTCTTCATTTCATATTTTAGCTGTCCAAAGAGTGTGAAATATCACTTGTAATAAAGGGCCTATATTACACTAGTTTCTGATCTATGTTATAATGTTGTTTCCCCATAAAAAAACATCCATGGAGTTTTATTTCACTCACACATGTTTCAACATAAAGACCCTGCATATTAAGGCTTTTTCTCTCAAATAGAAAACACTATGTTCCACCTTGCCATGTGATAATACAGGAAGTGCTCCACTTTGTTTACATACACCTTCATTAAAATCATTTGCATAATTTCAGATCTGGAATTGCCAATCTCTACTGAACAAAAGGTAAATGGTAGCTGTAAAATAAAAACTACTGCTTCATCACAAGGCGGAACAGAGCATTTTACGCTTTGGGGATGTAGACAGACTAATAATAAAGAGTTACTCAATGTTATGAGTATGTTTGTTGTATGTTGTATAATATAAGACCTTTAAGGGTTACCTGATAATGACCAAAAATGTATAACACAAAAACTGGATTGAAATGGAACTGGATATGCAAATAAAATACGCAGTCACCCAAATAAAACAAATAAAGTGACCTTCAATTAAAATAATATACTAGTACATAAAATGGTAGACAGCCATCATAGTCATGCCCAAAAGTCAAAAGTCTTGACCAAGGCAAGTTCAGGATCTGGGGATGGGTCTCCCCACATACACTACTCTGATAGACTGCCCCAGTGGAATTGCTGGATATTTCAAATCTACACTCAGTGGTGTGGTCTACAGTTGTGATGATTTCCAGAAGCTCTCGATGTTTTAGAAATATGTATTAAAATTACTATGGATTTTTTTCAACAAAGAAATTGTAGCCTAATTAAACTATGCAGCTATAGGAAGTGTTGGGGAGTAACAGATTACATGTACCGGAGTTACGTAATCAGAGTACAAATTATGAGTAACTGTATTCAGTTACAGTTACTGTTTCAGTGAGTGGTAATTGGATTACAGTTACTTTGTTGAAATACATGGCGGTATTTTCCTGTTTTCACATTTTCGGCCCCCCCCTTTTCTTTTTTTTTTTTTCTTCAGTAATTACACTCATTGCTGGAAACTAAACCAGGTCTAAACTAGATCTAAACCAGGTCTAAACCAGGACTAAACCAGGCCTAAAACCAGGCCTAAACTAGATCTAAACTAGATCTAAACCAGGTCTAAACAGGTCTAAAACAGGACTAAATCAGGACTAAAATAGGACTAAAACAGGACTTCTAATCTGTAGGGGAATACATTTTAAAAGTAACCCTCCCAACACTGGGTATAGGACATAATCCAACATTAAACTTGGTGTTAAATGATAATATAACGAGATAATCAAGACTGTAAATGCTATTTTCTGTTATATCTCTAGACTGTCTATATAAATGGACATAGCTACTGCACTAGCCGCCATGTTCCAAATAGGAGATTGGTGTGCGGGCTCGTCTGGCTCCCACTGACCCTGGCTCAGAAGTGACTTACATTGGAATATTGTAGTCCCTCTCTCTGTAACTGCTGCAGTGAGCCTTGTCATTTTGGACTTAAAATCTTCATATTAATCCACATTACAGGACCTTGGTGTTTTTAGTTAGCTATTTTGTCTGTTGAAAAAGTCCTATTCATAATATAGAGCCTGGATCCAAATTCGCTCCTATAAACGTTAGCACTGCGAGCTTTATTTGAGTGGAGCTGAATGCAATAGGGTGACGTCACACCATTTTAATTCACTTCTTTATGCAGTATGTGGTTAAATCTCGATCAGTTAATTTCACCAAATAGCTACACTTATAGATGCCTCACCACTCCCGGCTCTGTCTGCGCAGTAGGTGTGGGCAAAATGACAAAAATTGGTCAACATTAGTCTCAATAGAGTTTTACTGTGTTATACTATCACTCACTCATCACTGAGGTCAGATTGTGTAGAGTGGCTGTTTTCTTGTCCCATTGCGGTCAGCTGCTGTCAACTTGTAAGTTAAGTGAGGTGGGCCACAATGATCACATTTTTATATAGTGCTTTTCCACCTTCAAGGCATTCAAAGCGCTTTACATCAAGGAACCACTCACCCATTCACTCACCCATTCACACACATTCACACACACATTCACACTCATTCATACACCAGTGTACACAAGACTCTGGGGGCACGGTTGGTTTTGCCAAAGGACATGACAGCATACTTCTGTGAGAGCTGAAATTACACCAGCAACCTGTCAGTGGATCTGACCGCGCTACCAATGATGTTTTTTATGTTGAGGTACCTTTCAGATTGATTACGAACAGATAATGCCACCGTCTGAAACAAAAATATTTAAACTGTATTTTACTATTTGAAGTGGAATGGAGTTTTTATCCCGTCACATTCAAAACATGATTTTATTTTATTTGAAAATTGTTGGTTCCTTTCCTTTTTTGATGTGTTCAGAGGTATTGGCTCTCCGTCTAACCTTTATTCTTCTGACTTGGCTGTTTTCCGGCCCCTCCTGATGAATCACAGCCTGTCAGCTCCTGTGCGGAGAATCTACCTCCGTGCACTGCAGTTTCGGAGCTTATCTTACAAACCCGCTCAGGGGAATTGATTAATTCATCATCGTGAGCTGTTTTTAATTACAGTGTCAAATGATCTGTTAATGGACAAAGTGAAATCTATTACATCATTCTATATATAAGCCAGTCTAGTGTGTCTAAGCCAGCAATCCCTTGTCTCCAGCGGCTGAGGTCATACAGGATTACTGATATATGAAACTCAAGCATAAGCAACACTTAATTATCTCCGGGCTGCTCACTTATCACAGTCCAGCTCTAATGCAGGGGCTCGGACTCCGCTTGACACCACTTTACAAAGGCACATTTGCTTCCAGGCTTCAGTGCCAGTCTGATGAGACCTTCTACTGTTTTTCATTTCAGTAAAAAGTGATTAAATATTGTGTTTAGCCCAGTATTACGGCATTATCTGAGCTCTAATTGTGAAAAGTATGTGTGCGTTTGACACAGTTGTGAATAATGAGTCTTGTGTGGTTGCCAGGCTGCAGGGCGAACTCCCCCCAAGGCCCCAAGGTTGAAAAGAGCTTTCACTGAATCGACAGCGCAGCACATATTATAATGGCATTCCACCTCATGTCAGGTGAACGTTGATATGTGCTGTGTTATCACTTTCACTCAAACTGTTTGAAGGTTTTTCCTCCTTATCCTGGAATCCACAAATGAAAATTTTATTCTAAAATTAAAGACAAGGACAGCAATTACAAGGCTTTCACAAACACACGGATAGACTTCTTTCATAATTTCTTTCAGATACATGACCATTTCCATAATTTGTGTCTGGTTCAGTTTTTGTCAACTTTTGACTTATTTACTGCATGATAAAAACAGACATCTGGCCTGGATGTGGCCAGACTGTTACTTGGTTTAAAAAATAGTTTATTTGTACAAATTAAATATACTTTATATTGTTGGTAATAATTTAAGTGTGCAGTTTGAATACTGTTTCAACACATATATTTTTATATTTATATATATATATATATTTTTTTAATTCAATTTAATAATGCCAAAACCATTAAATATTTTCTCTATAAATACAAGATGTTTTTGCCACTCAAAAAAAGGAAAAGAATTCAAGTATACTTTTAAATTTAGTTTCCTTGACATTTGCTTAGATTTATTACAAGGAAATAACTTTTAATGTGCACGGACAGCCACAATGCCATTTTTAATCTGGTCAATAAAGAGCATGCTATTTAAAGATAAAATGAGGAGACTGAGCAAAAGCATTTCAATTTCAATTTTACTAAATTAAAACAACTGTAATTTTGCTCATAATACACACTCTTAAAGTGGCGCTTTGGCTGTAACCTCTGAGAGCTGATTTGTCGCTATGGGGACAGGGCCTTAACCACGGTTCATTAAAATATTACTTTACACCACACGACGGCAGTGAACAGTGCTGTCCGAGCTGCAAAAGCCGATTGCCACTTTCTGGCTGCTTCCGATCCCCTCTATCCCCTTTAACCACACATAACACTCTTTTCTACTTAGAGCAGCCCATATTCAGCAGGCCCCCGGGGGAAGCTCAGACGAGGGGAGTGGTGGGATATTAAACATGAAATCAGGAGTCCACCGTGCCATAGACCACTCACTAATTCCTTTAACAGCTTCCCTTCAAATGCTCTAACTATTAAAGCCACGGAGAAGCAAGCAGCACTTCACCACTGGATGTTAGATGCTGGATTAAATGCAGCATACAGAGACACACTGGCTCATGCATTAAGAGGAGCATGAATTTGTATGAAATTCAAATTTAATCAATCAGGTCAGAAGTTCACAGAGTTTAAACTATATTAGTAAAAATGATTTAAAACAAAAAAGATGAATAAACAGAATTGCTATTTTATTGTTTTTTAGCATAATAAAGTAGTTCAGAAAGAAAAAAATAATAATATTGGTACTATCTAAGGACAGTGGGAACACTCATCCTTTAACACCATGGGGTGCAAACTGAAAATTTAGCCACAGGTTTCAGTCATTCAAGATCAGAAACAGAAACAGGGCAAGTCTGAATTCACAAAATAGGAACTTTCTTTGGTGGTGAGGTGCAACATAAAACAGTGAATAGTAAATATAAGCTATGATAAAATACAATAAAATAAGGTACATAAAAATAAAAAGTAGACTTTGACTGCATGAATATATATCTAATATACAATATGGGCAGAACAACAGCACTAAACTTTCAGAGCAGTAGTAGTAGTAATAGTTCAAGTAAGTTTTTAAAGTGATACAGGTGTTATTAAATGTTCATGAGTCCAACTCCAACATAATTTAATAATGTTCATGTGTCTAATCATTTGATTCATTAAATTCAAATGTTTAAAAACACACACAATCCAAATCCAGGCTGATATTCCACCACTTAGGACTGTGCAATATGAAAAAAAAATAAATAAATAAATACAATATTGTCTCCCATATGAATCAGTTTTGATTTTTGATTTGATTTTCTTCCATCTTATTGAAAACATAGACAGATGGACTCAGGCATAAAGAGCAGGACATCAGGATAGTATGTTAAGACTAAATGCATGCACATCCGTATGTGCTTTACATTACCGCTATCAACTGAAACACATGTGATGTTCTTTTGCTAAATTAGGCCTTAAGTTTCACACATAAATGAGACCAAACAGTTGTTTATGTTCAGTAATGTGGATTATAATGATCAGAAGCACAAGGGAAGAGAAAGAGGAGAAAAGGTACAAAACTGTGACTGGATCAGAGAGAGGGAGGGCGCAGACAGCATCGCACACACACAGAGGCAGAGCGAGACACATTTTAATAGATCCATGGAGAAACACTTGATTTTTAATTGTGCAGACTGAAGTAAAAACTTGTGAAACATGAGGACATATGAGAAGACATAGAGAGACGCTCTGTGAACCTGACTCAGTGCTTTCAAGAGAGCACTGAATCCTCTTGTGTACCATGCGCTCTGCACTGCCATCCGAATGGCTGTTGACTTGTCGATTAAAATGTGCTTGCCTTATCATCAAGATCAAAGTTTAAATAGAAATCTATCATTATTTTGATTTTTGGCACAGACCTACTTTCACGAATTAAATTACCAAAACAATACCAAAATAAAAGTGATGAATCAGAATCAGTTGTGTGTTACAGGTAAATCAACAGCTTGAAGTCGACATCTGTGCAGGTATTTGTTTGGTGGCCCAGAGCCAGTCTCGTGTCGTGCACATGTAGAGCAGCTGTGAGCTTTGAGTTACCAGCAGCAGACCAGGTCAATGCACCTGGTTACATGATGGAACAAAATCCTTACTGGTCCAGTGAGTTCGCTCTCTGCATCTATCACTGCCAACGCTATATGTGTTTGCTCATTCCATTTCAATAGAGTGATTTACACAGACAACATAATATCTTATGATTGAACTGTCAGGTAGCCAGATCAATAATTGTGATAAATGACACTTCATGGTTCACAAATTAGCACAGAAAGTTAACAGCAAGTACTGGTGACAACAGATCTGAGACAATGAGAGACAATTTTTCTATATGGTTTGACATATTTTTGACAGGAACAGGCCTGGTGCTGAAAGATGACAACATGACAAGTAGGACTGCTATAATGAGGCGCTTCAAAGTGTGAAAATACATCTTTCCATTTACACATTGTCTTGTGGCGACATGCTTTCATATATTTCCTGAATTAATATATACAGAAAAGAGAAGGAGTTGAACAACCTAGAAGATAAAGCACAATTGCTGGTCAGTTGGTCAAAGGTTTGGTTAGTAGGAATCCAAAAAGGATTTGTTGGTATTAGGGTTGACCTATTATTTTAAACTTCAACAACCATAAACTTGCTTATATATAAGACTTATATATTGACTTTGAAGTGTTCTGTGAATCAGTATCTCATTTTTTGTGTGTGAATAAATTGACTATATAATGCCAGTTCAGGGGTAACTGCTGTATCCATAAACCCACTATGTCCTCAATTGTCATTCAAGTGGCTATCCTCAGACCTGAGGAAGGCCAGAGGGACAGAAATGTTCTACTAATAAAAGTGAATCAGGAGTGAGACAATGTGCGGAAGTTACAGTGTGTCTCCTCCAACGCACCTGTCGCCCACTCAGGTGTGCAGAGTCTACACAGAAATGAGAACTCGAAATAGTAACGACCATTGGGCCTCTAACATCAGCATGGATTAAAACTAGGGCTGGACCAAATCATATCACCAGTCATATATCTTGATATATATAGAGATTGTATGACATTTGGAATATAATGATTTAATGCAGTGTGCCCTAGAGCTGGTTTTCCGGATGCAAACAGAGATAGTGGCTAATTGCCACTAAATTTGCCAAATTGCCAAGCTTTACTTAAACACTAACTGAGCTCTGCAGAGGAAAGAAAGCAGGGCTTATAGCTATAATTTAAAAATGTCAGTAAAATATTAGCCCATATTGCCCTGCCTTAATTCACACATAGTTAGAAATGTCTATCTTAATTCAGTGCTCCAGTTTCACATTCCTTATGACTTATCATAAATAACCATATGGTTAGATTTGATTCACTGAATCATATTGCCAATTTCTACTAAATCCTGGTCTGTATACATGACAATTACAGCAACATTTCTGCCCATAAATATTAGTTATGCCTTCAATATGTTTAGAAAACATAACCCGCTCCTTGATCAACCATTCATTGTGTGACTAAAATACTCACGTCACTTCCACCAATTTTTCATCCAGGATTTATTTCGCTTGTGACTGTGCATGTTAATACTTGATTACATTCTATATGCTAAGTGGATTGTATAAGCTTGCTTAGCATAATCTCAGAGGTGTAAGCATATGCATCGAGGCGCACAGGAACTCTGTCACTCACACACACACAGGTGGAGATTTCTCGCGCTTGTCTCACCACTAACAGACGCTAACGCTTACGCTGATCCAGGAGCTTACTTCCCAATTAGATGGTGTGTTTCACACTTACTGTCAAGCTCCCAAAAATATGCACTTTCAACCAACCTTTCACTGGTAATATATGTAAAGATTTAGGGAGCTGACTACTCAATTGCCACAAAAGGAATTAGCAACTATGTACTTTTTAGTTTAGTACATCTATCAGTTAAGGGCTAAAAGCTACTAGGCTACTAAAACTCATAACCCTAAACAATAATAGTGACTCCTAAAACCTGACTAATGTTCAAGTCCATAAAGCATCAGGTTTTTCATCTCTGACGTAACTGTCCAAGGCAAGTTATTTCTGAAAACTCATAAAAATGACCTTGTAAACAGAATGAATTAAACACTCATGAATGAAACACAATGCAGCTTCAGATATGTTTTTGGTGAGGAGACAACAGCCTAACAGGGTTAAAAAAAAAGAAAAAAATTTGCAACATAAAAATCGTGATACTTTGTCATTTAATGTGATAATCTCTCTCACTATTTGCATTATTTTTACTGCGAAACAACTTCATAATAGAAACATTTTATTTTGTATGCTAAATGTATTCACTGATCATCGTTTATTATTGTATAACCTGGAGTCTACATTTTACATTGAATTGTAGTGAGGACAGAGCTGCAATTATGTACTTGTACTTGTCTTACTCTTAAAACTTAATTTTGTGTGATATGTCTCATTTAAAAGCTGATTTTGCATAAGCCACCATCTTGGAGTTGAAAACTATTGTTCTCTACAGTGAATAAATGCAGTATTTACTCTGTTTGTTGGGTAAAAAGAAACAATACAAAACTGGTATCAACTAAGCATCCATTTCAGAAACACCATAATGATAAGACACCACTAAAGCCTGCAAATCTTTGGCAAAACACCCATTTTTAAAAGATCTCTTCAAACATGATTTATAGCTGCAAGACTGCTTTACACTCCAGACGGTAATCTTCTGTGGATGAACTCTTGAAATATGGTCTATCTCTGCCAATCCTGACTCACATTGCATCACCTAGAGTAAATAAGTTAAAAGCATATTCATAAACTTCAGTAACTTTTTTCCTCCATTGGTCACCCGTTCTTCTCCTCTATGCTCTGTGCTGGCAGCTGTCCGTTCACCTGCCTGTGTGTACAATATAATCTTTCAGTCGGGGGGGATGTTTACTGTAAAAATAAGCCACTTCCTGCATTACTGTTTTGCAGCATATGTCGAGATAAGAAAGCCATAGGGCCGCTTTGAGAATGACCTTTTTTTACTAGAAGCCGAGCAACAGCACCTCGGCATTAGCATGGATCAAGAGAATAAGCTGGCAGCCTGAATATAAAGAAATAGGAAAAGCAACATCTGCAAATCCAACGCTGTTTCCTTTGAGGGTAAAATCTACCTAGAATATACCTGGAAAAATCAGAGGGCTTATTTTAAATGTGCATATTTGTGTTTGTTTTCTCACCTCCTGTGTTCTATTCATCAGATTTCCATTCTGTCGCTCTTGAAAATGATCAAAGCTCCCCACCTCCAGAGTTCCTCTTTTGTTGTCCGCTGCACTACGTTCTCATGTAAAACAACATGCGGTCACATTCTCTTCACTCAAGTGTGCCGATGTACAAGATACTCTCGGGTTGGATATTATCTCTGTAATGAAGTCACACTCCACATGGCCCACAACACAGCGCCGTGTACAAACAAAGTGGCAATCTAGTCAGACAGCAATAACTTTAATTCTGCCCATAGTGTGATACAAAGGCCAATGTTCGTGCATATTGCTACTGGGGGATTTCTTGCAGATATGTATACAGATTGCCTAATATCGCCTAATATTGCAAGAATATATAGCAAGAAAATATAGTGTAAAAACAAAATGAGCATCAATGAGTAAATAGGTCTAAATCCCTCTGTCATCACTGTATCATTCATAAACTGTGTGAAAATTCATCTCTAACCTACTACATACTATTTATTTGTTCTTAAAGGAGCTGGACCTGTATTTGAAAAAAGAAAAAAGATCTAGTTCATGTTTGCATAAGTCATTCCTCACTTTCCAAACACATTCCTAGCATCCACATTATTCATCGCTATGAGCTATAGAAATATCAGAGGCCAGATGAGAGTTTTGCCATCTCAGTAAAGCTAACAATAACTAGTTGTATACGAAGCAGGGAGAATATGCAAATACCCTGAATGACCCACCTAGTCCGCTCAAAAAGCAGTGTATGCATGTGACTGATCAAAGCTTATGATAATTAGTGGAACTTTCTTCACTATAAAAAACAAAATGATGGTTTTGATTCATCATGCCCCACGTGAAAGAGAAAAAAAACATGCAGTAGAAACCAAAAACATATGACTATGATCACTGGGCACTCTTGACTCTGTTGTGTTTGTGTGATAAAGGACAAATGCAATGTGTCAGGGAACATGAAACAAAATGGACAGATCCAGTGGGGCGCGATGCATAGAGCTAAGAGGAGCTGTCAACATTACAGCTGCAGACACATGTTCCCATCATTCATCATGTAACACTTTAAATCATTTGCATCTGGCATTGGTTTTGTTATAGCATATTTTTAATCTGTCATAACACCACATCTGTCATAAATTGGTGACCTAAGTTTGGAACATTCAAATCTCAAATTTAAGTTTTAAATCAAACATGACTATTGTTCATGATAAAAAAAAATCTCACAATAATAACATAATGTGACATGTCTTTATTTTCACAACCAAACATTAATGTCAGTATATAGAGAAAATAATGGTATTTGGAAAGTGGAGACTTCTGACATGGCAGTGGCCCTGTACTGCAATATAAAGATCACAATATTAATGTGGAGTGAGGTATGAAAAAATATTGCAATATCGATATATGGTGTTTCTAAATTTGGTGATACAGTACAGTTATCATAGGCTGCTGTATCGACATATCACCAAGAATATTTAGTAATTTGCTAATATGTTGGTTATTTAGAAGAAGGAAACTTGTTTATTCAATGCACTTGACATATTCACTTTGCACAAGCAGTGGCTTAACAAAGTGATATTGTTGCTAAAATGCATTTGGTTCTTAAAAAACAGGAATATATCACAGAGTATAATGTGCAATATATCGATTATCATATGTATCACCATATCATGATAAGATCATTTCTTGAGCTGTCTATCATGTATTGTGTCAAGGAACTTCTCAGCCATAATGTAAAGCGCAAAAATATTTATTGACAAAATAAAAATAAAAACTGAATCCATTTATTGAAGCTATGAAAGGACTACACTGAAAATGGTAGCTTTCAGTACTAAAAACAAAAAGACATTTCCTGTAGCATGGATATCTGATTGGTGCTTGATGGAGGAAACAATAGCACTCATGGATAGATCTGACAATGCCATTATTTCTGTTTGAGTAAGTAACATCCAGCAGCAGGTGTGTAATTATGATTACCTAATCTACGTCTGGCTCCTGAAAGTTAAGCATTTGCCATCTGTGCACGAGTGGATGAAATAGCACTGAAAATGAAAGATAAATAAGGAAATATTTGCATGTTTAGCTAGTACAGAAACTATTTATGTTGATCTATAAAAATATTTGGAACATTTGACCACAGCATGAGATAAGTGTGCTCATGCTACAGTACAAATAGTACATTTTGGATTTGTTGCTATCAGACCTATACTTACGCTCATAAAGTGCAATGTGCATCTACACGATCCCGATATCTTAAAAATGCTACTAATAATATAGTGCAGAAAATTCATAGGCATTAAATGTAATATCAAGACAGTGATTGACAGATGACTGTTTTGAAAATTCTTGCTGTGATAAATTTCCAAATACCAGTTTCTTTTGAATGCATCATGTTTGGTTTTATCTTTTAGTCCATGTGAATGAGGCAATGCTTTTTGTCTAAAACAGAAATCCAGTATTTACCCACAGAAACACTTTGCTACCACCCAAACATGCTTGTGAGTGACAAGACAAGTGGGCGGTGTTGTGAGTGCTACTCGAGACAGTGTGAAGGCTGCTTACCAGGCTGGTTAATGAATTGGCATGGGCCCCATCTCGCTCCATGCCAAACAGCAGAACGTGTCAACAATGTGACCCTGGCATCTGTTGTGCATATATATACGAGAGCGCTCACCCCTCCTTTACGCTTATGTTTTTTCCTCTTATTTGTCATCACCTTTTTCACCATCTTATTTTTTCTCCTGAAAGAGCTGCATGTTTAATTACCTCTGGGCTATTCATTTTCAATGACACACAGCTCGATGCACTGTGGAGATATTCACAACATAGTAGAAAATGGGGTTTGCCTTCACACAGTGTTCTTTATTGATGAAACACAAGATAAAGGGAGGAAAGCTTTTATCTTTTGACAAAATGCTACGCCAGGGCATGAATATCTGCTTTTATTGTCAGACAATCTTCTGTGTGAAGAATCTTTTAAGAGGAGCTGGTCTTGCATGAGAGCGCACAGAAACAAAGTTTGATCTGCAAATCAGCCAGAGGAGGCAGCGACGAGAGGAAGATTCATGGAAGAAAGGATCCCACCAAAACCAAGGCATTTCATCTAAGAAACAACTGCTTTGCATCTCTATTTGAGAAAGTGCATTGTGCATTGGTGGACAAGACTTTTATTATTTATTTATATCTTTAACTTTAGTTTAAAGGTCCTATGTTACACAAAATTGTTTCTTGTGAGCTTTAAGCCATGTTAAAATGTTGTTACCTCATCAAAAACATAGTTACTTTGCTTTGATTTGTGTTTTATTTCACATTTCAGTAATCCTTTATTATTAGTCTGCCAACATCCCTAAAGCTCAAAATGTTCTGTTTTCAAGTAAACAGGTATGTTTTACCATTTGTTCAATAGATTCTGGCAAATCCCAGGCTGAAATTCTCCAAATTATTCTAGTAAAGGTGTGTGGGATTTAAAACACAGGGGAGCTTTTCCTTACATTGGAATACTGTTGCCCCTCTCTCTATAACTTCTGTAGTTAACGCTGTCATTTGGGTCTTAAAATGTTTGGATTAACCTGCTCGACATGATCCTGGTGTTTTTATGCCTGGCTCCAAATTTGTTCCTGTAACTGATAGCATCATGAGCTTCATTTGAGTGGAGCCAAACGCTATGGGTGTACATGACACTCACTTAGTCCACTTCTTTATACATTCTGTGATTATAACATAGATCAGAAAATAGTGTAATATGAACCCTTTAATAGTATTCATTAAGAATGAATATTTTCAATAAATCAATATTGAAACAACTGAAGAAAACCCACAAAGATTAACTACTTCATGTGGCCATACCGGCTTGTGAAACCCTGATCCCGTAGGATCTCAGAAGCTAAGCAAGACCGGGCCTGGGTAGTAGGTGTGTGGATGGGCTACTTTTTCATCCGCAACTGCATCGCAAAACTCATCATCCGCCCGCTATCCATTTGCAACCACAGTTTTTGACCAGTTTTCAAAACCGCACCCGCCTGCCATCCGCTCGGTCCCCTCCCAGTTGCTCCGAGTTCAGAGTTTTTTATTTGAGTAGTGAAACCGCCACCGCCCGAATTTAATTAAAATATTATTTTTCGTCAAGTCATCCGCCCGACCCGCGGTTACAGCCGCGGACTCCGCAGCTGTAACCGCTATCCGCGCATCTCTACTGGGTAGTACTTGGATGGGAGGTCACTGGGTGGTGGTTGGAGGGGCCGATTGTGCAGATTGACAGCCTCGCTTCCGTCAGTCTGCCTCAGGGCAGCTGTGGCTACAGTAGTAGCTTACCATCACTGAGTGTGGAGTGAATGAATAATGATCTGTAAAGCACTTTGGATATCTTGAAAGGTGCTATATAAATGCAGTGATTAATTAATAAAAAAATTCTGATTGTTTATTGACAAAAACACCTAAATCACTTTATTTCAAAGTGATTTTTTGTCTTTAACCTTTCCCATCCACCTTTCTCCTTACATTTTCTCTTCGACATCTTTGACATGTGTTGAAACCAATGAGTAACCCACACTTCTTTGTCACCTTTTAGGCCTATGCAATTTATGTTTGACAAATGGCCAAATTATCATATTAGCCCCGTCTGCTGTTAGTACGGCCTATGGCCGGTAGACCGGATGGGCATTTTTTCCAGTACACACACATTGCCAGTCCACCCCTGCATCCAGCTGCCTGGTTTTGTGTCTGACGCAAATCAAATAAACGTCTTCAATCAGCCCGCAACGTTAAGCAAAATTTACCCCCCATGAGCTAAGCCTTAATGCATACAGCTGTCGACAAGGCTAACACTGCAATCACACAATCAGTGCATGGTGTGATTGCTGTGTCCATAGAAACATGGCCCTTCTGTATAAAGCAATGAAAAAGTTGCCAGATTTCACCTGTACAGAACTTAAGCTGAACAATGTTATGAGCCCGATGTTTGAAAAGGGTAAACAGTGTGAAGAGAAACCTCAAACATCTGGCACTCTCAGCAGGTTAGCAATTACGGTAAAATATCTGTGAAAACAGATGTGATGCGAACGTTACAGCGAAGAAGCCAAATGATCTTCTTAACAGGGCTAAATGGCTCTTTAAAAGCAAAACAAAAAATAAATGGGATTAAGATGAACGCTATTAGCAAGAAAACTCTTGAGAACAAACTTTTCACAGCTACAAACAAAAAATGCTACAAACAAACAACAATTAAGGAGCTGAACATGAAGAAGGTGTGTTTAAGTGAAGTTTTAGATATGACCCGTAGAAAATAGGTTGGCTTGGTCATGGTTAATATTAGAAATTAGCCACATTAGCGCTTCTCATTCCAATAATGACAATTTCATGCATAGCTGCCTACTGAATGTGGAAAAATAAAAGTACTTTCTGCCCCCAAATAAAGCTATTTAAATGAAAATGACCGTAAACAACCGATGAGGACTTATTATAGTCTACATATATGCATCTGTCTGATCAGTGCACTGACATTGTTAGTATCTCTTCATGAATGTACATTTTGTGTAGTACATTACATATGTGTAGACCTGCCATATGTCACTCCTATTTCACCAACAGGATAAAAGCAAGAAAGGCAAGTAAAAAAAATTAAAATCTAGATCAGTTCTGCCAACATTTGGTGCCATTCTGTTCCATTTCATTCTGTACTTCCTGGTTCTGTGCCTTTGTGTTGATCAGTTCTGCAAGTTTCAAAAATCACAGTTGTCATTTGTAGAGATGCAACAATACCGATACTGGCATTGAATATCTGTGGCGATATTGGTTCCATGATATTGGTTATCCTGATTAGACCTTTAATTAGATGTAATAAAACTAGTTACAGGCAGATTTTGGCCTAGAACATTTTGTACATTTTACTCATACAAACCTGCTCGGTAGTTATCTGAAGGATACATTTCCCTAGTATAATAAGTTAAATGTGTTTTAAGGAAATAAGTGCCATTTTCCATCTCAACACAGATACTTAAAATATCGATATCAATATCAGAATTGAAAAAGCTGCTTCAGTACATCCTTAGTGATTTGTTGACCTGGTTTGGCAGTGAACTTTCTCCTGGGGGCATCTAGAAGTTTCCAGGGACTAAAACCACAGACAAATCAAAGTTTAAAGTTAGCTTTATTGTCAATTTCTTCACATGTACTAGACATAAAAAGGAAGCAAAATTGTGTTTCTCTCTATCCCAAGTTCACAGATACAACAAATAACATCATCTCTAACCACTAAAGAACCATAGATAAATAAATTAAGCTAAAACGGATATACTAGTATAGTACTACACATTGACAAAAGCTTGTAAACCTTAGACAGTGGATATCTTCAGTTTGCAGGACCCATATTTTCTGCCTTGTCATTTTTGATGTGTGCACAGCTGGTGTTTTTCTGTTGCCATTTACATGCTGTCAAATCAAGCACAAGACTATCCGGAGCAGCCTATTGCTATCCATAGAATGAATTGTCTGAAAGTAAACAATCACATTTTGTCTTTGGAGCCTAACCAAATAAAAATTTTCACACTTGATGATTAATGTGAAACTATGATTACACCATATGCAGAGTAAAATTTCATTCCTTTGTGTTGTTATGAGGTCTTCGTTTGCCTAGCTTAGATAACCTCTTGCGCTATATTTTAATTCATAATGGAGAGACAGGAGATATCTTTCAAACAGAAAACTTAGAAGAAAGTGCAAAGTTGCAGTCTCTTATAATCTCTTTGATCAATTTGACCCAAGTTACGAGAAGTTCAAACTGTCCTTGAGCAAGACACTTCACCATCTGCTTATGTAAAATGTGGTATGCGAATGAGTGAATGATGGTGGTCAGAAGAATTACTGACACTGACATTGTAAAACGGTATAATTAAAGGTGCTCTATATAAATCCAGCACTAGTGGCAAATTTTAGAGATTAGAGACAGTTTATGGTGAAAGAATACAAAAGGTCTAATCCGTGGGCACTACTTTCTGTATATAACATATAGAAAAGCTTATTCAAAGTTTCAGAATCATTGTGCTGTGCTTTCTTGAAAATGCTGGATTACAACTATGGAGCCTGCAGCAACAATAGCCTCCGAGCATCTGCAGCCACGCGACGCAGTGATGTTAGATGCCATTTCTGTTCCTTGAGCTTATTATTAGATCAGCCAAGGTTTTGCACTTTCCACCTACACAGTCATCCAATATCAAAAACAAAGAAAACAAGAGCAAAAATGAATAACAGTGGGGTTTCTAAGCTTGTGGTTCATTCTCTACAATACAGTGGAGAATATCAGTTAATCGTGAAAAAATATGGAAAAAAAACAAAACAAAAACTTAAATCTCAGGCGTTGAATTAATCTGAAATTATTTATGTGTTGCATGCACCGGTATATGTAATGTATGTGTCACTGCCGGTACGATATAGTAATGTGTACTAAATAAATGAATTTGGAAACAGTAGTCGGTATTCAGTGTTCAGAATAAGCTGAAATCCCTTGCTGAAGCATATCGGATAGGCTGAGAGGCAGGGGGACGGTGACAGAGCCAAGACCTAAGGAGTGAAGCACTATGGGAAGTGAGGCAGAAAATGAAGAATTAAACAGGGAGATCACACAGTTTGTCCAGGAGGGTATTTAAAGACACGCTTGGTCGGTGAAGACACTACACCACTGGGGCAAAACATCAGGGCTCTAACACAACTAATTTAATATTCTTTTATAGCGTGTAATAATGCAAAATTTCAGTTTTGAGATACTGTTTTAATATGATAAAAATAAAAAATAAAAAGTAAAAGTATAAAGTGATATTTTCTTTATTACTTTTAATTTTACAGTGCATTTATGTCTGTGCAATCCTTCAACTGTCTAGGGTCCATTCCAACAGAAAATACAGTTCTGTCCATTTTTTCCAAAAGCAGGTTGCTTAAATATCTTTAGTTATTTGTTTTTGTCTGTATTGCCCACCTCTATCATTTACTCTTTATAACTGAGCAGCAAAATTAATTCATACATTCTTTTTTAAACACATAAAGGCTGAATGAATCAAAAACATGTTTGTGGAGTTTTGATTATTCTCCATAAAT
This sequence comes from Boleophthalmus pectinirostris, assembly GCF_026225935.1. Lineage (NCBI taxonomy): Eukaryota > Metazoa > Chordata > Actinopteri > Gobiiformes > Gobiidae > Boleophthalmus > Boleophthalmus pectinirostris. The sequence goes on from NW_026571299.1 coordinate 37,588,565, forward strand.
CATTTGCCCTTGTGCCCTGTGCGTACTTGTTTTCATTGTAATCTTTTAAATAATTGTCTTAACAGTAATAATTGTATAGTCACGATATCCTCATCCACCAAATGTCTTCCCCATATTTTACCTATTCCGTGCTTTCTCCTAACCTCTCGTGTGTCTGCACATAAATTATCAATGATGGCTGTTTGCTTTTAGGGGAATGGAAGTCTGTACAATATGTCTAGGAAAGGAAGTGGGGAGGGTAAAGTTAAGGGGGAAACCAATCTGGAGGACAATAAAAATATGCAGAAAGTTCATAACGACAGATAGAAGAAACAGTGGGAGCTCAATTATCCACATTTCCCGCTGATTCTCTCCCTGCCTGTGATTGGACAGCCTGAATCTATCACCACAAACTAATTAGTGTTTGTTTGGCGCCATCAGTGCAACCCAGTTTAATTTTGCATCACTATTACACACAACAATTCAAGCTGTTAGTGCATCGTAAACATTTGATTAAAATTAATTGAGCAGTGGGGAGCGCTGTCAAGATGAGCGGCAATGCAAGGATCAGAATGTTCTGAAGGAGATTGTTCACAACACACTGATCCCTCGGAGAGATAACGCTGTTATATGCTAATAATAACAATAAATGAACATGCTTTCCCAGATACGTGCCACTCCCAGCTCCAGTTTTAGTTTGTTTTTTGCCAGCTGCATCAATGAGAGAAACACATATGAGATAAGGTTGGGAGACAAAATGTGTATCTCAATTTTTTTTTTCAGGCCACAATATGCCACATATATATATATATATATATATATATATATATATATATATATATATATATATATATATATATATATATATATATATATATATATATATATATATATATATATATATATATATATATATATATAGAGTAAATGGGTTATCAAAATGTTGTGAAAGTCACTTTGAAGATATGCAAAATTAGATCTTGATGTCATTCATAGTTTAAAAATAGTGCAAAAATGTATTATTGTAGTTTTTTTCAGTCACTTTGGCACTTTTATCTATTGAATATTGACATTTGCAAAACTCCCAATTTTCCTAAACAAAATTTTATCTGCAAAATGCAATTTTAAATTCAAAACGATCAATCATTTCCCAAAAGCAAGTGTTACCATCAAAATTCTCATACTCAGGTTGTTTGTTTTTCTGTGCTCTTTCATTCATTTGACACTGTAGCTCAGAAGTTTTAGTCCTTCCCTCAGTGACCACAGAGAATCACTGGTTTAGAGCAGTCTGATTATGGAGTGGAAAAGCTGTCTAAAATATATCTATATTGTTTGTCTATATTGTTTTATCCAAAATATAAAAGTGCATTACCAATTGCAAAATAAAATTGATTTTAAAGTATGCTGAAGAAAATTTTAAAGATGTTGGAATAGCAAATACAGCACTATTTTTGTGTCATAATGTGTTCTTGAAAATCAAACAAGAACTGCATGTATCTGAACATTTGTATGTAGTATATACATGTACTCAATGACTTATACTCAATGCCGAGACCATTCTCCATGTTTGACACATATGAAATCTTTTCCTGTTCAATTTCTATATTGAACGTGACAGAGTTTGGGCCAAAGTCTTTTACCACGTGAAAACAGACCTGTAACATTGAAAAAACAAGTTGAATTCACTGATCATGTGTGTTTCTGAGTAAGAACTGTGTTAAGTGTTCTGAGAAAGAGCCTGAGAACTGTGTGGACTAATGAGAAATGTTCTAAATGATTTTACCACCTGTGGCCCTGTTCAGATACACATCTTGAAACAAATGATCAAACTAAACCAAGATTAAAAAAAAAAAAAGTGCTAAAGAGATTGAGAAAAAAAAAGTAAAACCACATGTTGTTATCTTTCAAACAAGGATATAAAGTGATCTTTTGTGGGTAATTTTATAGTCCTTTCACATCTGTCAACACTTCACTTTTTTTTATTCACTTTTGTCAATATTGCCCAAACTTTTTGTCCAAACTCGATATTATACAAAAAAAAAAAAAAAAAAGTTTTCTTTCCCAAGCCTGGGTTGCTGATTAGAAAGTAAATATGTACATCTGGAAGCAGCTAGTTTTAGACCAAGAGACAGGCTTCGTCTCCTTATGAGTGAATGGAGGGAGTTGAGTTGAGACAGGGAAACTAGACAGAACACATATTTATGATATGGCCTATATCTTTCACAACTTTTTTTAATCGATCTTAAATATTAATATATTGCCCAGTCATAGTATATGAGTCGAATGTAAAAAAAAAAAAAAAAAAAGTAAAATAATACTGAATTAAACCTTAACCCGAGTTTAACCCTGACAGTATATATGTATATGTATATATATATGTGTATATATATATATATATATATATATATATATATATATAATATATATATATATATATATATATATATAGATAGATAGATAGATAGATAGATAGATAGATAGATATAGATATATAGATAGATATAGATATATATACAACAATGAAATGGTCTACAGGCAGAATTCAGACAATTCAACTTAATTCTGAACACAACCATAAATCCTTTGTTTCTGTTGCTTGACTGGTAATTAATCTATCTCACTATATTGCAGTTCGGACACTACAGCTAATACAGCAAACACTTTTCCACAATGTTATGATATGTCATACATCATTCCAAGGCTGTCCAGCTCCATAAAGCCTTTGGATATTTAAAGAAATGAAGAGTGTTGCAACAGCCCTGAGCTTTGGCGTTGTGTGTATTTAGAAAGCTATTCCTGAGGGAAAAGCAAAGAGCAGCAAAGCTCAAACAGAGGCACAGATTCATTATTTTTAGTCCTGTTTGCTGTGGGCCCATTGAAACACCCTCCCTCCTCCCTGACAAGAAGGAGCAGCGTGAGGAGAAAATTAGAACAAGCCAGAGTGGAAGGCAAAAGGCAAACATGCTCCAAGATACATAATTATAAACACAGATTTGCTTTGTACAAAATTATATTGTTGTTGTCATAGTAAAGCAAGTGAAATATTTAAGACATCTTTCACCTAACACACAATGCCTGAAGACATTTTAGGTAATTGGAAAAGACAACAAGTCTCCATGGTGTAAGGGAGATGTACAGTACTATACTTTTACTGTGTCATAACAATTGTCAAAGGACTTCTAGTGCTCTTATTGGCTTTGTCAACGTAATTTCTCATTTGTCAACAGCTTTGAGCTTTGCATTATGGAAAAAGTTGTATCTGCATTTAGAACTTGAACCTGATAGTAGGCTTAATCCAAAAAGTTTAAAGTAAATAATTTTCAACATTTTAGAGATTACAAGCATGAATGAATCTTGAGGATTTCTACAGCATATTTGTGTTGGTGCATCATCAGTGGGCTGTGTGTGTGTTGACCTGTCACAAAAAATACTATATCACCTTATGGGTCTATTGATATAGGGAACAATATTTTGGGGTCAAAATATTTTGCAGGTACTTTTTCTATATTCTTGTTATTTTTCTTTGCTACAACAACATTTTTGCTGTACAGGGCTGAATAAATAGTGAGTACTTGATAGTAAGTGTCTTGTGTTTCCTTCTGCTCCTTATAGCTTGTATTTTTAATAATTAGAAGAAATCTTCACATCTTCAGTGTCAGTTTTATATTTTAACAATATTGTACATAATATTTTTTTATTTTGGAAGGGGGCGGGTGTGTTCCCGCTTTAGACTTATTGTGTCAGTGGGAGAAATAGTTTTTATTCTTATGGTTTTACATCTATATTTTCAGCAGTATACCACACTTCAAAATTTGTTATTCTGACAGACCTATGTGTGTGTCCTTGTTCAAGCACTCCTAAAGCTCCACAGAGAAGAACTCATTCTGTGAGTCCTAATAGAGCACAAAGCAGAGCCAGAGATGACATCTATGATCTATCACACTCCACCACCTGCTTCCCAAAAAGAAGGCCATTTAAATGCCACATCTGCTCCAGTGCACTATCGTCCACCCAGCTTAAAACAGAAGGGAACACCAGAATACAGCACTTGAAGAACAAACCCAGTGTTACCATCATAATAAAACACACACACACCAGGGACACACAGATACTGGATTCTGACAACCATTAGGCAAAGCATCATTTTTGGTTCACAGAAGCCCGCATGGAGCCAAATGATGCATTTGCAGCCGTCATGTTTTCTATTTTATTTTTCTGAATTGGCTCAGAATAACTTCAGAGGTCACACACGCTACAAACACCCATAAGCCCCTTGGTCACGGCACGGATGAAGTCCAACACAATCTGACCAACTGTCCGTGCCGGGTTAGCTCACAATGTGAACTGGGCTGCACTGGAGTGAACCAAATCTTCACAAAAGTATATTTTTTTTATAAAAGCTAGGCTGGACCAATGCAAGCGGAATGAGCTGTAACTTGTGTCAAATAAATTAGAAACTGGAAGCTAAATCATCCAGGAGCATTCAGCATTTGCATTAATTATACATTGATTTTATTTATTGTAATCACAGTAATTCTTCACTCACTGGCATGTGACCAATATAGTGAATGGTTTTCTTTTCCAGCAGTCATAACACAGTTTCTTTTCTGAATTTATAAGTGACTGTCTTTGGAGAGAGATGTCACCCACTGATGTGTCTGCATCATTAATTGACCAAAAAGCCATTGAAGGGGTGTTGGCGGCACATGAGAGTGACAAAGATTAGTTCCCACAGAGGCACCAGACACGCCTTTACATGCAAGTTGAATAATTGTAAACGTCTATCTCTGACTGAGGCTACGAGTAATTACAATTCATCTAAATGTCAATATAACTGATTTATGTCCCCATATACTCTTGATGTAGGGGTGGGCGATATTGGCAAAAATGAGTATCTCAGTAATTAGTCGGTTAGTCAGTTAGATGACAATAATCAAACACCAAACGCATGCAATTAGACTTATTATATAGAACAATCGCATTCCAAACTTTAAATGTGGATTTCTCAGGAATTATTGGTCCTATTAACACTAAATAAATACAGTAACTGTTGTGGCACACTGCTCTCTATAAGCAAAGTCCCCCTGTGTATGTTCTCGATAAAATGGATGAAAATGTAATAAAGAAATTTTGATTTTTGCCCAAATGGACAAGTCCTACACTTACTCATATTTGTGTATATTACATTTTAAAATCTCAGTTGATTAATTATTATGCTAACTTGGAGTTTGTTTTGTTATTATGATGACACAATCCCAATCTGTATTCTAAGGTGCTCTACAAAAATCTTAGCTAGTTTCCCAGTACAAAATATACAAGGCACTGTAGGAATAGTAACTTGTGGGCGACCGGAAGCCCACCTCTCCACTGGGTTTTAATGCTTCTTCCTTAGTTCAAATCCTCCCAGTGCATTTACTGCACTCACTCTCTACATCCACTGTTTTTGTGCTTGCTTTATTCAGTTTTGGAATGGAACGGAAATGGCACAAAGGTAAAAGAAACACACACTGTGACTGTAAACAAGGTTAAAATTCTTGTTTTCTTCGACCCAAACATCTGTCATGAAAGTCGCGCCTGTCATGAAAGTCTAATGAGATAAAAACAAAGCCAAAAAGACCACTGAATATGAAAACAGAAACAGTAAAAAAGTAAGAATAGAACTGACCAAACCTGCTTCAGTAATTACACATTATTAATGGTGTTGATTGGGTATCCTAATCCAATTTAATGACAGTTGCATGATGGTCTACACTAGTGGAAACCATTTAAAACAAAATATTTGTATTAATATATATATTTATTTCCAGGTAGAATCCTTCTTTATATGTACTTTTTCTGCCCCTTTTCTGACTAATGACTGATAATGAATGATTTTATAGCATTCATTAGTATAAACAATAAGATCAACAGATGAGGTCTAATTATAATTATCTAACTACCTCTTTTATGAATGCACTGGTTGTAACAGAGTGGCGGGGTCGCTGCTTTGACCCCGTTTGTTTAGTGAGACAGGTTGCCTCTGTTTGAAGAGCCACAGAGGAGCTGCGTGGGCTATTTTAATGAACTCCCTGCTTCACTGTGATGAATAGGTGTGTCTGACAAGGGTCTGTGCTCCACCCCTTCAGAGGAATCAACTACCAGGGCACTCATCGGCGCAGCCCTTTGCTGCCCACACAGGGAGTAAGAGAGCTACAAACACACAAATTCATGAGCAGTAGCGCTTATGCTGGTACTGTACATAAGGCAGTGACACAGAGACAACAATACCTCAAATCAATGCACTATGGAACATAATAATCAATACAAACCAGGCAGATGATTCAATTCTGTTAGTAATCATCATATGAGCACAAGAGTGTTTTTTCAATTTTTTCTTTGTTTGGACTAGGGATGGTGTGATCCAGCTTTTTCAGCTCCGATACCAAGTTTGATACTATAGCTTTAAATATCAGCAGATACGGCAGAGATTGAAAACAGCATTTATTTCCTTTCCAAAAATAAAGAAAAAAAAATTTGTTTAAGTAACTTAAGAATAAAATAAAGGAATATAATTACAAGCATTCTAAGACTTTCTGGGCTGACTACAACCAGTGGATATCTTATTGCATCAATTTACATCCAGCCAGGATATCATCGTAATACAGATAGACAGAGAGAAGGATGCTACATACACATACATACCAAGGCCAAGGATTCCAATGATAGACATGATTCAAACCAAAGATATCACAGCCTATGTCAGTTTACATTACCAGCTAATCACAACTACAACAGAAATACTACACAATAAACTACAAAGTTGAAGGCCAACATAGCTAAACCTTCCCCTGCACCCTACTGTGATGATGTCAGCCTGCCTTCCAGACCGTATGCAAGTCACTGTTACAGTATTCCTTCTAAGGCTATTTTTAGCATTAGTAGTGATTGATTGGCTAATTGATTGATTCCAATTCATTGAAAAAAGCAAAAAACAAAAAAACAATGATATTACAATTAGTAACTCCTTCTGATGTACACAAACAAGAGATGTCTTGAGATGTATACACATGCCACTCAACACTGCCAGGTAAGTGGAGGGGAAGTGAAACAGCGAGGTAAAAGATAAAGAATGCAGGTACAGACTCCAACAGTCAAGATGTGTTCACTGTATCTTCTAAAAATAAATCAACTGTTTAAACAATCCACATTTAAAAGAAACTTTAAGTTAGTGGTGATCAGACCCTGGTGGTGACCATACCCTACTCCTATTTTCAGAAAATTCCACTAGTTCTGAATAGTCAAAGTTTTGATGGAATTGTCCAGCTGTAATATGTTTTATTTACCCATGTGGATTTGTCTAGCAGGTCGTCTTTTGTTGAAGCGGCTACAGCAGGGATAAGAAAAAGACATCTAGGCTGGCACCACTGGGGAGTTTTCAATTTCTTTGGCTTGAGCAGATGGAAAAGACACCTTCTATAACATATCATACTTCATTAGCAGTGAGCCAGAACCGTTTCATTTTCCTTCTTTTCAGTGGAGATTTATTCTTCTCTTCACAGCAGCGGGGATAATGCTCTGTCAGAGGCTTACAGTGTTGTCAGAGAACATGCTATTGGAAAGATGTGGCCCATCTGAAAGCCAGTCTTCTGCGTATTCACTCTGGCACTCCCAAGAATACGCCTCCACAGCCCCAGAGAAATGCAAATGTCCAAATGCATGTCCGGCTCTGTAGTCCCATCGGTGCCCGGGGAGCCTTCGGGGCAAGATATTCGGTATCTTAATACAGAATCACTGTCTGTCACGTCTCACACCATTAATTCAGTGGAGGCTCTGCAAACTGTTAACAGTCAAGCTATCAACTGGCTCTCTCCTCTGTTTCTCGCACTTCTCATAGACCTCATTTTCAGACGATACGCCATAGAAGCAGAAAAATGCCCTTTTTAATTATCTGAAGGATGATGAACTTGCTGAACTCTGAACTCTCCAAATGCTAATACATTGATGGCAGCTGTGCATCTTCGCATAGAAGCTGTGCATTAACCCTCCCATGGCCTCTGTGCTGAGGGCTCACAGCTGATCTCTGCACACCTCATTTCACATGAACACGGGGTCCAATGGTCAAGCTGTGATTGTCATAAAGAGTTAGATACATCCAACTCTAAATTCAACAATGTGTGTGATTAACAGTATTGCATTTGGTTCATGGGAGTTAATAAAATACTGAGGTTTTGGAAAACAATTAGCGCACAAGCAAATATTGAAGTGAAAATACTTCTCTTTAGTACACTAACAGCAACAGGAACCTTGCTAGAGGGAATGATGCTTTTATATAAACTGTGTGATCTTTCACAACTGTTATTAATTACAAAGTATATTTTTGTTGCTTTAAATATTTTTTTGTATTGTTTAGGTTTCCAGACTCCTCATAAGAAGAACTTTAGGTATGTTTTTGTGGTATTGTTTTCATTGCACACATGAGGCTAGAGAATGCAGTTAAAGAGCTCACTTTAAGTGGAGTAGGTGCAGTATATGAGCCTTCAGGGTCAGGGTAAAGCACAAACGTGTGCTGAACAGTAACTTCAGAAATCTTAAACCTTTTTAAATTTACTCTTCTCCAGTCTCTGCTAGATAGAACATAATATGAGTACAGGATCAGGGAAATCAATAACATACACTGTCTTCATTAATTACAGCTGCATTGCCACTGTATATAAGATTTCAAATCACCCACGTGTTCTATAGTCCCAAACTCCCAAACCAGGGATGTATTTATTTTCTCCTTAATTCTGTTTTTTCTTCTTGGCTTGCTTAGCCACTACTCAGCGAAAGTGGAGGACAAAATAATTGCCTCTATATTTCCTGGATTGATTTCTTGCAGAGTTCTAATACAGTGGTCAGGCTGGCACTCAGGCGTCCATGACAGGCCCAGCACTGCAGGCTTTGTATTTCAAGAAATGCACTTAAGTGTCAAGATATTTTTTGTATTTTCTACAGCCAGTCATGAAGGTCAGGCATTAGCAATCAAAACAGGAATCCCTAGAAGGAATGCTTTGATATAAGGGTTAAGAAGTCCTACACAGGATGACCCCATGTTTAGATTTCAAATAAATTTCTTTCTAATAAAAAGAGCTGAGCTGTGTATGACAAAAATCCTCATATAGAACAATCCCAATTTATGGCTTCTAATATGGTTTGTGAACATTGACAAGACAAAACTTTTTTCAATAAAAATGAAATTGTGATCTCATCCCTAAATTCCACCATTTACTCTTTCTATTGTTCAGGCTCCATTGTGCTCATGAGTGAGTGACAGGGGGATTTGACCACAATGAAGTCTGAACTTTCAGAAACAGCAGATAGCTTTAGTTATTTGTTAAAAACTGTATATGAGATGCTAAGAAAACGTGAGTTGTGAAAATAAAATTGTGATCTGTCTATAAGAAAACTGTATTTTTTTTTTTTAAATATCGCCCACTCCTACTATCGCCATCCATCTTCTTCTGCTTTATCTGGGGAGTCACAAGTGCCATAAAAAAACTTGGGTGCACTTCCATTCCTTAACAATAATTACATCCAATTAGTTCATGATTCTATTTAAATTTGATTGTGTTATTTCAAAACCACAAAAAGGCCACTGAACTTACTGGAGAGGTCACAGTTATTCTTCCTCTCTCACCTCTCCATCTCACACCATCGCTGCACTTAGAAGTGAAGACGCCCTTTGAGCCTTTTTAGCACAGCGTCATGCCATCACACTTCCTTCACACGACCCCTTCACCCTGCATGTGCGAAGGGGTAGAGCCTACATGGCGGGCTGGCGGGGGGACAGGAGAGTGCATTAGACCTCCGGCGTCAAACGGAGCATCAATTAATGAGCAGCCGGGAGCGCGTCCATCCAGAGACACTCGGCTGCAGGGTGCCACACAGGAGCAGGGCACGGCCGCAGACAGCTGGGGACCTGAATAATTGAGCATGGCTGTTTTCAATGTTTAAGTGAATTACAGGCTGAAAGTGGTGTTAAAGAGATTCTTTTGAAAGAAAATAATATGGTCACTGCTGTCATATCACTGTTAACACACTCTGCCCTGCTTAGTCAAATGGTGTCTGATATCTGAAAAAATATATTAAAATTGTCTGGAAGGTGAAAAAATTACTTTCTCATTCACTCAAAAAGTCAAGACGAAAAGCAATTTAGCGGGAGAATGGATAAGTTCACATTTTGACATTTTTGTTCCTACTTTTTGCCAAGTAAAGCTTTATTGTGGCTTTGGAACTTGGCTTTAAAAATGAACTCTGTATAGGGACATTTACTCTCATTTTGGTAGTACAAAATGCAAACAAAATGCAGGAAAGTCAAAAAATAGACATGTTACAAGATAAAGCTTTTAAATAACACTTTGACTGCTTCAATTACTTTTTCCACACAGTAACAGCATGTGTGGCAGTTCACTTTATCTACACTCCAGTGGGCAGTGGATGCCATTACTATAAAATATATTTGTAACCGTAAACCTCTAATAGGTAATAAACAAAATTCCACAGAATAGCAGCCATGATGTTCTGCAGAATCCAGTGGAATCGGCTCAATTTGGTGGCACAAACCGCTCGGTTAGATTTCAATTTCTCTCCCCAGATGAGAGCAGCGGCACACTCCCTGCTCGTGATTTGTCTCCAATATCTGAAAGAGTGGAGTAAACAGTGATCAAAAAGTACTGCAGCCTCAAAGAGCTTACACACGACGCTCACGGGCTAAACAGCCAGGCAGAACCAAACATGGCCAAAAGTCTGAGATCAGATGAAGGTGATATCAGAGACTTTCAATGTGGGCGGCTTCCATGGAGCTGCTGCTGTTTCATTTTCTCCTTCTCACCCTCTCTCTCACAGTGAAACCCAAAGCCCAGGAGAAATTAGTCACAGCGTGCCGTGGTGAGGAAGTATATGCACCTCTATAAAGGCTGAGCAGAAGATGGGAGAAAACACAGCTTAAAGAAATTGTTTACTTATAATTGAGCTGTCTATGTGAAAAAGAATAGAAAACTATTGTGTCCCCAAAAAAGGGCTGATCAATATACACACTAAAAAGGGTGAAGCACAGTTGCCAGATCGGAAAAGAAATGTGTCATATGTCAGGAATATTAAAAAAACTGAAATGTTTTCTGTGTGAACTGAGGAAATACCTGTGAATACAGACAATCTTGTATGCCTTACTGCCATACATTGTTTGATGAATTATGAGCAGGAATATTTTTAAATAAATGCAAACTTAAATGTATTGACGTCTTTTGACTGACAGTGGAGTGTTTGAAAAGATGAAAGCAAAGGATGCACTGCGGCTGCCCTTAAGCTAATTCTATCAGATTCCTTATTTCCATCTTGTCCATCAGATCAAGGAATTTTTTACAAAAAATGTTATGGCACGGACTCACTCGCATTTAAAATAGCCTTGAAGAGCACTCATCTCTGCTATTGTTAAAGAAAACCAATTGGCATTCACATAGGGTCAAAAAATCCAAGCTAACTCTTATGGTTTAGCTGATGAGCAGCAGAAAAGGCGAGGCTCCAATCACGTTCACTATACAGCAGGGGAATTAGGCTGAAATAACAAGCGTAAGAAATAACAGGCTCATTTCTATACAACATAATTGCAATTTTCTACCCAAATTACAGTCTAATGATTACAGACATGAGGTGGAGCTTGACAACAACACCAGAAAGGAGCGGGCGGGAAAAACACACACTGGAAAAGGACCCTAGGGCATCAGAACGGAGAGAAAGGATAGGAAAAAAACTGCTAACAAAAGACGAGAGTTCCTGACTCCCAGAGGAAAATTGGGTTTAGAAGTGGGCTTCTCAAAATCTGCAATCCCCTAACCAGTTCTGTAGGCTGGCAGTTCAGGGTTCCAGCACAAGTGAGGTGCTTTCTGCTCTCCTGGATAAGGAGGTGATGAGAATTCACTGCATTGGCACAACCTTTAGAGTGAAAGGTGCCAAATATAGACTATACTCTGAGTCTAAGAAACACAGAGAGAGAGAGAGCAGCCCGGTGCTTGTCAAAGCTTCAAATCAGCTCCATGGAAGAGTAGATTTCAAAGCTCTGTCCACCACTTAAACTGTATTGTTCAAAGTACACACCAGGCAAGGATTATTAAGGACTCAAAAATAATCCAATGGAAATCCCAAGTCCCCTTTATGTATAGATTTAATATAACCCTGTAGCTGTATCATTGGGTTTATGAACATCAGTTTACTGTAATGTTACCTAGTTGTTTTGATAACTGAAGGAGTTTGTTCTGGCATTTATGGACACAAACACACAGAAGAATCTAGGTAAATAAATAAGAGATGCAGCTGAGCCTCAGAGCATAATCTCTTAGAAAGCAAAAACACAGGATCAGATGGAATAGTAACAGTGTTGTTTGCAAGAAACAATTATTGTCTCTTTGTCCATTGCTACCAGCCTAAAACATATGACATGAATCACAAGGCAGTGTTAGATGAAGCAAAGGTTGTTTTTTGCTTTAAACACCAATGGATTCTTTGGAGCCACTGTAGCTGTTCGGAGGTGGAACAAACTGTGCAGTCTCAACACATTACCTAAAGAACACTGCTGAGCAGCAGGCTTGTGGTGCTGAAATCGTGTGTAATCATGAAGAGATAGATGGCTGACTTTATATTGTTCCACTAAGACAAATCTGCAGAACTGCTGATGAATATAGAATTTCTAAAATGATGCAATGTATCCAAGATTTCACGGTTAAGCTGCGGTGCTGCAGTGCTGTTCTCAGAGACAAGGCAGTGGGCTGTAACATGTATAGTACATATCTTATATAAACTGACACATTTGTCTTGCCACACTCCAGGACATGCAGAAATGTCAGGCTCCTGTGGAGACTTCTTAAAGCTGTGCATTCTCAACAGGCAATGTTCAGCTTTTAAGTACCACAGCCTGTGCAAAGCCTCACAGTGTATAACGCAGACACATCTTTTGTTTTGTCTCGTGCCTACAAACAGCAGCCAGACTCTTATATTATGCCCTATTGATCTGTCAGAGTGAGCAGACGCAGACTGAGAACACAAATACAGCCTGGGGTGGCTCCTTAAAAGTCAAGACAAGCTTCTTATCCACACTTCTCCATTGCTCTAGAATCACCTGGTGGCTCATGCTTATGACTCAGTGCCATGCCTTCTTCAGGCTTTTGTTGAATGCTGCTGAAACTGCAAAGTAATCCATCAGACATGTTTCACAGCCCTTTTCAGACCAGAGTTATGAGTGCAGAGCGAGGACAGGTACAGATGTTACTTTTTCAGTAAGCCTTTGGACCACAAAACCAATTCCACAAGTATTGATGAAAGGACATCTTTTCAAAGTTCCCAATGAAACTTGCTTAATCTCAAATACAGTGCAACTGTCACTGGGATCCCATCTTCAGTAATCCCACAGTGGCCTTTGCTCTGCCTGTCAGCAACAGCGACCAATAACATGGCACAATAAAAGCCTTCAGAACAACAGTGGGCCGCAGGCAGCTTCAAGGGCTACTGACGGCGATCTATAAAACAATATAATGGGTTGCCTGTCAGCGAGTGTGAAAGGGAAGATCTACGCCTCCTCTGACTCTCTGAGGGGACTTCAATTAATCACAGCAGAATTGTATCAGCCGCTATAGGAGTGTAAGGTTATTACCATCCTGGTATTCCACAGGATGAAATGCAATGATAGCACTAATTGAGGGAAGAAAAAACAGCTGACCGCACAATGCTTGTCAAGGGGATGGAGGACAAATAAAAGAGGGAGGGGCAAGGCCAAAGCTGGGCAAGGATTTGGGAAAATTAGTCTTCAAAAGTTTGGCTGGATAAAATAGATATGGATAAATTATTAAATTGCAGATCTTACTATAAAATCAACAGACACATCCTTTAGGCTTTAAACTTCCATTCATCTTAAATTATCATCGAAAATATTCACGTATAGCCTACTTGTGCTTCAGTAAGTCAAACTGTTCAGTTCAGCCAATTAGGGGTAGACTAAAAGCACAGTCCCCTGTTGAATGTTTTAACAGATTTAACACATACACAAGTCCTTTTTATAAGAAAGTAAAACCCTACATACAAAACTGCTACATCACAGAAGTCACTGTTATAGGCTACTAGTAGCATTGGTCGCGTGAGTGGAATTGAACTGAATTGAAACACTGAATCCCAGGTTACATTCCTGTAGCCTAGAAAATAAATTAAAGAGTAAAGAAGTGTGCTGTGTAAAGATGCTATCTTACCTGTCGCTGTGTGCCGTTAATTAATCCCGGGAAATTTCCCCTTCATTTATTCTCCATTGTCAACCACACTAAACACGAGTCTTCTTTAGAGAAATGCCATTTCCATATCGATCTAAGACGTCCCCCACCACAACACATTTAACCTAAAACACAGGACGCGTGTCAGAGCTCAATCCACGACTCACAGATTTCTCATGCGCGGCAGCAGCTGGTTACTTGGACTGGAAGAAAGTCTATAAAAGTTACTGGTCCGTGCGGCACACCGCCACAGCGGCACAGCGCGGCCGACACTCACTCATAGTTGGGAGGTTGGAGCATGGTGCGCCTCCGGGTCTTCCTCGCCGGCTCCTCTTGCTTTTCAGTAGCGTCTTCGTGCAGTTAGAGAAACTGATTTGAGATGTCCGAGAGACGCGAGGAGGGATGCGAGAGCACCGGTGTAATGACAGACAGCGCGGTGCAGGGCGGCACTGAGCGGGGCTTTGGCGACCCTTAGTGGCGGCGGGAAACTCTACACCACATTTCTTTCGATAAGCAAATAATTCATACATGCGGAGGTGAGTAATGTTAGGACAACTTTCAAGATATTTCCGCGATCATTGCCAAGCATATATTGAATAAATAAATTAAAACAAAACAAAAAAAAAATTATAAAAATGTTGCACAATGTTGTTTAGCCGGCACGTGGCATGCCAAGACCTGTACACTATACACTACACAATTATGATCATTACCTTTCATGGAAAAAAAATTAATGCGGCAGAACACTCCCATTATATAGCTGATAATTTTGCAATATGTGAACATTTCATAGCTCAGCACGGCTTTGAATTACGCTAGCTTACTTTGCTTTAAAGCAGGGGTGTCAAACATACGGCCCGGGGGCCAGATCCGGCCCTGCAAGACCATCTGGCCCTCGGCTGATTTTCTACTAAAATATTTTAATGATATTTCCTATTAAAATATTGGTAATTTTCTGTGGTGTTTATCACAGCAGCGTTTCCAGTGTCTCTGTGCGTGGCCCCTCCCACCAGAGCAGCACAAATGAAGATTTGTCTCTTTCCAAACTCTCTTAAAGGACGATCGTTTTGACTGTTGACCGTGACACCCTCATCAACAAAATGTCCAACATGAGAAAAGTGGACGTCGAGAGCAGGATTTCCCAAGAAAAAATTACTTATTCCTATTTGCATACAAGTTAATTGCATTTTTCTTAAAGTTTCAGGTTGTTCATAATATTATGATTTTTTTTTAAAGAAAGAATTCATCAATTAAAAAAAGATTTCTGTAATAGATTTGTGTTTCTCTTTACAAATATTTGAACATACTGCTATTTTTGGGATGAATATGCTATGGGTTTTCTGATCCGGCCCCTTTAGGATCAAAGTAGGTTGGATACGGCCCCCGGACCAAAATGAGTTTGACACCCCTGCTTTAAAGGGTCCATATAATGCTAATTTCTGCGCTGTTATAATGTTTCCCTCGTTACAAACCCAAAACATGCTACATAGGTCTCCATAAACAGTTGATAGCCATGGTCAGTTAAAATACAATCAATTCAATCATTGTGTCCTTAGGCAAGACACTTCGCCCACATTGTCTAGTATGAAAGTGGTGTGTGTGTGTGAGTGATGGTGGTGGTTGGAGGGACCGATGGCGCCGATTGGCATGGCAGCCGCGCCTCTGTCAATGTGCCCCAGGGCAGCTGTGGCTACAATAGTAGCTTACCATCACCAGGATATAGAGTGAATGAATAATGCTGAATAATGCTCTGTAAAGCGTCTTTGGGGACAAAAAATGTCTGTGAAAGCATTATATAAATAAAGACTTACTTACTAACTTACTTACAAACCCGGAATTGTGTTTTGTTTCATTCACAGATGTTTCACACGCAAACTGCATAGTACTTCTCTTACATGGAAAACACTCTGTTCCACTCTGTGATGTCATGCAGTAATACAGGAAGTGCTCCCATGTGTCCCATACACTTTCTCTAGAATCATTTAGATCAGGGGTCTCAAACTCAAATTACCTGGGGGCCACATTAGAGAAAGTCTGAGTGAGGCTGGGCCGCATTGAGTATTCGATAAATAGCGGTTGCACGGGAATAAAAGAGAGAGAAAGAACAACATGCAACACACTTTCTTAATCTTTAATAACAGTTCAGAATATGAAAATGCATTCAGATCGTAAGTTTAAACTAATATGTCTACTCTTCTTCTTTTGCCTACTCCTTGCTGGTTGAAACCTGACTACACTTCATCTTGTACAGCTGAGAGATATTTGGCTTGCAGGAGGAAGCATATGAGATCC
Organism: Boleophthalmus pectinirostris; assembly: GCF_026225935.1. Taxonomy (NCBI): domain Eukaryota; kingdom Metazoa; phylum Chordata; class Actinopteri; order Gobiiformes; family Gobiidae; genus Boleophthalmus; species Boleophthalmus pectinirostris. The sequence continues at coordinate 37,605,103 of NW_026571299.1, forward strand.
TCAGGATAGATTGAAGATGCTCATCAGTGAGCCTTGACTTGTATTAGGTGCTTTCACACCAACAGTATTTGGTGCGCACCAAACGGTCCATTCGAACCAGAAGTGGTTAGCTCGGTTCGTTTGCGTTGGTGTGAAAGCGTCAATCGGACTCTAACCCGGACCAACTCAAGCGGATCGAGACCTCAAAAAAGAGGTGGTCTCGTTTCGCTTGAATCCGCACCTCTGGTGTGAACGCGAACCCGAGTCCAAACCATAGACAGCAGGTCCAAACGAACTATTCGAAATGCATCATGGGAGAAACGCGTCCCCTTTGCCTGTAATGACGCGCTGTACGACTCCAGCGCAGTAACAGATTGTTGTCCAGACGCAGCCGCGATTCATTTTCGAATTATTTTACCAACAATGGCCAATAAAGAGAATGTAACACACGAAGATCAGAGCAAGTCAAAAATGGGGGTGTGTATTTCTGTTCAGGACCTGCACAGAGGTCCCGGTGTTCCCCGTGATCATGTAGGAACCAGCATTTGTTATTTTCGGCTTTAATTAACCAAATAATTTTATGGCAATAGGCAATCGCCCATTCAACTGATTCACCTTTAAAAAATGTCCTGCTTTTAGCCTAGTGTGAGAAATACAGTCGGACTAGATCCAAACCCGAGTCCCGAACCAGCAGGAGCAGCTCCGGTTCTGTCCGGGCTCAGATGGCGTAGAGCGGGGAGTGAAAAGCGCTTTCCCCGGGAAGAACCAAATGCGCGGAGGACGGACACCAACTAAACTGGATTCACGCTTCTGTCCGGATGCTTTGCACCACCTCGGAACCAGCCGCGGTTCTTGAGCGACAGGAGCAGCAGCGCATTCTCACTTTCCCCGCACGGAACCAGCGCGCAGACGGCGGAACGTACCCGCTCAGACCCAGTCATTGCGCACTGGTCTTGCTCGCCACCGTCTGGAACCAGCACATGGAGGACAGAGCCTTTGGACCATCTGACCAACGCGCTTGTAGGACGACAGAAGACCAAGGACCAGACCCCAGCCCCGTCCTGAGGAGCTGCGCGCTACTATGAACGCTGTTGGCTTCTGCTGTTACCCGAACTCTGGGCTAATGCGGTGAGTTTGTAGAAAGTTCTACATGTTGCTGTTTTATGAGTTCATGGTGATAAGATGAGGACGGCCCGCGGTATTAACAGGGAACATCAGTATTGGTTACTGGAGATATCGCTGTTCTACCGGGATACAGAGGCTCCTTAATCGGACCAGTTTTGGTTCGTTTGCCGGTGTGAAAGCGCCACACTGGAGTGTATCTGCTTCTCGTATGTCAAACATGGATGGAAGACGCTTGTTTTTGCCTCGTAGTTTTTGCTAACATGTCGCCAAGCCTCTGGAATAGATCAGTGCAGTTTTGTGGTGCTTGCATATTGATGGGACAGCTGTGTTTGCCACTGAGTGCGCGTGGATTTCGGCGACGCACAGGTGGAGCTTGGTCATCGGGTTGCCAGCAAGTTACGCACCGAGTGTTGAGCAGGTAAACAGACTGTCAATGTCTTTTTATTTCTTATTAGCCCCTCCAATAAAGGTCCCATACTTATGAACAGGGGAATTCCGTCAGCGCCTCCTCTGCGCTCTGATACTGTGGTTGTGGGAGCGTAAAGTGAAGTGCGCACACGTGTACCACGATGTGTGGTTTGTTTTGGTTCTTCGGTGACGCCGTATGTGCACGTGTACTCGTATTAACAGATCCACTTAGACTCGTTGCTTCACAACTGCTGTAAGTTGAGTTTTGTGATGTAAACTGCGTTAATAATCTGTTGTGAATCTGCATGGGCACCGATTGCAGCTTCATCTGTCAGTGCGGCCCGCAGTGGAGGGGTGGGATTGTGCGTACATCTACCGCGGGCCGCACTGACATTATTCTTTGGAATTAAGTGGCGGGCCGCAAAAAATCCTTCCGAGGGCCGCAGTTGGCCCCCGGGCCGCGAGTCTGAGAGCCCTGATTTAGATGATTTTAGCTTTGAAACTGCCCATTTCTGCTCTACCCATCAGAAGGTAAAAGGAGCTCTTAACTTGAAAACTGCTTCATGACATCACAAGGTGGAACATAGCATTTTGAGCTTTGGAGATGCAGACAGAGTAATATGTGTGAATGAAACAAAACACAACTCCAGGCATGTTTTTGAGGAGGTAACAGCATTATAACATCTCTCAAAGCTCACATGAGTCAATTTTCCTTGATATAGCTTTGCTTCCACAGACAAGCCATCACCTCGCTAACTGGATAGAGCTGGAATTGACTGATACCGTAGCAATAGCATGAATGTTTGAATTTGATTATTTGTGCCTCAGGTGTGTTGGTTAATACATTTTAAGCACAAGGTATAAAAATCTTCACTACAAAATAACAATATACTCTACCGTTTTCTGTTTAAGCTTTCATATGGAAGAAGAAAAAAACGTAAGTGTAAATAATATGAGCTGATCTGTGAAACTAGGTTTTTGGGAATGCAATAATAATAATAATAATAATAATAATAATAATAATAATAATAATAATAATATACTTTTGACTGTTCATTGCTGTCTTAAAAACACTGGTACACCTGGGTGCCTCTGAAATCCCACTTCTTCTGGCTTATACTTATACCTGAAGCACATGGTCTACAAAGTCTTCCCTCCGGTAATTGCATTATCATCTCTCCATTTCTCTGGCAGTCACTTTCGTCTGGACCCTGAAAGGCAGAGATGGGTGGAATAATCGATAGACACCTTTGAAATAGCCTGCAGAGATGGGAGTCTTGCATTTGGATGTGGATTTGATTGATCTTGGACACCCTCAGAGTGTTATCATCATAAAACCCCAAGCTATCTTCCTTGTGGGCAGAACAACCCAACACAACACAAAATGCAAGGTAATGCAGTGGTATGTGCACAGTGATCAGCACAGTGCATGGCTGTGCTAAACCATATTGCTTAGTTTACAAATAATTTAAAAATAATTAAATTAAATGCTTACATTTGCTCTTGTGATAATGATCTTATAAATTATAAGATATTAATTTATACATTTTGTGATGTGGGTGAGCCATGTTTCCCACAGGTTTAGTCATTCCTTATTTGAAACATTTTATTGCTGGGTTTTAGATAACATCACAACATTCTCTATGCCAGGGCTTCAAGTTGGAGACCCCTTCTATAGACCACCCTTACTGTATCTTATACAGGTGGGGGCAGGTAAAATTAATATTATTAAAGTTAAAATATTTGCTGTACTATAGCTAGTTCTAGGGTATTATAAATTATCTGGTTCAACATTTGTGAATTTACCTTAGACTTTTCTTCTCAATATAAAACTGGCTCTTGCCTTTTTGGAGAGAATCTGAAAACCACCAACTGAATAAATGTTTTTAAACTTCCCCTTACTGCCTCTGTTGATCAATAATGGGCTAAATATTAAAAAAAGTTACTTCACTTTTTATCACTGCCCCATTAACAGGAAACACAGGGGTGAGAGAAGCACAGTGTCCAACTGTAAATATGCTGTCATTTTCTATGATTTATTGATTTTTTGCTCTTGTAGGTCCCCTGTGGAAGGAACTTTGCTTCACATTTACATAACACTCGCTGTTAATTTACTGTTATTTACTGTCACGTCATTTATTATTAGGTTCCCAAAGTCATCAGGTTCCCTTCTCCATCTCCTCCGACATCCTGACAGAGAGGAGATGACCTCATTAATCTTTAGTGCATTCAATAGACCTATCTTGTCATCCTCTGACACTGTGGTTTGCGACACTGCTCTGCTCATTAAATCATGTGACAGGATGAGGTCAGCTCAGAGCCGAGGTGTCTCCAGCTGTGTGGGCTCAGATAAACCCAGTCATATTCTCCCCTGTTATGAGGAGGACAACAAAAGCTCTGCAACTGCTGCAGTGGTGGTAATTGGATAGTTTCAATTATTTAGTTATTTTTCATGCAATATCATTTTTTAAAAGTTCAGTACAACTTGGGTAACATTAAATTGTAGCTCTACTACAAACTTATTATGGTACTGGAAAAAAATGTTGGAATTGAAAACTGTAATGAAGAAAATAAGTTTCTATGCCTGCATGGTCCTGAGACAGCTCTATCTACCTTGTTTTTGCCTGCCACCTTTTAAATCTGACCACTACTGATCCGTAGGTTTCTGATGGCACTTCTAGTTAAATGGGAATCCCATTTATTCCAATGAAGAACTGATTGGAGCCACTGAAATCGTATATAAAATTGCTTGATTTTTGTAAAATAATCAATATTCATGTCCACTAAGAAGTGAACAATGCACCCTTTCTCTGGGTGGCGTGAAAACTGCTTTGTCGTCTGTAACTTATTTGCTGTCGAGATGGGCTGCTATATGCAGAATCAGACAACTGGAAGGAGAGTTACAATTAGTGGCGGTACCCTTGGCAACTTCCTGAAGAAGGTTATGTTAGGCTTTCTTGGCAGTCCTTATTTATTGTTCAGGTACCAGTAGCTGAAACATGAAGCGGTGCTATTATTTTACATTAATCAATGGCAGCACTGGCTGTAAATAAAATGCAGCACATGTATTTGCCCAGCAATTTGTCAAATGCTGAAAAGCAGAGGTAGTCATACTTCAGCCATGAAACTTCCTGACAACAGTTGGAGGTTCCAGCTGTGAGATGCCAATGCCTCCTGTGTAAATGAATGAGTGAGTGAATATAATGATTACATTTAATGATTACATTTATTTAAAAATCTAAAAACATCTAAATAGCACCATGTTGATTTACAATATAGATTGTATTGCTAGAAGACAATCCGGCAGTATTTCTGATATCTGACAGGTAATACCTCTACGTATGTTTCACAACTTTACCTCACCTCCCCATACTTGTCTGTATGTGATTACTTTGAGTCACTGAGGAAAAATAGACTTGTGTGTGGGCTTTGTGGTCCAGCATTGATTTAGGCTTCAGCCTAAAATAACAGCCCCCTGTTGTGAGCAGTACAAGCCCTCTGCCTGAACTCTCTCTCGCTTTTGCAGTGCAAGTGTATTTGAAGATGGTGAGACGTCTACCAGAAAATTGCAAGACGAAAAATAGCGGGCATAACAGCCTCAGGAATGGAACTAGCCATCAATAATGCAGAGGGAAGCCACAGTTAATGCCCCCTTAATTCAACAGGTCTGCAGACAGCGGGATGGTTACGGTCGCAGATGTTCAATGAGAGTCAGCTCCATCAGGCTTTATGGCTTTGTGTAGAGCGGCTGTGCCAGGACTCCCCCTGACCTCAGTCCTGATTACACCACCATTAATGTGTTTTCATCTCAGCCCCATCGTAATGGAGTTTCCAACTTTCCAAGAGCTCTTTCAGACACCGGTGGGAGCTGTAACAAAAGAAAGAAGAAATAACTTTGAGATACAGACAGACGGATTGAGTCAATTTAGAAGAAATGTTTCAGGACCTAACCAAACTGTCTACAAGACTGCATTTCAGCAGTTGTGATGTTTGGAGCCTATATGTAAAACCACAATCTTCTTTGTGAATGCAGCGTGCCTTACAGTCATCTTGAACATCTCATTGGCTACAGCTTTGACATTTCTAAATCACGTGGCAAAAAAACACTTGTTTGAAGTTCAAACTTTGGAGGAAAAATAATTTTTATGTTATATTCACATTCCTTAAAACTAAAATTACTCCCAATTAAATATCACATTACAATGAGATATGATGAGCCTTACAATTAAATTAATATAAAATTATATAATGGTTTTATCAAATAAAGAAATGTTTTCATTTGTTCTTTGTTTTCAAACTTGTGTTTTGACATCTTATATACCAAAACAGGTGAGATAAAGGTATCTTTAATTTGAGCACATGGCTGTTTATTGTCATCTCACAAAATCATAAAATCAATCGCAAATTTCATTGGAGCTTTTTTAGTCTCAACAAAAATCACTTTTTTACGTTGAATTGTTTCATTGTGAACATAATACTCTGGCGCTATCTTCTGGACATGAACTGTTAATGCAGTCACTCATGTTTCAGTAAAAAGGTTTATTGTCTAATGTACCTCAAAATGCAACATCTGTGTTATGTAAAACAGAGAAAATATAGCCTACTAACTGTCCAGTTGTTTTCAAACATCTCTGGTATTTTTTAAAATAAACATGCTTTACTCAAAATGCAATATATATGCTATATAGTATGCAGGGTGTAGGCTATCCATGTTTATTTTATATTTCTTTGGCATAAAACGACTAGATGATTAAGCTACATTAGATTCAGACACATACTTTTATTGAGTATACCCATGGTACGGGGAAGGACATGTTAATATGTGACAGTTATCACTTACATTAAGCTATACTGTTCCCACACAGCCTTGTAAAGAGACTCCAGTTTTAACATGGGCCCTGTCCAACGATGGGTGCATGTTTACTTGTTGACAGCTCTCTAAAGACCAATAACAGTGAACTTGAACTATCAGCCGCAGATGGCCTGGGTCCTCTGATAACATTTTATTTGATTATGTAACACAAGCAGACTTACCCTGAAGCAGTGTCTATAAGTGGGTCAAATCAGTGCTTTTCATTCAACAGCTTGTTTCAGCAGGCCTAACAGGAGTGGGCTATTTGCAAGTTCAGTTTCCAGCTCTTAAGGCTAAACATGTTTGAAGATTATGCTTGCTGCATAATCTTGATGATGCTTTAAGAGTAGGATTTTGTGCATTGTAGAGAGAAAGTCCATGTGTAAACTAACACTAACACTAACCTATGGACAAAATTCATAAATTCAAGATGAATTAGATAGTATTTAGTATAGGCTTTGATAAGCCACAGGTCTACCTTTTTTACTTTAAAGGATACAACACGTGAAAGATACGTAGGTCCATAAACTATAAGACATGGATGAACTTCATTATCCTTGTTCCTGTTCACATTTTGAAGGCTATAGCAGGAAAAAAAGGTTAGACTTGCAATAGGCTATAGTGTTTAGTCACTAACCAGTCACAAATAAAATAGAGGGCAGGCACAATCATATCTGATTATAGGTCTACAGCCATGGCTAAATGGTTCGCATTACGCCTCCAGCGTAGCTGGTATTGGTCTAAATGAGTGGTGAATTGGAGGCAGCGTCAGTGTTGTTATCGTGATGTAAACGTGAGAGCGGAGTGCACATCTGTAGCCCTGCCTTCTCAGATGAGCTCTACCTCCTGCGGGATTACAGGCTGTGGCTGTCCTCCGCTTCATTCTGCCTCAATGAAGAAAACGTTGATTGTGTGAATGCTGTCATACGGACATGAGAAGGATTAAACAGGGCTCCCTGAAATGATCCTTGTCACATTTGGCGCTGCGCATTTTTCCTCTAAATCGCATTGCGTCTGATTTGAGTGTTTGGCTCCACTGCGAACCGATGATGATCAGCAAAGTTAAGAACGCCATGTCTACCTTGGTGGGAGGGATGATGCCTCACGGACACCACCACAACCATCACCCAGGTGGCGGGCAGCACTGCGCTGGGGACAGCCTGCCTCCACGATTCCCCTACGGCCGACCGGACTTTCTGGAGCTCACCCCGGAGCTATTGCAGTACTCCACTGAGCACGCGTCGCGGCCGGTGCTAACATTAAAAAGAGGCAGCAGGCTCCCATGGAAAACTGGATACGCTGAGTAAGTCATCAGCAATCAAACCCAAATCATTATGTAACTCTGAAATACGACGCCACGGCTCTTGTGCTACTGATAATAACCCTCTGCAGTTTAGCATCTTCTGCACTGCAGCAGCCAAATGATGACCAAAATGGCCTTACGCGCGATTCTACTGCACTTAGCCTACCAGCTTTAGGCTGAGGTCTGGGGAAGGGGCTTCCAGAAGCTGTATTTGAACAAAAGAAGTATTATGCTAGATGTTGCGAGTATTTAAATGAATAGACAAAGGTGCTCCTAAAAAGCTGTAGCCTACATTCAAAAGTGAAAGCAGGAAGCAATAGATTCTAGATCCTCCGACACCACCAGCAATAACTACGATTCCCATCCCAAAAGAACCCATGGAGATTTTGCTCCAGTAGGATTTCAGTTGTGCTGCCTTTACAAAATGCTAACTTTATGTTTGTTCAATTATTATTTTTACACTAAACTATTTGGATTCGCCTGGCTTTAACCTATAACCTATAAGTAAAGTCTCCAAATTCCCAGTGATGATAGTAAGTTGTCCCATTGTCCTTGTGGTTACATACCTGCAGTAATTCTACAGGTAACTCCAATGCGGTAACTCTATTGGTCAGGTTATTGTCAGGTTGCAGGTGGAGCAAATGAGGAAAACACTTCTGGACAATCCCCTCTCCCATAGGGGGGTTATTACATGCTTCAATATAACAGCATGTGGGCTATTACAGTGCAAGTATGCTGACCAGTGACCACCTCTTCTGGTACCATAATGAAAACAAAGACAGATGAGTCATGCAGAAAGTAAGTCTCCAAAGACACATGTGGTGATTTGCGATGACAAGATCTAGAGTAGTGGCATACTCCTGTATACAGCACTTTTAAAGTTATGAAAATCTTGGAATCATTTCTCTTTACAGCAGAATGTGCACAGACAATTCAAATCCAAACTTAGCCTGTTTATATTATTTTCTTGGAATTCCTTGACTCTTGTAAAACTAAAAATATATTATTAATTAAATTAAAGCTATTATCTTTTAATATTTAGCTTTTAATTTAACATGTATTTATACTTCAACAAGGTTCAAACAGTTGCAAGATGATATAAAATGAAATGAAACAAAGTAATAATTAAACAATGTAATTTGTTTAGTGATGTAAGTGATAAAGACAGTGCAGTTCAGCCTTTTGAGATGGGTGATGACTGCTCCTAAAATTGAGTGTACAGCATTAGGTCAGACTCAACACATGAAAGTACTGTCTGCAGAACACGCTAAGTGCTGTTGTAAAATGGCAACTTAATTTAATCTGGAGGCATCCATTTATTCGTTAACTCCGGAACCACAGTGTGAGGAAGATGCACTCAGTCAGCAACACCATTGTACAGAAAGACGTGGGCTTTATGTACACTGACCCACTCAGACTCAGCACTGGGGCCCTGGAAGTATCACCTCAGAGTGAACAGACCGGAGTTTGTGTGAGCATGCATGTTTGTTAAGGGTGTGTTTGAGCCACAAGAAATAGTACAATGGAATAAAACTCAAAAGACTGAAACTAGGCCTGATACAATAACACATTTTAAAGCACAATATATTGCTACAGAGATATAAGCAATAATATTGAAGCTACTTTATGCCACTGACGCAATAACAATGACACAAAATAATCTCATTAAACATTTTTAAATAGATAGTATCATTAAGTGGCATGAGCTGCAACAAATAAATAGCAGAATGAACCAATAATTAGGCACAGAATTTACTTTTTCAACCTTCTACAGGTAAAATCTTATCAATAAAATAGCTAATATCTCCCTGCTTTTACAAAGAAATTGTACACACAACAAACTTGAACCCCAAAATATAGTAATTATCATGACAGAACTAACTGAAACAATGAAACTACTGACACTGAGTTGTGAGTGCATTTGAGCTGGTTTAACTTTACATTCTGGGGCATTTAAAATTAAAGAAAAAACTATACCTCAGTTTGCTTGATGAACCTTAGAAATATACACCATACATTTCCTTAAAAGGTCAAACAATAGCAATGTGCAAATTCACTGACACTCACAACTTCCTCTTTTCACTCTTTCTTACATTACAGTAGGGCTGGAGGAATTTAACAGTGTGTTGTCACAAGTATGACCAATGTTGGGTTTTTCTGTCACAAGTTGATGAAGCATATGACTGAAAAACGCACCTCTCTGTCATTTTAGAGGCTCCAGCTCCTCATATAGACCATATATACAGTCTATGATATAGACACAGCACATATTTAGTGCACCATGAAAACCATATTTAGTGCATCATGCAGCAGGCTACACTTATCGTGCATTCCACAAAATACTGTAAGCACTTTTAAAATTGCCTGATAGTACCTATTAATGAATGTAGCCTGTTACCCTTTTAGCTAACAGGCCTCCAGTGGTCAAAACTATGTATCCAGTATTTGTGCTAAGCCCAAAGTTCACAACAATTTGTTGGTAGCAGTATTCTGCTTTCAGCTATTTAGAAACTGAAAGGACTCTTTATAATCCAAATCTGCCCTGTACTTTGCATTTTCATATTTGCTGCTTTGGCAGAGCTACTTTCTGTTATAATGATGATGATTTTTGATCTATTTTGATAATCATTATACTGAAGTTATTACACACAGAACACAACAGAAACAGAAACATTATACACACAATGAAGAAAATAAGTTTAACATGTTGTTGGGGAATCTCAACTACTTTTTACTGAAATCACTTGGTTAGCAGCATACATGATAACCAAGTAAAGACTTTATCTCCCATCAAAGCTACAGATGTTACATAATAGTTCAGCATATGGGTCAAAGCGAGGGACTTGTGGGCCATGAAAAATTAGTATATACTGTGGGTAAAGTAAGTCTCTTGCCATGGCTCAGTGCCATGGTTATTGACCCTCTTTACCATCTGTGGCAATTGTAATTATCAGGCATAAGTGTTCATTGTGTACAGAAAAAACATATATACTTTGAACCAGATAGATGCCAGAGTTTCAAACGCAGAAGTACTCTATATAACCCAGTACCTTGTGTCAGCTCCTATTAAAAACACTTAATCCCTTCTAAAAGTTCCCACTGGGACATGAATGCCTCCCATCCCATTTCTGCTCAGCATAGCCCCTCTCACGTTCCTTAATATTACAGCTACTCCCATTATGATTTCATGCGGTTAGAAGCTTGAGAGCAAACACCATAAATCATCTAAGCTCTTCTCTTTGTCTTCTCCTTTACTCCACCAGAGTGATCAATGCAGGGAAGAGCATGCTGAATGAGGACCAGGCCTCTTGTGAGAAACTCTTTGTGAAGAAGCCTAGTGGAAAACACCGCAACTCCACACTGATGGAGGATAATGGGGTGAGCCAAGTTCAAACTCCCAAACATTAAGAAGTCTGAAGGACAAGGTCTACCAAGTTTGTGTAAATTTTCATACAAATTGACATACAAGCAAGTTAAATAGCAACCTTTCTGGACTTTTAATTTTTTGTAAAAGTTATGAGACCACTCCTGGACAAATGAGGGATTGCACTGACTTCTCTCATACAAAAGTCTGTTTCACTTCAGTTCTGACTACTTGTGAAACCTTGAGTTTCTATTTTTTTCTGTTTTTTACGTCTTCAAAAACATTTCGGCATTTGTGTTTTGTTTCATTCACACGTTTGACTAACCCTTTATTATTAGTCTGTCTACATCTCCAAAGCTCAAAATGCTCTGTTCCACCTTATGATGTCATGAAGCTGTAATTTTCATGTTAATAGCTACCTTTTACCTTCCTTCAACAGAGATTTGCAGTTCCAGGGCTGAAACATCCAAACAATTCTAGTGAGGGTGTATAGAGTTTAAAAATACAGTGGAGCACTTCCTTATCACATGACATCACAAGGTGCGACAGAGTGTTTTCTGCTTGAGAGAGGAAGCCTGCCTGATTATACAGTTTGTGTGTCAAACGTGTGAACGAAACAAAACAGAATGTATGTTTTTCAAGTATGTTTGTAATGAGGAAACATTATAACATACATCAGAAAAAAATAATAATATAGGACCGTTACTCACAGGGCCAAGGCCAATATTAGGGTCACGAGCACCACAGGGCTGCACAAATAATTTATTGCAGATTTGCAGATAATATACAGATTCAGGCACTAGGTATATGATGTAGAATTGTTCAAGGTACTGGAAAATACAGAGCTTGTGTCATTTGGTTTGTTTGGTTTAAATGAATGACATCATCCTTTGTATACCCCTCCTCCACGCTGGTCAGGGGGAGGCAGATGTCTCATTCTGTTCATCTGTTAGTTGGTTGGTCATGCCAACTCACAAACACAAATGTGGCAAGGCTGTTTTATTACTCATGCAAAAGAATGTTAATAACAAAGTTGTGCTACAAATGGTTTTGAGTTCATATTTGAGTTGGCCATTTAAAAAAAAATTCACCCCTTATGAAAATGCCAAAGGATGTGTGCCTGTATGTGAACCTTGGATCAATTAAAATTCAGAATTTATTTTTTAGGATGGTACAGGGATCCCTATGCACTTCTGGGGAGTATTTGATGGCCATGCTGGCTCTGGAGCTGCTATTATGGCCTCTAAGTTGTTACATAGACTCATCCGAGATCGCCTTGGAGAAATCTGCCACCTGCTGGAAAACCCTAATAGTGCACCTCCAATCTGCCTGGCCAAAAATGGAAACGCCTACCAGGTAGATGCAAAGAAAGGGCCCCCCCAGGAACCAGAGGATCCTGACGCAGTTTGCGACTCCACACTTCGCTTCCACATGGAGAAAACTGTGAGTCTGGAAAGTCTCGTCATGGGAGTCATAGAAACGGCTTTTAAACAGATGGTGAGTGTAACATAACTAAAATCAAGCTTGTTAGGCCTCAACGATATGTAAATGTGATTTTTCTGACAACTATTGCAATTGCAATTTATGTTTTAATAACAGGATTCTGTTCAGTGTTCACATTTTAAACACAGGAGAATTTCCAAAAAGACTATAGCCTTATGAACTAATAACAGAATTACATGTATTTCTTGCTCAGAATGACAGGTTTCTTACTGCAAGATAAATGGAAACTTCTATTTAAATGCAATCATCATTGTGTAACAGGCTTCTAGGCTTCTTTGCTGACACTTTAAAATGAATAGCTTTGCAAGCTTGAATATTTAGTAATTAACAATGATAATACAGCATCACTGAGGTCGTGGAGTCCTTGAAACCCTCTATTTTTGAGTAGCAGATCAGCTTTTTGTCGAGATGTATACATTATTGTGTGAATAATAAAGCCTCTGAGGTGATGAGATCTAAAGTGGATGCACTACACTGTGTGCATAATTATTAGGCAAGTTGCATTTGTTGCAGGATTCATCTTATAATAACAACTACAGTGCTCTCGGTCAATTTAAAATGTTAATAAACCTCAACCTGAATACCGAAGAAAGTAAAAGTTAAGATTTGGCTTTCTTAGGAGAAAATCTATGTGTGCACAATTATTAGGCAAGTGGGTATTTTGCCTAATATTTGAGAGAGCTCCACTTCGACCCAGACGCCAGCAAGGTTGAAGTGGGGGTACTGGAATGGGCTGGTATTATTAAAGATGAGCTTGTTGGACATTTTTCAGTTGAAAATGGATTCAAAATGAACTCCAAATCCCACTGCCAGTTTTTAGAAAACACTTTCTTCAAGCAGTGCTTGAGAACTTGTGGCCCCTTCTTAAATGGTACACCCCTCTGAACAGTGTCTGGGAGGCTTTGGTTGCTGCTGCACAAAAAGCTGATCATCAACAGTCTTATAACCATTATTGAGAAGAAGGGTGGCTATATTGGTCACAGATTTATTTTTTTTTATGTCAGAAATGTTTATTTGTAAATTTTGAGTTTACTATTCTGACAAAAATAAACAGGTGAGAATGGACGATGTTCATTTTTCATTTAGCTGTTGTTGTTATAATTCTGCACATTAACAGTTCCCCAATAATTGTCCACACATAGATTTCTCCTAAGAAAGCCAAAACTTCACTTAATATTCAGATTTGAGGTTTATTAAAATTTTTAATTGACCGAGAGCACTGTAGTTGTTCAATTATAAAATGAATGAATGAATCCTCATACAACTTGTCAAATGATTCTGCACAGTGTTGAAAAGTGTTACTAATGTTCCCTCTTAATTTCAGGATGATCTCATTGAAAAGGAAAAAGCATCTTATGCCATCTCTGGTGGCTGTTGTGCCTTAGCAGCTATTAATTTAATGGGTAAACTGTATGTGGCTAATGCTGGAGATAGCAGGTAAGAAATATTATATTATATGATTCCTGTATTGCGTGAAAAGAAACTTTATATTTAGATCCATTTGTATGTGCATGTCATCTTCTGCAGGGCCATAATCATCAGAAATAATGAAATAATTCCCATGACTAATGAATTCACTCCTGAATCTGAGAGACAGCGTCTACAATATCTGGTAATTACATTTGACAGACACTTACCTTCTTGACTGAAGTATATGACCAAAATGAATGTATTTTATATATGTATTTATTTAAAGCTGAATTGGCTGTGGCTCTTCTTATACTGTGGGTTATAGTTGGGAAAGGAAAATGTATGATGTCAAAACAAGAGGGATTTAAGAATAATCTGACTGCAGAAAATCCTCTAACATTCTGAAATAAACAGCATTCGCCAAGTGCTTTCTGACTCACTCCGTGGGTGGACATTGATAGTGACGCAGCTAAAAGAGGAAGTGCTCTATAAAGCATGTTGCTCATCCTGTTAAAGCTCAATAGTTCAGAGATTTCACACTTTAGAAAGAAAATGACTCATGATGTAACCAAGACTGTTGTTACTTTTGATTAACGCCTTGTTTTCCCCGTAGGGTTTCCTGAGACCAGAGCTCCTGGGAAATGAGTTCACTCATATTGAGTTTCCTCGAAGGATTCAGCACAATGAATTAGGCAAAAAGATGCTCTACCGAGATCACACAATGACAGGCTGGTGAGATTAAGGATTTAAATTAACATAATTAGAATTGTGTACATGTGTAAAAGGTATAATTTATATAATTTCTCATAGGGCTTACAAAACAATCGTTGAAGATGACCTAAAATTCCCTTTAATATACGGAGAGGGTAAAAAGGTAAGATGGCGGTTTATAAATAGAGTGTCTGGCCAATCATTTAACTGTGTCTGGATGTACATAGTCACCTGGTAATCCCCCCTTAAGTGGCTTTTGTGAAAACAAAGCACATCCCAAATCAGTAATCCACTTTACTGTGTGCTGTGTGTGGGCTGCAGGCACGTGTGATGGCCACTATTGGAGTGACCAGGGGTCTGGGCGACCACGACCTAAAAGTGTACAACTCAAACATTTACATCAAGCCTTTCCTCTCTTGTGTTCCAGAGGTGAGAGAGTTTTGTATTTCACTTCCAGATATAGTCCAACTATTAGTAGCCTACCTACCTAGTCAAAAAATGGCACTTTAAGGCTGAGCTAAAATATGAATCCTAGGATTTTAGTAAATAAATGCTCTAGTTACTAGACAAAAACAAACTATTTTCCACTATTAGCTGTACAACGTTGATGCACAAAGCGATGTTACTCTGTTGTATTGTATAAAGAAAGCTCATCTGGGTCAAGGATAGACAAGCTGAGATGAGTCAAATGAGGGTCAGGTGGTGTGCTTACAAGCCTGTACCTGCAGTTTGATCTAGATCAGAATAATTAGCATTGCCATGTCCACCAATATGAATAATGGAATACACGAGTTTTGGGGGGTTGAGTAACATTGTAGCTACCCTGAGAAGTTGCATATGGTCAAAGTATATATTTCATTGAACCAATATTGAAATGTAAATAGTCTCAAATATGTCCTGGGTAAAAAACTAATGTTAGAACTGAAAATATTACAACATTTTAGTGACACAGTGCTAACTGTGTTTTCATGTGACAACAGGTGATGGTGTATAACCTGGATGAAAACAAGCATGGTCCCAACGATGTCCTAGTCATGGGCACAGATGGATTGTGGGATGTGACCACAGACAGGGAAGTGGCAGATGCTGTGTCAGCGTACTTATCCTGCTGTGACCCCTCTGATCCCATGAGGTATGCGCTTGGTCAAATAATCCTTTACACTGGGCTTTTGTTCCCCCTCTAAGTCCTTGTTATGAACTTGTGTGTGAACATGTTGAGGGGGAATTTGTGAGTGCTGTTTGTTTTTAAAGTGTGTTAATCCACTAGATGGCAGTGTAGGTTTAGAGTTGAATTCAGAATAGCTGACCTGTCCAAAATGAAAATGAACCTTATCGTGTAAATAAAATGTTGAAGGAAATAGTACTAAATGAGGGTATAAATAACATTTTGGAAGTTGTGCTATGTATACTATGTATCATTCAGACATGAAATATTGTATGTATGATAATGTTATGAATTCATTATTTGGCTTCAGTTGTCCACATTGTATGAGAGCCGTTTTAATATGTCCAAGAGTGTTGTAATGCTCTTTGTGCTTTGAAGGTACTCTCTGGCTGCTCAAGATGTGCTCATGAGGTCACGGGGCGTGCTGAAGGAGCGTGGATGGAGGTTACCCAATGAGAGACTGGGGTCTGGAGATGACATCACAGTGTTTGTGGTACCACTGGCAGGAAGTGAGCTGGAGACATGACGAGCTGTTGCTGTAGAGACCACTGTGAAAGGCCTATAGTTCTGTAAGGTTCGCCACATGGCCCCCTCCTCCATCTTTCCTGGATCCTGGACCAATCTCCTGGAGCGATGGAAGATAAGACCATCTCATCGTACAGATCTGAGCACCTTCAGCCTGACCCAACACCACCCTGTCACCCCAGAATGCTCTCACGTCATGCTCAGTTGGTCTCTGACAAAGTATCTTTAGTGACATTGATTTCATTTTCTTCCCAATCTGCTCTTTGTGCCAGTGAGAATTATATCTTTGTAATATTTTGTTCCTGATCAAGGTCAATTGGACAGAACAACTTGTAAAAATGCCTGCAATTTCCACAATCATATGTTGAAGAAAAAGGGGAAACCAAAGATGCTGTCACAAGCATGAGGAAAGAAAAGTGTAAAGTAATAAAACCACAAAATAGAAATGACACAAGACCATTAGCTTAATGACTGTACATTAAAGAAGCATAGAGAAAGTTGGAGAGAGAAAACAAGTTTCGAAGCACTGAACTGAGAGGGAGTGCCGTAGGCTATTTCCTTTCCTAATGATAGTCGAATGATGGCACTTGAGGCACTTGAAGACTTGCACATGCTTGACATGTGGAAGTGCACATTTTGGTACTTCTTTTATTGAATGTGATAAATATTATTTATCTCCAGAGAGATTTGCTGCACTTTTTTGGCATAATTTAATTTAACAGCACTGTCTGTTTTAACATAATGTTTGGTTTCAGTAAACGTTTAGGTATAGTAAGTTGTGATAAATTTCACACATATGCCTTATTCAAGTTAGTTTTTTTTTGTTTTGTTTTTTAATATCAGTTGCACTTTTTTTTTTAACCTAGTGGCAGTTAACAAAGTATGACCTTAAATTTAACATTTTACCTCTTGTACCATTTTGTTTTGTTTAGATTACCCATATATTTTTCAAGAAGATGTTTTATTTTTATGTTTCTGTCCATAACTGAATTAGAAATGCTGTGTCTCATACAGTACAGAGTTACTGTTGTGGTAAAGAGAGAAAATGTGTACAGGTTTAGAAATAAATCTGATTTTTCTTGTTTTCATTCTAGGCTTGGGCTTTGATATTTTAAAAAACAAAAATTAAATGGAATGATTCTTTAAGTTGAAGTGTGGGCTGTAGTTTTGTGCAGTATTTCAAATTAAGACCTAACCAAGTTTTTGCTTATGTAAATAGAGTGGTGGAGAGTATATAAAAATATTTTTTACTTTATAGGGCTAAAGAAAGAATGTATATTAAAAAATGTGGTTAATATGAAACCGTCTCATAAAGATTATAATCTTTAGCCTATTTGATCTAATCAGTGCCTTCGTCTACCTGCCACCTGCAAAAAATCAAATAACAATACCCATGAAGCATTAAAGGGGTACTACTGACCTTTACCCGTGAATAACAATGGCACGCACTCTCGGTTAGGCAGCAAATTTGACAGAAAGTCTTACTTTACCCCATTAATCATGTCAGCTATAATTTGCATGTACACCTGATTATGCTTGTAGAAATATGTGATTATGAGCCCAGGCTAATGGTTTTGTAGGACAGCAGCACATTGCTGACATCCGCACCCAGCCTCCTGTTGCATGAGCCTCGGTACTACGGATGATGTCATCTTTGACCGAGAGGAGGAGGAGGAGACACGGGCGACTCCAGCGCCTGCAGCAAAGGCGTCAAGCCACCGCAGTGATGGACAGCATCACCGGAAACACAGTAGGGCACAGAGAAATAAAACAGATTTGTTTCTTTGATTTCAATTTAAGATGCTGTTTGTCTTATAGTTTATGAGCTATATAGTTTTTGTATTAATTCCAGTATTCAGTTCAAATGCTTGAGTAAAATTTGTCTTTCTGTGGCTTTACTACTAAAATGCCTGTTTGACCATATTGGTCCAATACATGATTAGCCTACCTAATGCAATTGCTTGTATATGTAATTGTTTACCCCTGGTAACATGCCAAGACCATATCTCAAAATCACTGAAATGCAGTACGTGGAGGCTACAGTATAGATTAATGACATATCATTTTTCTGACCTATGATTTTGACTAAAATAACAACTCCTCTCTTTTAGTTTGAAAGGCTCAAACGGAAGTAGCGCCTCTTTATCGCACTTTAGCCTGGTCATTTGCTGTCAGTAGGAGTGTCCTGCTCGCCTGCCCCGCTCCTCAGCAGCAGTGTCTGTAAAATTAGCGAATACTGCAGTAAGAAGTGACTGTGTTTGTGTATGCCGCGAAGAAAACGAGAGAAATAGAGGGGATACTATCACATTTTAAAGATCGATCCGGCTAGCGACAGGTAACTATAGAACACACGAGTTACTTGGACTATCCTGCATAAGTTGTCAGCCTAATTATAGCATAGTTGCATTACTTCGTCGGGAGGAGAAGAAGGTGGTGGCTCGTCCTCATTCAGGATTTGGGCTTTTTCCAGTTTAGGTAATAGTTTAATCCGTGATGGTGCGCCTCCAGTCATTCTGTCCGATGCGGTGTGAGTTTGGGGGTTTGTACAACTGTTGATCGCTACATAGTTTGAAGGAGAACGAGAGATCGGCTCCTGAACAGTCTGTCCATCTGTAGCAGCGACCCCATGAGCAACTCCGGATGACAAATCTGGTAAAGAGGAATTTCTGAGCATAGGAACACGGGATTTTCCTGGCTTTGTGGTTTTGTTTTTGTGCCTGCTATACATTTATGCAACAATAAAGTACCCTAGCCTGAGTTGTTTAGCACAGGGATTTTAAAACTTAGGCATTGTTGCGTGATTCAAAATTAATTATTTTTTATAGTAGGCTTTTGTTTTAACCAGTTTGTTGGATTTTTTGTTTGTAACCTAACCCAGTTTTCCCTTCCACTGTTGAACATGTAGCATAGATGCCAGCGAGCATCTGTTAGGCTATATATCAGAGCAAACTTATGCATGCTAACTGTCTACATCTCATGCTGTAGTGTTTTGTATGTGCAGAAATAGACATGGATGCCATTTCAATATGTCTGTGTTTATGTATTTTATGCCTATGTTTTATGCCTTTGTGGTCCAGGTAGGTTGCATTGCAAAAGAAACTTAAATTCTGTCAACTTTTTTTTTTTTTTATAGAATTGATCCTGGATAGTATTAGAAAGCCACTGAAAAATCACACATATGATACAATATATTATAATAAAGGGAGGGAAATCTTGCTTTATTCACCCAAGTGGCATTAATCATTACTATTCTTATTTAAACAATTACATAGAAATATAACATCTATCATTCCAAAGCTGGGTGTAACTGTGACCACAGCAGTGAAAATGCTTGTATTCCTCTAGAGATGGTTGTACTAAGAGTAAGTGCAGGGACAGGGTGGTGGTTCTTCTCTGTGAGCTCCTTCTGTCAGGCAGCTCATGACCTGACTCATTAAACAAACGTGAATCATGGCCGCCTCGTGTTTTAAAGCCAAGCAGCGCATCCTCGGTCTCCAGGCTGCTATAATGAAATATCTGTTCACCCATGGTGCCTGACCTAATACTTTTACATTGAGGACTCTTGAGTCTGAGTCAAATTAAAACTCATAGCAGCATGCGATGTAAGTAACTGTAGTTCAGATCTGGTATTTATTGTCAGAAGCCAAGTTCTTAAACTGTCACTGAACTGTCCTAACATAGCTGTGTAGCGTTGTGGAATAATTCGTTGTGTTGGTAGTCACGTCACTTCTAAGAACTGTAACAACACAAAAGCTGTTTCCTTAAAGTGCTTAAGAACCAGACAATTAGAATAAAGAAAACTCCAAGTTCATGAACTTCAGTTCATTATTCCATATGTCCAGGACAGTTGTAACCTGTCAAATTTTCAATGTTGTTGGTGACTTATTTGGCTTAAACTTTTTATTTGTGCCAGATGCCCTCCCCTTCTTGCAGACTGTAAACCACTTACACTTAACATTGCAAAATATGCAGTGCAGTAGAAAGGATATGGGGGCATTGAGGGGTCACGCAGGGGTTAGAGAGAGTCCACTGATCAAGACACGATATTCTGCTTCCCTCTTCTCCTAACCCAGAAGAGAGAGAGGGACACAACTTGTAAACAATAACAAATAAAGTGTCATTAGAGAATTGATGGCAATGTACTTTTAATCTCGCAACAAGCTAGTATGAGGCAACTATTATGTTATAGGGGATGGGTCTAATCTGCTTTGAGTGAGACCTGGTTGGTTAGCTTAGCTTATGCTACAGTTAAAGCTGAAGAAAAATGGCGTCATAGGTTTGTAAGGACAACCACACTATCCAAATACAATGTAAAATTGTTAATATATTTCCATAGACATTGACAAAACTTGAATGGTAAAAAATATTTCATTAACAGTATCCAGTTTGAAATTTGAAATGTTCTAATATATTGGTTGTTTTTGCAATATTTAGATTGTGCTGCTATAAAGTTCTCCATTATATTACATGGCAGTTCGACTTGATGTTGTCAGTTGTGTTCCAGTAAGGTCGCTTTGACTAGTAGCTCTATGATATGTGCTGGAGTTAGAGCTGTCAGGGTTAGTCAGATTAGGGTTTGCTGTGCGGGTTTAGGCTGAGTGGACAGCTTGTGTCAGCTTGTGTCCACTGCACCACGATGTCTGCTCACTTCGCCTTCTTAGCACTGCATGGACATCTGATGAACTTTAGCCCATTTCTCACAGACATACAGAAGTGGAATGAAAATCTACTTTTAAACTACAGTGAATTTGTCAACGTTATAGGATAAAAAGGTCTCAGTTTGTGAGTAAAAGTATGTGACTTCTTTATATTTTTGTACTAAACAAAATAATTACTTTGTTGAACCTCTAATCACTTATTCTGCATGTTACTTTTCAACTGCATAACAAAATCTACTCAGACTATTACTATTAGTAATGCTCTCATCACTGCGAACTTAATGGTACTTTTTATGTCAAAAACTTTTAGATTAATAATGCTGTGGTATTTGCTGCAGTTCTGTGTTGGCATTTTAATTTGCCCTAATTGCCAAATGCCAAAATTGTACCTATATTTGAAAAACTGACTTTATTTCATCAACCACTAGTCCCAGTATATCAGCTGATCTTTCAAATGTTTGATAACTACCATGGTTCAGGAGCTATAGAGACAGGACAAATAAGCACTCATTTTCAGAATATTGAAAAACACCACTGGAGCAACAGCACAGACCCCCTTTCAGGCTGTGTTTTTGTGTGTTGTTGATATTAACTTGTACTAAAGGGCAGCTCCACCTCATGGCTGCGGTCACACTCTGGCTATGCTAACTCCACTCAGCTTGTTGCATAACGGCTGGCCCCTAAAGCCTCGGGAAACCTCTGAGAAGGAAGAAAAGAGGTGGTGTTGTTCATTAACCCAGCATTACTCAAATAGTTGTACAACGTTGTAGCTCTTTCCCTCTCACCTTATTGGTTTTAATAGCTGCTTGAGTTGTAACAGGATCCCAGTTCGGTTTTAACATGTGTCAGAAGTGTTTAAGATAATGATAAGTATCCTGAATGTAATGCGGTTGGGAGGTAGGAGTTGAAAGCGCCTAAGTCATTTTGCTAAATGACAGAACCCATTGTAAATGAAGTTTGAAGGAAGATCAGAAATGTTTTGCATTAGGAACTGATACCGACTTTCTTTGGGACAATATCTGTTGTACAATAGCACAATACACAAAGTTATTTTTAATCCTTTCTTTCACGAGGTACATAATCTCATAGCAGACTATTATGCATCAACACTGTTCAAAATCAAGGCGCTGTAGCCAGTTTTACTTCTGTTTTTTTTTTTTTTCTTTTCAACAATGGAATTAGTCATTTGGACAAAGCAGATGATAATTATTAGTCTTAACTTTGTAGAGAACAATGATTCATGACTAACACCTAAAGTTGATGAGGGACATTAGGCGTATTAGTGGCAGCCATCTTGACGCCCTCTTCTGTTGTCTGTGTCATTAGTTTCCATTAGTGCCTTAACCGGAGCAATTGGTTGTCACAAATAGGAGGCATCTTGTGACCTGATGAGGCTTTGTCAAACATCAGTTTCTTTTACAATATGTCAAGATGTTCGAATTTGTTCATACATGATGGCAACATGTTGTTACATTTAGAACTCTAGAAGAAGTGAATTTAAGTGAAGAAAGTGGTTGTTGTTATATTAGTAACTTTGTATAATTGACTGGATTTTAATATTGCTTAAACTAAAGTACCGAATATTGCCATTACTCTGATTAGTTTGACGCAGTATAATCAATACAAAATGATATAGCAATTTCAGTATAATTTTCACATTTTAGCTTTGCTGAGTGTATACTACGGATAAGTTAGTGCCTTAAAGGAAATCCTGTGTTAAACTTCACTAATTTATACAAAAAATGCGAGTGAATGTAACTTATTTCATTTTTTTAAATTTTTTTTTTACTTTTGAGCCATTACCTCTGTTTCCAAGGTTTATCAAAACAGAGTAGCTGCCAGATGTCCCGCCCACCCAATAGGAAGTGAGATGTTTAGTTTTCCAGGGGGAGAGTGCGCAGTGGGGGCTTCAGTCAACTAATCCTAACTGTAAAGCAGTGTAATTCTGTCTTATAGCATTGTTGATGTCTTTTGACAGTTTTTTGGCTTAGACCCCTCTAGTTTGAAGGGGCCCTGTAGCTAAGGAATATGAAGGTGTCACAAACCATAACCAGAGTTTTCCATAAAAGAAAAAATATAACCAAGATTTCCATAAACTGTCTGTCCCTCACACACACACCCAGCGTTTCCTGGAAGGCTGAAGGTTACGCCAAGCAATACTCATGGAAATGAGTCCCCTTACGCTCATCTCATGGGTATGAGTCTATTCAATCTGTGATAGCTTTCTTTGCTATATATTTTATTCTTTTCAGTGTTTGTATTGAAATCAATGTGAGACTAAATCCTTAGGCTTATGTTATGATGTTTTATGTTGCATACTGTTTTTGGGGCATGGAGGAGTGTGCCCCTGTCTCATAAAATCATTACAAGATCTCCAGATACACTGTGCTCTCCTCTAACTAGAATTGGGAACACAAAATATGCTTTTAGAATTTACCAGTGTTGACTGTGACAGTCTCATTATGTTCATACTTCATATCGTGCTATTGCAGAGTTACTGATGTAATAATTACTGTTTTTCATTTAATATGTTTGTTGCCATATGTGGTTTAGAGAGGAGTTCAGCTTTTGGAAGAATACATTGAATATTTTTTGCATGTTGCATATCACTGAAACGTTTGTATTCTCTACATTCCTTGAACCTTAAAGGACCGATATTACACTATTTTCTGATCTATATTATAATGTTGTTTCCTCAGCACAAACATACCTGGAGTTTGTGTTTTATTTCATTCACAGAAGGTCTGAGTTCTTCTCTCAAATGAAGTGAAATACCCTCCTTCTTTAGAATCTTGTGGATGATTTCAGCCGTGGAATTGCCAGTCTCTACTGAACTAAAGTTAAAAGGTAGCTGTTAACTCGAAAACTACCACTTCATGACATCACAAAGTGGAACAGAGTGTTTTGCTTTGGATATGTAAACAGACTAATAATAAATGTTTCCTCAAATATGTGTGAATGAACCAAAACACATCCCCAGATGTTTTTTAGGGGGTAACAACATTTTAGCATGGCTTAAAGCTCCCACAAGTAAATTTTGTGTAATATAGGACCTTTTAATATTATGAACCCTACGTAAATGCTGTAATAGAGCTATTGGCTGCAAGCTGGAATAGTAGAAGAAGACAAATGAATATATATCCAATCCATCTCCTGTACGTGCAGGATAAATGAAGCCTAGGAATGTTTTTGACATAGATGGCAGAGATAACAGAATACCTGTCTTTGGTAGTGTCAGTTTCCCTCTGGATCTAGCCCGCTGCAGTCTTGCCTTTGGTCACAATTTGGCCGGTCTCGACTCCTGGTGACATGACTGAATAACTGCAGAGTGTGCACAGATGAAAGGCAGTGGCAGTGGGGCAGATGAGCCCACTTTGGCCTGCAGCATTCACAGATGAATTTGCCTGATAAGTGGCTGCCCTGGTGAGGAGGAGTGCTGTCAGGAGCGTCTGGCAGAAAGTGGATGAGGTGAGGAGCCAAATGAGTTTACGCACAGCTGCTGGGAGCACTGAGGCCCATCCATCACATCCACACAGGAGACACCAGCAAAACCAGTGCGCTTGTGGTGCACGCATAAGCAAACAGATAAGCTTTATTTGTTCGGGCTTTTAGGTCAGTTGTTAAAGTCAAACAACACAGATGCATCAATTTTCATGACAAACACTGAAATGGCTTTATAGCACGAGACATATGCTCGCAATTTTGCACGCCCTATCGAAGTAATTACACCAACTGTAATATATTTACTCTACATAATTAAGTCCTTCCTCTGACATTGTTTTGTTTTTATCCATTTGCTAAAAACTGGAACACAAAGCACCTGGACCCCTGAAGGTGTTTCTTGTGTGTATTTTCTGCTTTAGGACACCATCACCAGCTGCTACTTCCCAGAATACCTTGCACAACATAGCAGCAGTAAATGTCCTGATAGCACATTCCTTCAAGTTCCAGCTTGCTCCATGCGCCTTTTTCTTTTTCTTTTTTCTTCTTGATGCTTTTGCGGCATTGTTTGGGGTCTCATAATGTCTCAGTGAATAGTTAAAGTGCATTATAGTAGTAAATAGTAATGGTTAAATATTGGCAGTGGGCAGATTATAAAAATAAATTGTTTGGATGTTGCGCTTCTTCAGTTCAGAACTGAAGAAGCAGCTTGGATGAGCTGCAAAACATATATATATAATATATATATAATATATATATATATATATATATATATATATATATATATATATATATATATATATATATATATATATATATATATATATATAATATATATATATATATATATAAAATCATAAATTTTTATCAATGTTGCCCATGAGACAGGGCCAGGACTCTAAGCAAATAAGTTTCTGAATTTTCTGGTTATATGAAGATTACATAAATGGTCAAAATCAATAAATCAGTTGTCTTGCACATCTGTTATTGTCTCACTACTCAAGAGCATCTTTTTGTTTTTGACAGACATGGCTGCCATT
This sequence comes from Boleophthalmus pectinirostris, assembly GCF_026225935.1. Classification (NCBI taxonomy): domain Eukaryota; kingdom Metazoa; phylum Chordata; class Actinopteri; order Gobiiformes; family Gobiidae; genus Boleophthalmus; species Boleophthalmus pectinirostris. The sequence continues at coordinate 37,630,587 of NW_026571299.1, forward strand.
CGAAAGAAGCTGGTGATCGTGGGCGATGGAGCGTGTGGGAAAACCTGTCTACTCATTGTGTTCAGTAAAGACCAGTTTCCTGAAGTCTATGTCCCCACTGTCTTTGAGAACTACATTGCTGATATTGAGGTGGATGGAAAGCAGGTCTGTAAACAGATGAACATTAACATGCCACCCCTAAACAATATGCATTGATTTGGAGATGCTCCAAAATTAATACACAAATTGTGTTCAGCAGTAAAATTGCCAACTGTGCAATTTTGTTTTACAAATAGAATTTGATCAAATATCGAGTGCTCTGAGGAGAGATGATGCAAAGGACATACCACAAAAAATGTGTAATGTGGTATTAGTGTTCCATAGGCCTGATTAATTTTTATAAAGTTAATGCCAGAATGCCAAATTGGCATAATGCAACCACTGAAAATTTTAAGTAAATATACCTCGAGATTTCCTCATAGTTTATTGAAAAGAGATTATACAGTATTGCAGGTGGATTTATAATACTTTAAGTAAAACTTATATACTTGGTGAAATAGAAGTGGACAGCTTAATATTCAACAGGCTTTGTTCTCTGGTACTGACCACCACTGCTGGATCACCACTTCGCAAAACAGGAAATGACTCTACTTTCCTGCTTCCTGTTCAGACGGGGAACAGGAGTGTCTCTTGGCAAAACCTTGGCCCTTCCCTCACGACCCTCTCACTCCTCTGACTGATAAACAAGACCCATTTCCTGGTCCACACTTAATGGAGGAACTGTAAAGATAGCTTCAGTCTTGTGAAGACATACTAGCTAAGCCACAGAACTGTGCAAAAGTTTAATAGTTGCTATGGAAAAGTTCAGCCACAGATTTACAGACTTGACTTATTTACCATGATGAATTGCACTTTCCCAGTGCGCCTCAACTGAAAGAGGGCACATACCTTTATCCTCCTATAGACTTTTTCCACAATACTGTCATTGTATAATACTAGAAATGGCAAAGATATAATTATCAGCCCAAGATTTCTCTGAAGAAAGATACCTAATAGGAACACATTAGTTAAGTTCTGTGTTCCTCATTTAGTCTTTCCCTTGTGGCTAAATAACTCCTCTTTGTTGCTCCTTCAGTGAATTGGACAGTGCCTAAAATAGCTGTTTTTTTCTCTTCTCATTTCCTCCCCAAAGACTGTAGCTTATGCTAAGACCAGTGGGAACATTAGCACTGTGGCTGCTCTCGAGTGTAGAGCCACCTCCCATCTTCTGCCTCTGCAAACTGCTATTTTGGGATTTTTGACTGATGGTTGTGCTCTGTGGGCTTAGCAACAATATACCACGCATGTTGTCATCTTTAGTCTTTTGTGAGTCAGCAAAAAATCTATGGCAATACCACATATGTTATTGGTTGTGCAGGAGGAGAAGGTATCTGTTTTGATGCAGGCTAATCTGCTACTTTGCCTAATTGAATTAATGGGTGGTGTGATAGGATAAGGCTCGTCCTGCAGTTCATTCCCACCACACTGACAACATAACAAGCTTAGGAGGCTGGTTAGGTCAGGACTACAGCAGTAATGATGGACTGCATAGGATCATAAGTGGAAAAAGTTAATATCATAAACATTTTGAGTCATGTGTTCACCATGGAGTTAAAGACGTGACAGTAATTTTAGATTTGTTAACCATTTTAGTTCAGGTCAGCGAAGCACAAATTAAATTTAAATATTGTTTTTATTCTATTTTGCCAGCCAATGAACAAAAAATCTTCTGAATAAGAAACTTGGAATGTAGTCACTCTTGTTAGTCAAAGTCATTTCTACAGTCATACACCCGGGTCGATGATTTTGAATACTTTAATCATACAAGAGAATAACAAGTCATTGTAATCGGTTTTTTCTTTTTCCAGTTTTAATTGCCCTAACAATAGGCTCTGAACAAACAGGCACTGAAAAAAACAACCTTTCAGTTTTTGCCCTTTTCTATCCTGGTAGATCAGATAAATCATGTCTTTGATTACTTCTAGTGCTTTGACATCTTCCCTTATTTATGAATTCAAAATCATCTACTAGTTACAAGAACAAACTGCAATTCTGTTGAAAGCTGAGTGTATAATATATAGCATTATAATTGTAATCTCTCTTATTTTATTTCAGGTGGAGTTGGCACTGTGGGACACAGCGGGCCAAGAGGACTATGACAGACTCAGACCACTGTCGTACCCTGATACTGACGTCATCTTAATGTGCTTCTCCATCGATAGCCCTGACAGTTTAGGTAAATACTTAAATTGATATTTTTAATACTTTAGGTTACAGGTAATACCAATACACTTGATGGGTAAGTGTGTTTTAATATGGCTAAAAAAAAACAGTCCTGGAGTGTAGCACTGGGTGAGCCATCACTAGAAAGTTCTCAGTGACTGTACTGTTCCCTTTTCAGAACATCACATCTCCTGTAGGATTTTAACTCTCTTCTTGTTTCTCCTGGAACAGAAAATATTCCAGAAAAATGGACACCAGAGGTGAAACACTTCTGTCCGAATGTCCCTATCATCCTCGTTGGGAACAAGAAAGACTTGAGGAATGACGAGCACACACGGAGGGAACTGGCCAAAATGAAGCAGGTACAGGACCACACAGGGATATTTTATCAAGAGACATGTTTGATCAATGTTACATAAAGTTATGATGAAGGCACATTTACAGCTAACATTCTTTTGGAAACAACCATTTGGATACCAGAGGGGGGTGCAGTATTTCAAGTTGTAAAACCTAGCACAGTGTGCCTTCTTATCATTGCTCGAACCAAAACAACTTCTCTCCAGAGAGACAATAAATTAATTGGTGTAATATATCTACATGTCTGTTTTTATTCATGTTTATATTTACATTATTTTGTGCCTTAGTAAATAATAAAGTACTATAAGATATATAGTAATAATGTAGTAATAAAGCACTCCATCAACAGTTCTCAAATTCAGTCTTCCATAATGTTAATGTGCTAAAATGTCATGAGCCCAATTGGCTTGTAGACTCTCTGTGATACATTTGCCTGGGCTTGATGGCATATTGTGTCAGAAATTTTGTTAATGAACAATTTATTCATAAAATTGTTTGTCTTTTCATGGAAATGAGTTGGGAGCCAAAAGTACCACTGATCTGAAAAGACTGCTACTGTCACAACAGCTCCACTGTGTCAATGAGAAGGACCTATTCTGTCTCAGCTCTGCCCAATAATGGGAAAATGTTGACAAAGCTCTCTGGCTTTCAGACACCACTGTCAGCTTTTTCTATTAGCTCAAATCAGGAACAAAGAGTAGCACAAAGTCATCATTTCATTGCACACATATTCACAACCATGCAGAGAATGTTGGAGGGGTGAACTTTGAAACCTATCTCAAATATTTAGTTTTACCAGAAAATAAACTTATAAAGACCTCTTCCTTTCTTTCCACAGGAACCAGTGAAGCCAGAAGAAGGCAGAGAGATGGCTACCCGGATTGGAGCGGTGAACTGCTTGGAGTGCTCAGCTAAAACTAAGGAAGGAGTGAGAGAAGTCTTTGAGATGGCCACAAGAGCAGCCCTTGAAGTCCGCAAGCGCAAGAAGAGAAAGGGCTGTGTGGTACTGTGAAGAGCCTTGGCCATTCCATACATCAAGTCAACTAACCAATAAGAAAAGGACTGTCCTTTTTACCAAATGACATATTTGCTCTGTATCTACACAGACTCATGCAGGAAGCCATTATACAGGAAATGGACATTGTCTCCAAATGTGCTTAGTTTATGTTGATTTTTTTTTTTTTAACTGTCTTTGCAAACATTTTCTTTATACTTGTAACAAGGCAGTGATAGATGCACATATTTGTTCTTCACAGGCTAGCTTCACACTAGAGGTCACGCTAGCTTTCACATATTCATGCATTTTGTCTTTTGAACAATGTTTGTTTGTGTACAAGTTAATGGAAAAAACAGTCTTTTCAGGTGCCTTCTCCTAAGTTTATACATCCTTGTGTGTTTTCATAACTGCCAGCGAGCTAACATTTCAAGCCACATTGTACTGTAGCTCCACTGATTACTGTTTTGTCACCTTGAAACCTGAGCAAAGCCATATGTTAGGCTTATGATACTGTTGACAATAGTCCTGTGAGTTCATCTTTGTTCCTCCAGCATCAGTGTTTCCTTGACATTTGCCATGTTTAGTCTGCTCCTGATAAAACTTGTTCTTTTGAGTACAACCGTATCTTGTAACAAGTCCCAGCTCCACTTCATAAATTGTGTGTAGTGGACCCAGATGGAAGGATAAGAGTTGTCCAGTTGAGAGACATAGCCAGAATGACTCAACTATGCACAATGGTGGTTACAGAGTTGAGGCCTGGCAAAATATTCCTTGTTTATTTATTGCGAGTGACTGAGTTCAGCTCTTCTTTTGCCACAATGAGTCGAGTGTCACACCCCCAGTTGGAATCTGTTTTGCACGGGAACGGTCAGTCATGGAAATAAAGTTGTTACCCATCGCTATGTGGATATTTCTTGTCAGACAGCATTCTTGAAATACCTGAGAAGTCTAGTGGTACTGGAGTGTGTTTTTCCCAGTGCCTTCTCTGTCCTGTTGTGCCTTGGTGGACAGATAGGCCAGGTGCTCACTTTGGAAATTGGAGATGACTTTTTTTTTTTTTTTTTTTCAAGCTATACATTAGTGATGGGCTCATATACACAAGCTTATTTTAAAGGTGCTAGGATAGGAATAAAAACTTCATCCCACATAAAAAGATAGTAAACCTTAGCATTTATAATAATTGGATTACTACTGCGCTTTATCGGCTTCACAAAGGGCAACAGTAGGCCATTATCCATTCATGTTCTGGTAAGATACAACTACAAAAAATAAGCTGCCATAGGCCTCTACAATCCATTATTCACTCATACCAGATTCATATATTGACTGGGTGATATGTTTTGTAAACACAACAGCCCTATGCACATCAGTTTATTTAATGGTCTTTTTAGTTCAGACAGTATTAAAGAAACTGCATTAACATACTTATATGACAATGTATTTTGGTTTATTGTACCTGCTACATTGATTTACTAGTGTGATATAAATTAAGTACTATCAGAGAGCAATGAAGGGATTTTGGATTTACCATTTACCTTTGGCACTTAGTTGTGTTTTTTTACTCATCAAAACAAGTTTGACAAATTCATAGAAATTGGAGGCCAGGAGAAAACAGGCCATTGTAAAGGAACATTATGTGGAGCAGAACAACATATTGATACATAATGAGCATGCATGTGTTTACTCCTGTGGTGTGGAAAATACAATGTGCCACAATTAAACTTGACCTGATGCTGATAGTGGCGTCAGAAAGCAGGTTTGTGCTGTGCTCACACAAGCACCAAACCATTACATCTAAATGGGATCATCTTCTCAGTGTTGTACAACTTTATCCTCCGGAAGTATTGATAGAAATGTAAGAGTCCAGATTTATATATAAAAAAAAAGAAGCTTATTCTAATAATGCTTTGTAAACTGAATATGTTGTAGTGGTGGATGTTTGATCTGACAGGCACATTGTTAATAAAATATTTTTGAGACAAGTGACTTTCTGATGAGTCCTTTTAAAAGCACATGAATCCATTTGCAAAAAGAAAAACACTATGCGAGAAAAGGTTTAAGACATGATAGTGCTCTGTTTTCAGATATCAAATATTAATACAACAACAGTTTGACCCACCAACCAATGTGGAGTTTCTTTTTAAATGTCTTTATGCAATTACCATAATTACCATAAGAGATCCAAACTTGCATTATTCAGTATTTAAAGTTGAGCAGACTATTGCTCATTTTTCCATTCAAGATCTACAAACTGCTGAAGGGCACTCTCCTCCCCGATAATACCTGTGGCAAGAAAAAAAGCTTAAGGTAATGAAATTGATTTTAATTATATATTTTAGTTATGCTAATTGTTTCAAAGTCAGTAAGAGCCAAATAATTCTGTAGCCTTCTTTGGAGCTAAATCATCATTCCCAGTGTTAAATGTTCATACCAACATTGTAGATGGGATTACTGCAACTGCACAATATTTATTGAGTGCATACCATCACAGATTTTCAGGCTTGCCAGTCGAGACACAACATCCTCTTCTCCTTCTGCATCATTGAAGTCAAAGCCAGTGTACCCCTTCTCGTTCACACAGTAGCTTATGAACCTATACAAAATGAGCCATAAAGTTCATAATTTGCACACAACTCAAAAAGCACATATTTGACATAAGTGATTTCTTACTTATTCCAGGTGGGGTCTTTGTTTAAAATCACAGGGTTGCCCACAACTATCAACAGAGACCGTGCTCTGGTCACAGCTACATTAAATCTCTAGAGTTAAAAAAAATAAAAATAAATAAATAAAGTGGTAAGATCATACAATACTTACTTATAGTAAGTATTTACACACACCTTTTCATTGGAAAGAAACCCAATGTTAAAATCTTTGTCCATCTTGACATAATTGATGCTGCTACGAACCGTAGACACCATGATGATCTTTCTCTCCTGTCCTTGAAACTCTTCCACAGAGCCAACCTGACAACAGGGGATTTTTTAATAAGCTGAAGCAAAACAACAGCAATGTCCAGGATTCAAGCTTATATTAGCTGCAAAACATAAATCTATTCAAAGGGAAACTGTAGTTTGCCAACCTTGAGTTCTTTGATATCACTCCACTTTTTCACTGCTTCGACAGACTTCAGGGCTTTTAGGATTTTTTCAACCTGTCAAACACATGCCTTATAAGAAAATCATATCATCATAATCATAATTTACTCTGAACATGACAACAAAGAGTCATACCTGTTTCCTGTATGGAGCAATAATCCCAATATCTTTGGCAGACAGTTTTGGTAGACCCTTTTTCCCTTGTGTTTCAATTAGCTTGACAAGGTAGTCCATCAGAACTTCAATCTCTGAAACATTGAAGAAAGACGGGCTGTTTGCCTCTCTCTGATCCTTCCCCATGACCCCATGGAAGATTATAGGGAAGCCCTATCGTGGCATATACAAAAATCTGTTTTCAAATTACATTTCAAAGCAAAATGGTAGAAGCAATACAGTACCTTTTTTGGCAGGTGTTTCCAATTGCAGTATGTCTCACGTTCCCACTGGTCGGCAAACACCTGAAGTTCATTTTCATAAAACATCTCATTTGGGACTTTCAGGATAGCAGCATGAGACCTAAACAAAAAAAGGGAGTAAAATACAATCACCATTTTAAATCACAGTATACATATACTAGTAAATCTTTAAAAATGAGAATATCATGAAAAAGTTCAATATGTCTTGTCACTCATTTCAGAACGTCAAACCCATATATTTTATAGACTATATAAATAACTTTTTCATGATATTCAGTTTTTTTGAGATGTACTAGTATGTTTTATGAATCTGTAATAAATACCTGTAGTTTCGGAGAAGTTTGGTTACAAAGCGAGTGTCAAAGTGGCCAGAGTCAGTCGTTTTTTTGTATAAATCATTCTGAGTCATAAGTCTTTCAAGGAGAGAAATGCCTGAAAACAAAATTATCACACTATTAAATGGCCAATTATTTTTATAAGCAAAGCATTTACTGTTAACTTACCAAGTCCATACTTTAAAGCCAGTGGAGAGCGGAGTATTGGCCCTAGCTGTTTGGGGTCCCCTGCAAGCACAAGCTGACCATCCCCTGGACTAAGCAGACCTTACCAAGATTTTATTTTTGGAATTGTTAATGTATTTAAAAACAAAACAAACAAACTTATGTGCAAATATATGTGCTTTTTAATTACCTGCAATAGGAATGACACTCTCAGGCTCCACTGCCTGGCCCCCTTCATCCACAAAAACATAGGTGAAATGTCCAACAGGTACACCAACAGACACCAGTCTTTCATGTGTATAAGGCAGGAAAATAGTAAGAAGTAACATATTTAAAAATATAAGTTTAACTAAAACGGTGCCAACCTGCCAGCTGTGATCATTGTGGTAACAATAATTGTGTATTTCATCAAAATCTCTTTCTCAGGAAACACAAATGCATCTTGACTTTCATCCCAATTGCAATGTTTCTATGGATAAAAAAACAGAAAAAACATGAATTCAGTTGCAAGAAATAAGGTTTCGTAGTGTAATAATACATATGCACGCTGTTACTCTTCACTGCAAAGCCACTGAAGCTATACTAAATGACAAAACTGCAGTTTCATACAGCATTTAACCATTGACATTTAGAACTTACCTTGCAAAACAAAACAACCTCGACTAAGATCATAGATGTTTCATCTAAACTCTAAATCTAAAATTACAGGATGTGTGCAAACAGGGTAACATAGTTTGACAACTGACAACATGTAACCAGATTACTGTTGCAGTTCCAGCTGTGGCTCACCAGAAGCTGCTTGGGAACAGTATTGGGGTCCCTGCTGCTGGCATACAGGCGGTACACCTGATGCTGATCCATGTGCACAAACAGTCTTTCACAGAGCAGGTCACAGGCACTGTTTGAAGGGGCACAGGCCAGAATGTGGGCCCCGGGGTGAGCTCTGCTGACCTAACAAGACAAAGCATTCAAATTGTCTTAAAAAGATTGATGTTTTCAGTCACATGCTTGTACTGGACTTCCTGATCAATGCTTCTGTTTATGAATGTTTTAAATTACTCATTGGCTGCTTTAATTGTGCTTGATAAAAGCAAACTGAGCCATTATAGAATTAGTTCTGTGCAATTACGAGCTGAAGTGAAAACATAAGTCAGTTTGCTTTGAACACAAGCCAGGCACTCAGTTTCAATGGCAATCATTAACTTTGACCACATCAAAGTTATATTACAATATTTAATTCACACAAACATCTTCTATATATCAATCTAAACATGTATGAATTGCACCATATACAATATTTATTGGCTGGATTGCATAGCACACCACTGTGATAAGTAGCTACCTGATTCATGGCCTCTACCAAAGTAATGGTCTTTCCAGTTCCAGGAGGCCCAAAGACAAGGTGTGGAGCAGGCTTTGAAGAGCCAGCTACAATGCGCTGCACAGCGGCGTATTGCTCTGGGTTGTTTTCCAGCTGACGATTAAACATACTGAACAGAAAAAGTAAAAAGATACAGCAGCATTAATTAACATTGTAAAAATTGTTTAATTAATTTAATTTCTCGTTTTAGTTGTGCCAAGTCAGTCAAAGTATGTCTACTTATGCTTTATTTAAGAACAAATGTGTAAGATGTGTGTAAGATTTGGATTTTCATTTCATTTCTCACAAACTTGACCTAACTGTCCTCAGATACTGGCAGATAGACGTTTAAATCAAATAAACCTCACACGAGGCTCATTCTCATTGCCAGTTTGATTGCTGAAATCCAATTGGTTTAAACCTAAACCTCTCTTTGAAGTGACAATCTGAATGGTCACTACCTAAACCCAAATACGTGCAGCCAATAATGAACCATTGCTAGAGCAGCCTCTGCAGCTCATATCTGCAGCTGAGCTCCATATACTGAGAAAAATGTGTATGTATGGTCTATATGCAGGTTAAGGCTCTGGGAACCCAGGTTCAGCAGTGATAATCAATAAAACAAAAATTAAAACTATAAGATCACAGGCTACATAGTGTTCCTTTAAACTTATAAAAACAATCTCTAAATTCAGTATTAATCACCTGAGCTTGGGCACAGGAACAGTGCTATTAGCTGCCTTAGTGGGAAATAACATATCTCCAAGTTTATTCTTTACTGCCAGTTCCACAGCGCGATGTTGCATCTTGAGAGGAAACCGGTTGATAGTAAACTCCACATTAAATTTCATGTTGTTGATAAACATCTGCAACAATCTAAAACAACATGTTAACAGGATTAGGCCTGGATACAAGTTCACCGTTCCTGTCTTCTGGAGGTCTTACCTCTTGGAGAAGCCAAGTTTGACTCTATCCAACTCTACTCTGTGAACATATCCAGTGTATAAGGTGATTGGGGAGATTGTGTCTTCAGATTTGGACACCTTCAGACAGTCTCCTCTTAGCACGGAGGGTCGGTTCTCAGCGACCCCTGGAACCTTTAAGAGAATAATACTGTTGTTGTCATATTTTATGCTATGTGTGTAAAAGTAAATACATTTTGCTACATTGCATCTCATACAACATAGAACACACTGAGAATATTACATTCATTAATTTCAGAATAAGTTAACAAAGGGGATTTTCCTTACTTTGAGTACAAGCAGCTTCTTGTTACTTTGGTCCAGGGTCATTGTTTCATTGCGCATGTCATACTTCCGGATATCCACCTCCATTTGGATCTCCTCAAGGTACAGCAGGAGATGAAAGCGATGATCATAGTTCTTCATTTTTAAAGGGCAGTCTAAAAGATTACTTTACATAAAACAGATGTTTTAGACTCAATGGTCAAAAGACACATCATGTATAGTATTATTGTGACATTACTGCACAGCTTCCAGTTTTTGTCTAGTAGTTGCCGAGAAGTGTTCAGAGTCCTCCAACCCTCGTCTTGCTAACTCCTTTAAGTACAGAGGGTATTTGTAGTCTCTTAACTTGGCTGTTACTGCAGGCTGGGTCACAGTGCTGCCAAAAAACAACAGAGAGAGTTTGTTATAATGCAACATACAAATGCAATAATACAGCAAAGACGATTCAGATTTATCCTCCACATATAGACAGGCCTTTTATATAGTTGATAAGTATGTGAATTTTATGTGCAACACCAAAAAAACATGAAACAATTAACAATAAAGTACTTGTAAAACACAATACTTATACTATACCTATACTTTGTTAATTTAAATAAACTTACAAATGATGAAACTGACCATCTCGACTGTAAGGTTTCTCTGCATTACACAATAGCATTGTTTATTATTCATAATTATGGAGTGAGATCTAAAGAGGGGCCATTATGCAAAATCAACTTTTTTGGGGAGCTTACCATGCTATACCACATTATAATATGGTTCCCTCACCAAAAAAATGCCTGATGTGGTTTTATATATCTTCCATGCATATATGTGTAAACTTGCATTCTGTCCCAGGCCCTCTTCTGGGTTCCTTAGGGGAAGGCATTACAAGCCCACACCTCTTGTTCAAGATTTAGCCCATAAGCAGACATAACCAAGAGGCCATTTTTCATAAATATATTGAAGAGGAAGTGACTTAGTATGGGGAACTAGGTGAGGGTGGACTCAGAGCATCAACTTTAATAGGATATTTTCAGCATTCTCAAAACAATAAAAGGTAACATGGCAGTCAAAATATGTTATCTGTTAATGCGTAAAACCTCATAGAAGTGAAAGAAATACACCCTCTTTAAAATAAAAAAATACAAATTTACCCTCTGGTCTTTAAATATTGCCCCCTATAATGCGACATTGTGAGTCCAGAGATGTCTTCACCTTACTGGTGGAACTCCATCCACTATGACAGTGTCTACAGGCCTGTAGGTTACCGCTTGAAATGGTTTGTAAGGAGCCACTGGGCCCAGCTCCACAGCCAAGGGTGTTCTGGCTGCGCCTTCAATCTCCCGTACAATACAGAAAGGCACTGATCCTGGCAATTCAGGGCAGAATTCAAAGTACATAGTGGCAGGAAAATACCCATAGTGGCTTAGTCTGTACAAGACTTTCACTTCATAGACTTCTCCTGCAGGAAAAATCAGCAGTAAAGATGATTAGCAGATCAATGTATAGTCTATGGCTGTTAACTTTTTTTGTCTCACCAGGACAAAGAAAGAGTGGGCAGGCTCTGGTCACTCTCCTCTCATCCTCCAGTGTGAAACAGCGTATGCGGTGAAGGGCAGTGTAGTAGGTGAAGTGGATACAGTCTGTGCCTTTGTTGAAGATGCAGAATCTGACAGTGAACAACTCTCTCAGATGTTCCACTGTAAAGTGAATCTTTCCTTCACTTTCAGCTGGATCGGAAGTAATCTCAATGCCACCCTTATCAGCCGTCAACTCCTTTCTATGTGGGGACAATATTACAGGTGTCATTATAACTTGAACTAGGGCTGAAACAGACACACCTTATCAGATAAATAAGTAATTGAGTTTTAGTGTGCTGAGAGAAGAGATTAAGAATCCGGTAACAAACAGATAAGCAAATGTTTCTTATTTATAATAGTGCCCAGTCACGCCATACCTGTTTGACTTTAATTTTTTAAGGATTTCAGTCACTATTTTTTTCTTTGGCGTCAACACAGGCGCGATGGGAGAGGTCCCTGCAGAGGCACGAGGGGGCGTTTCTGCAGAGACCTGTTGGCCAGAGCTTGGACTTTGGGGTTCTTTGGTCCGGCGGGGACTTCTCCATTGGTCACAGTACACACGAACCTGACACAAAAATCACATCTCTTGATATTAAAGACACAATCCCACACACATGTCACATCTTACCTGAGGTCTTGCATTTATGTAAATTTTACCCTGCCTTATATTCACTTTGTTGAATTTGAGAAGAGCAAAAATAACTCTAGAAAAAGAGGAGTCTTTTATTCCTTCCCTACGAAAACGCGACAAGAGAATTAAAATCACTCCAAAAAGTTTGTACAATCAGACCCAGTTCTTCATACCTGCCCTTAAACTCAGAGTTGTAGATGTCTCGAAGCTCCTTTTTGTCTGTAATAGATATTCTGTTTCCAAGAAACTCTATGAAGTCCAGTCCACATTCAAGGGACTCAATTAAAACCGACGGCATGATGTGAGCAGGACATACAGACTACTTTTTCCGCGAAAACGAAATACGGAAGTTTATCAACGGGACTACGCAACATAATTTCCGGTTGTGCGTGCTTGCGTCTGTAGCTTTCTCTTGCAGTGAAAACCTCTGTGCGGAGTTAAGATCACCTGTGGTTATGTCTCACAGACCACGCACGTAGATCTTTATTTATTATGTTTAATAAAAATGCATTAGAGCATAATACGCAGTAAAACCACAAGCAAAAAAAAAATAAATAAATAAAAAAATCAAGCTCAAAACTGTGAAACGGGCTAATACCAGGGATCGTCTGCTTTTTTCTGTAGATATTTTCAGATGTACGGAACAGTAGTAGTCATTGACTCGGATGACTGCAGCTGCAGCACAACTTGAATTCACTTCACTCCATACAGTCTATGTTTCGCGCTTTCACGGATCAACTTTTGATTATTGTCCCTGGCATAATTTCACGAGAACAAAGACGTCGAAAAAAAATACACAGAATAAATTCTTCAGTAGGGTATTAAAATGTTATTTTAGAAGAGCAGATATCGTAAACTAAAACTGACACAAATTGTGAATTTATATATAGACAGCGCAGCTTTGACCATTCAAAGATACAGTGTATGTTTACATCGCATATACCATACAGTAGAGGGCGCTGTAGACCAGCCCGAGCAGCTGACACTCAGGCGGAAGTTGCATCCGTGTGCTTCTGCGTTCTGCGTTCATTCAACATAAAGGAAACAGCGCTTAGCCGGGCCTTTCGAGGATTTACAGAAAGAAAACACGTAAATGCGGGTGAGTAATGGCATTATTCGGCTCGAAAATTAACAAAAATATTTTGCACTTAAAATGATTGAATAATTATTTCAATTGAACCATTAGAATTACAATTGTTGCTGACTTGGATCATCTGTATACCACTTGAGTAACTATCAGAACGACGTTCCATGCTAAGTGCTAACTAGCCGGTTTAGGTAACGCTAACATTACATACGCAGTACGATTTGTCCTGTAGTTTTAACTTCTCGCATTCAGTCCTAATTAGTTTTAAGATTGGTATTGGCTCCGAATGCACCCACTGTTGTCCAAAGAAGCACTTAACCGGTACGCCATATCGGAAATGTCCCAGCTCATTTGTTTACCAGGTAGAGCCATAAGCTATAAATGTTCTCACGGAGCTTAGTTACATGTTACTAAATAAAAAAGAAACCAAAAAAGTAAATAATTTTTTAAGAATCATATAGTTAGGAGAAAAAGCATGGTGTCCAAAAACTAGTCTGAATGTGATTTGAGATCATTTACAGGCCTGCAGTCGTCTAAGAAGAGGTCGTGGTAAAAGCTTTCAAAGCTGTATCTCATCTCTATGTGTATGACATAAACTGCAAGACACAGCTGTCCTGGAGTAAATCTAAATGAAATGAGTAGTCGAGTACAAGTTTTGGTTGACTAAGACACTATCAACTGATTAACTGACTAAACCACTAAAGGCCTACAGCCCTGGAAATCAAGTTTTACCAAACAAGGCTGCAACACTTTTAGTGTATTTCCAACTACAGGGCTTGCTACAACTTATGGACCAAGGACAAAGCTGAGTGCTGGTTGATTCCAGCTTGTAGGGGTGTCTATTGAGTCATTAAGCAAATTGTGTGATTGTTCTTCTCTCTCCAGACACCGATAAAAGATTGAGATAGTCGGCAGAGGCTTCGAAGGGGGAATTCTACAAAATACTGAGGTATGCACACATCACAAAAAAATTCCCATTATATTTTGTATTCATACACAATTGTATTGTACTACAATGTGGGAAAACATGTACACACTCAAAGTAGTAAGTACAGTTTAATATCTGTAGACATTTTACATTATGTTCTATATGGAGTACAGTTTCACATTTACTATGCTGACTCTATGCATTAAGAAATAAAGCATGATAAGTTTATTAAAAAAAATACCAAACTTTTTCAGGAGCCTGTGAGCAAATTAAGTTTGACCATCTTTTCGCGGTTTTAGCTTGTGACTAATGCACAAATCATCTCACCTGTTGTAGTTCCAACTAAGTCAACTCCATGGTTAGATTGAGATTTTAAGTTGTTAAATACACTACCCGTGCCGTTCATTCAAAAGTATTCTGACACTATAATGTGATAAATGTTTTGACAAGTAGTAGCAGCTTATCGGTTTCTTCTTTGACTCTTTTGTGCCAGTTTGAAATTGCTTTTACTAATGAATCTGGACATTTTGTCCATCTGTCCACAAATATAAAGTATTTCACATTCAGTCTCGAGGTGTAATTTTTCTCTCAAATTCCTGGGTGTGACTGCTCAAAACTGGAAACTCTGAAAATGTATACTTTTATGCAAAGTAACTATAAAATTTGTTTTCCAAATGGTTAACGTAATTTTTATGGGTTACCTACTTTTTACAGCTTTAGCAAAATTCTAAGGTTAGATTTGTTTATTTCCCTCTATTTTTTTGTTTGTTTTTATTTTATTATTTTACCTCACTTAAAATTTTGACTGCATAAAATTTCTGTTCTGACCGGCTTTTGGCCTATTATTGTGTTTATTTAAAAAAAAAAAAAAACAACTCACAATATCCGTAATTTTCTTTTTTTCTTAGCATAGCATTGAAGAAGGCAATAACATTGAAGATTCAGTCAGTTATGGTAGAGGTCAAACCAAAATTAATTTTGTTGCCTGGATGATAACCAAATACTGATGAAAAACACACGGTTGGAAACTAGGTTTAGTTGTATAAAATTTTAGAAAATGTTGTCATAGCAAATGGGCAGTTTTATGTTCTCAACCAGGTTTTAAAGATAGAATTGATATTCAAGGTTCTGAAGTCTGAATATTGCACCTTTCAGTATCTAGCATTAACCAACTTTGAAAATCATAAGGCCACATTTGACATATTTAACCCTCAATTTTTCTTTAGGCCATGTTGCCCTCTCCTAAGTTCCAAGTCCAAAAAAAAAAGTTGAAGTGTGAGCTGTTTTATTTGTGAGGGCTGATCCACATGCATTCAACACTGTTGATGGCAGTATACAAAGGGAGACTGTAGGCTTTTAGTTTTTACTTAAAGCTTACAAATTTGGGGTTTCAAATGGGCTTTCCTCTTTTCCTGTTTTATTACCATGAAGCACTGGTTAAGTCATATTGACTGATCAGTAATTTCATTTCATTTTGACTTTGAATTTCAACAGCCATTTGCTGTTCGCCATCTTTAAATTTGCGCTGAGCCTAAATTTGCGGGCTGAATTTTGAATAGCATTGTGTCCATAATTTTCTATATTTGTTCTTCAAGATCTTTCATTTAATTACTGCCATGTTTCAGGACCGGACAGAAATTTAAAGAAGTTTTTTGCGTGAAACCTATTTTCCTGTTTTTGAGTCGAAGACTGAAGATCTTTAGCATTGGGGTTGAGTCATGTCTCGAAGACGAAGTCGCAGCACATCACCACCTGTGGCCTACCACCCGTGCAACAGTAGCGATCCAAGAGATCTCGAGAGGCGCATTTTTGTCGGGAATTTGCCAACCTCTGAAATGGACAAGAAGGATTTAGAAGAGATGTTCCGCCCATATGGAAAGGTTCTTGGTCAGTAATGTAAACACTTCGATTTTCCAACCTTAAAATTCATCATCATAAAGCAAAATTTACCAGAGTTCTCACAGGAATCGAATTTCAATCAATTTTTCTGAAATGTTTATGGTTTCAGGCGTTTCCCTGTTGCGTGGGTTTGGATTTGTACAATTTGATCGTGTTGAGGATGCCGAAGCAGCAAAGGCAGGCCATAAGGGTCGAATATTTAAAGGTTATAAGATAGGTAAGCCTCAACAGTGGATTCAGAAATTGTTCTCTGCCATGGACAGAAGATTTATTCGTTTTACTCTTTTACGTCAGTTCTGAATCAAAATCTACCTAATCTTTTGTAACTTTAATATTTGGCATACAGTATGACTATAAAATTAAGGGCTGCATGATAAAAAGTATGAATGAAAAGTATTTCATGGCAAATTTTCTGACAAGCATTGTGACTGCGTTTTAGTTTTACAATTTATGTTTTAATAATGGTATTCTGTTCAAATTTCACATTTTAAATTAATCCAGAGGATTTGTCAAAGATTGAAATGAACTGAACTGAACTAAACTAATACAGTCACATTTTAGAATTACCGGGTTAGCTGTTTGAACACTGAATAAGAGGAGATCTATTTTCTGGAGGTAATTACTGCAATGGGAAATTCTGAATTCTGAAATTGTAATTTCAATTAGATTTTATGCAGCCCTAATAATATTTTGATTTGGGATAAACGGGCAACTGCTATGTTCAGAAAAATAAATGAATGAAGACTATTTGCCTCTTCAATTTTATTTTCATATTTTGTGAATTGTGGATTTAAAAAAAAAATTGACACCTTTGCTGCATTTTGAACCGTCAGACATCTTTGACTGCCAAGCCTGGAGTTATGGCGCCCATTGGATGCTGGGAGTATTGACGCAACTCCTCAATTCTGCTACGTGTACAGAAATAATTTGTATGTCACTGTTTTCATCGTTTGGATTGATTTATTTTCAGATGTAAATATGGCAGTGGAGCGACGAAACCAAAAAGCACAAGCACAGCAGAGCCCCCCACGAAGGTAAAGTCACGCAAAATGGGTCTGATGGACTTCCATGCCCGTAGATGCACTTTTAACTTGGCCTGTCCTTCGAGCACCGATATCCACTATACAAGCTACTCATAATATAATGCGACATGACGGATTTAGTATTGTTTTTTACTGAACCATCTACATTTAAACAAGTTAACTGTGTTGAAATAAAACAACCATTACAAGGTACATTTAATTGTTTTGTATTCAATGTTTTTGCTAGTGATTTAACATCAGCATTACCAGTACGAAGTCTGAAGGTTTATGCCTTAAAATGATTAGATTAAATAGACTCATCATTGATGAAGCGTCATCAAGCAAAGCTGATTTGAGATCTTTGTTCATAATAAAATGATTTGGGATCTTTGTTTTAAAATTATTTGAGATCTTTGTTCACACAACTTTGCGTCCACCGACTTGCAGAACTGACTCCTTTCCAACAAGTGTGCTGGACAGGAGTAGAGAAGAAATGATCAATGGCAACCCGTGACATCACTTTTCTGGGCTGACCAAACGGCTTCTTCTCAAACATTTCCAAGCTCCAGTTCCTCTCGTGTGCGAAAGCGTGTCTAAACGTGCTGAAAAATTTACAAACTGCAGTTCATCCCTGGATCGGGGGACCAGTGTCGGACTGTGAAACTGGTTGAAACCATGGAGGCTGCATTTATTTCTCTTTTTGAAGCTATTGCACCTTTGAAAACGTTTGACATTTATGACATTTTCAAGTAAAATTTTAAACATGCATAGGTTTGTGTTAAACTTTTAATCTAGTTTGTTGATTGTGTAATTTAAATCAACTGCATCCGTATTGCGTACTAATCATTTGATGCCCTCACATGATATAATAAAATTTCATTCTTGCTGTTGAATTCATTTGCAATGTACTGTTCTAATTCACACAGTGGCTAATATTTAGTGAGTCAAGGATAAAATATTGGTGTCATTGGTTTGGTTTTAAAACACCTTACTGGATCTGTATTTTTCAGAAGAACAGTATGGATCATGTGATTTTTATGAAGTGCAATATAATTTTGGGAGTTGTTTAAAATGCTGTCAAGCCATCGCATTTATTAGTCTCTAAAGAAACACCGATTAGAATAGAGAAGATTCCATCTACAACTGTCTTCCTCTAAATGTTTTCTTCTCCTTCCCAGGCCTCCACCCAGTTCTTATGGAGCGAGAGAGCCTCGCCCTCGGTCTCGTTCACCTAATTACAGTCGAGAGGTACGTGAGCCACGGGACGGCCGCGATGCTAGAGACAGCCGCTCTAGCCGGGACAGTTACCGTGGCTCTGAGAGCAGAGACAGGTGAGTTTCTCATCGGTTCTTAATGTCAGGGAAATCCAGGACAACAAAGACGCAAGTACATCTATGTCACATGTAGGGATGAGTATGACAGGCACTATCGGACCGGACCTGGTGATGACTACTTTCGCAGAAAAGAAGAGGCTTTCAGGGACTTCAGAGATCCTAGGAATGGACGGCGTGAGCTAGAAGGTATGTCTGTTAATTATATCTTTAGTAATGTGTAGAATATATTTCTCTTTTGGTTGTTTGCAGTATTGGTATTGGTACAGCAATTTAACACAGTATGTGCTGCTGTGACAGATGAACACATGCGACCAGAGGAACGGCGGCGCAATGAACTGTACCGACAATATTATGAAGAACTGCAGCGACGCCAGGACTCAGAGCGTCCAGTCGACTGCTCGGTCATTGTGGTCAATAAGGCACAGAAGTAAGTACTATGAACAAAAAGGCTTTATTGAAAAGCATCCTAAATTGCCATCTGCTTGTCTCCATGGTGATATTTGCTTGTCTGAAATGTTCCACGTATGTTTTAATGTCTATTTTCCAATTACCAATAGCTTGAGCCATGCATTCTTACTGTGAGCAGTCGTGATGAGCAAGCTAAGCCATAACGCACGCTCAAGCAGCTGGTCAGGTGGCTCAGTGACAAATGCAGCATGTGTCGTTGGTCCAGTTGCTCCTCTGTTGATATAATGTACAGTGCTATGAAAAAGTATTTGCCGCCTTCCTGATTTCTTACTTTTTTGCTTGTGTGTCACACTTAACTGTTTCAGATCATCAAACAAAGAGAACCCAAGTAAACATAAAATGCAGTTTTTCTGTGATGATTTTATTTAAGAGAAAAATACTATCCAAATCTACAAGATCCTGTGTGAAAAAGTAATTGCTCCCCTTGATAAATGATGAGGTAACTGTGAACTCAACTTTCCACAATAATACGATCAATTTCATAACCACACCCAGGTCTAATTGCTGCCAGACCTTTCAAATCAAGAGATCTCTTACAAATAGAACCTGTCTGACAAGGTGTAATAGGGCATATTGAACCCAAGAAATCATGCCACGATCCAAAGAAATTCAGGAGCGGATAAGAAGAAAAGTAACTGACGTGTCTGTCAGAAAAATGTTACAAAGCCATTTCTAAATCTTTGGGACTCCCGCGAACCACGGTGAGAGCCATTAGAAACCATGGTACAGTGGTGAACCTTCACAGAGAACACAGCAACGACTGATCCAAGAGGTCACAAAAGAACCCAGAAGAACATCTAAACAACTGCAGGCCTCACTTGCCTCAGTAAAGGTCAGTGTTCACGACTTAACCATAAGAAGGAGACTAGGCAAAAGTGGTATGCATGGAAGAGTTCTAAGGAAAGCCACTGCTGACAAAAAAGAACAAAAAGACTCATCTCACTTTTGCCTGAAAACATCTTTATGATCCCCAAAGCTTTTGGGAAAATATTTTGTGGACTGATGAAACAAAAGTTGAACTTTTTGGAAGGAGTGCATCCCGTTAACATCTGACATAAAATTAATACAGTATTTAAAAAAAACAAAACATCATGCCAACAGTGAAACATGGAGGTGGTAGTGTCATGGTTTGGGGCTGCTTTGCTGCTTCAGAAGCTGGATGATTTGCTGTGATTGAAGGAACCATGAACTCTACTTTCTACTTTTTCCAACAAATCCTGAAGGGGAATGTCCAACCATTGGTTTGTGACCTCAATCAGAAGCGCACTTGGGTTCTGATGATCCAAAGCACACCAGCAAGTCCACTTCTGAAAACCCAAAATGATGGTTTTGGAGTGGCCTAGTCAAAGCCCAGAGTTGAACCCAGTTGAGTTGATGTGGCATGACCTTAAAAAGGGTGATGTGTGGCTCATTTAAAAAGAAAAAGTTGCAAAGAGTGGGCCAAAATTCCTCCACAGCGATGTGAAAGACTCATTGCCAGTTATTGCAAATGCTTGACTGCACTTGTTGCTGCTAAGGGTGGTTCAACCTGTTAGGGGCAGTTACTTTTTCACATGGGCCGTGTAGATTCACATGGCTTTTTTTCCTTAATAAAATAAATCAGCACTTACAACTGCATTCTGTATTTACTTCTGGATTATTTTTGTCTAATATTTAAGTTTGATTGATCTGAAATGGCAAAGAGTGATGGAGGTGAAAAAAAAGAAGAAATTGGAAAGGGGGCAAATACTTCTTCACAGCACTGTACTGCAAGGCACAATAAACCTCACTTAAAGTATGATTTGATCCATATTTAACAAACCTGGGCAAAATACTTTTGCATTTGCATATTTTTGCAGCACTCAGAGGGAGTGTTCATCTCTCATTGATTCATCTTTAAATCAAAAGTGCAAAATGAAACAAGCAAGAGGCAGACACAAGGCACTGTATCTCAATTCAAGGGTATAGTCTTAACGTTTTACCACATTGTAACTGCAAATTGTGTGCTCCAGTAACATCTTTTATGAAAAAAAGAGAACTCTCCACCACAAAAGTTACTATATGCAGTTTTAAGCTCCGTAGAGAATGGCGTTAATACTTAAGTGTGGCTTGTTTTTGTGATTTAACCGTAGTCGGGAGTATGCTGAGACAGTTGGGCGGAAGGTGCGTGATCTGGGCATGGTGGTGGACCTGATCTTCCTGAACACAGAAGTGTCTCTCACTCAGGCTCTGGAGGATGTTGAACGATCACGCACTCCCTTTGCCATTATTATTACTCAGCAGCACCAAGTCCATCGCTCCTGCACAGTCAACATCTTATTTGGGACCCCTCAAGGTACATATTTAAAAACCTAACTATGTTGTTTTTGTGAGAAGCATTTTTAACCTTTTTAAAATGGTTCACTGTTACAGAGCATCGTAACATGCCTATGCAGGATGCTATGATGTTGATAGCCCACAACTTTGGCACATACAAAGTTGAAAGCCGTGATAAGGAACGTGAAGAAATAGCCCGAAAAGCTGCTAAAATGGCAGATGATGTGCTGTTAAGGGAACCAGACAGAGAGAGTCACCCAGTGTCTGCTCTCACTCCTATCACACTTCTCTATGAAAACAGGTAATTATCATAAATTGTACATCTATTTGCTTCCTTTCTGACAACAGTGCTGTTGTGTGTTCATCTTTGTCCTTAGATTTGTAACCCCAGAGGAACTAGATATTTTAATTGCATATCTGAAAGACAAAAGGGCCCGACTTGTACGGCCTGCTGTAGATGCCCTTCCAGGTACGACTTTTCATGTTTTAAATGGTAAAACAGCACATACAACCCAGGGAATTTTTTTTTTAATCAAAGTATCCTCCTACAGCCTCACTGGGAGCTCCCCCTCCTTCTGCTGCAGGACAGCCCCCTCCAAGTCGCCCTTTGTCCTCTGCACCAGGTGCTCCGCCCACTTCAAGCAACCAACAGGAGCTCCAGGCTAAAATCCTCAGCCTGTTTACCAACAGTGGAGCAGCAGCCTCTGCAAGTGCTCCCCCTGTAGGTGCAGTACCATCACAGGGATATGGTGCTATGGCCCCTTCTTCTCATTCAGGCCCCTCTCAGGCCCCTCCTGGCCCACACTCTGCGATGTCTCATTCAGCTGTGGCCCAGAGCTATGGACCTCCACAGGGCCGTTTGCCCCCACCTGGTCATAGACCCCCCAATCCTTCTGCACCCATTAACTTTGACAGCCCCAGTGTGCAGAAAGCGCTGGATACCCTCATTCAGAGTGGACCATCTCTTAACCATCTGGTGGCTCCAGGAGCTCCACAACATCCCCCACCCAGACCAGGCCTTGGCATGGGACAGGCACCTCCCCCCATGTCCATGTACCCTCGACCTTACTGAACCCATGCAAATGTATTTAGGATTAGACTGTGCTGTGTTCAACTTCTCCCATGAGACCGCACAGATTTGCTCTGCAGTTTCTTCAGTATTCTTCTGGAATCTGTGTACTATTAGTTGTGTTTGGCCATCTAAATAAAGTCTATTTAGTGTTTTATTTAGTTTTAAAAGTGCATAAGCTGAATCTTGCAAAGATCATCAAAGACTCTTGTCCATAACAAGTTTAAGTGTAAGTGCTGCATGACTTTTGTTTAATAATGGATACTTACCAGCGTTTGTAGTTTAATTGTTGGATGTTTTTAATTTTTGAACATTGTTAAAAGAAACAAGACACGATTAAAAAAAACATATACTCGACTGCTGTATTAAAATGGTATTGGTTTATTGCATTTTGTGCTGACAAATCTATAAAATGGAACGGTATCGCCAGAAGCCATAGATACTGTATAAGCATTTGAAATGTTAAGATAAAACTACTTTTTCCTCTTTTAATGTACCATGAAACACAATAGAGAATACATGTTTTTATTTGTAATATTTAACTTACACTGACAAAATAAACACCTCCACACTAATTGTAATTATTTACATATAGATCCCCCCTCCCTGCCCACCACCCCGCCCACCAGCAGTCACAAAGTACGACATACACTCCCACAAAATAAAAAAAAATAAAATATATATATATATATATATATCACTAGAGCTTTACCATAAAACTAGGTGCCGTAAAAGGAAAATAAAAACAAGGTTTTTAATAAGTCAGAGCTATTTACCAAACTCAATTGAATCCAACTACTCCAGTGAATTCCACCAGGTAAATTTTTGGTCATGTTAAATCAATGATTTCTTACCTACTTTTTCAAATCAACATACAGAATATTAGAAATGTAATTCACTGGAGTCTATAAATGTATGCATTTATGTTAACTAAAATATACAACAAGTTTATCATGAACGTATTTTGGTACTATACTATATTGTCTTAATACAGTGAGTGGCCAGTTCTATGGTGAGTACAAATCATACTACGATAAATAAATGTAGTCTAACTCAAGCAAAATACCTTTAGTAACCACAGACACTCAATATTTTTTTCAATACGCCATGTTCAGGGTAATTGCATGCATGCACTGAGTTACATAACTGGAACATGGCTCTGTATGAACAGCATGGACAGTCACCCAATTATTTTCACATGTTCCCAGACAGAGTAAGTAAATAGTGCTTGTTCTACCACTACTATCTGGGACTTGTCTTTTTTCCAATTTGTTCTTGATCATTTGAGTTGTTTTTGACAGACATCCACCTCTGCCAGGTAACACTTGTGTTTCAGAGCCCTTTAGTGTCCATGTAAGGATGGAGACTTGGTAATGATCACCGGCGAGTTTGTCTCATGCTACAGTTGTGCAGGCGAACAATCTGATCAAATTGTGGATCAGTGTGGGAGAGGGGACGTGCTGGCCTTTGTCTCATGGTGTCCAAGCAGAGCCAGAGCCAGAATTGGAAGCGCAAGTTTATATTCTTTGATCATTTTCCAAAACAACACAGCAATCAAATGTAAAATACACAGCTGGGTGGGTGTTGTGGCAGGGATGGGGGATGTCAGGGTTTTAGGAGTGATGGGCTCGGGAGGGGTGGAGGGTCAGGGTAGGCTCACCTCACAAATTGAATAACAAACATTAGAAATGTAACGCTTTTTTCTTTTTTGGAAAATTTGGCAAATCTAAAAGTGATGCATGCTTCAGGTAAATAAACACGGGTGCGAACAGAATGAATCAGTTTGTAGGTCTGGATTATTGCAGTTAATAACTGCAGCAAATTAACAGGGCTTTTTCTTAGTTCTAAGATGTAAAACACTCAAACGCCACCAGAGGTCAGTCTTGGACTGAGTCTACTCATTTTTCCAGACAAACCAATGGTGTAAAACGCTTCACAGCCCACGAATTTATCAATAGAATGACTCCAGCCACTTTTGGGACAAATACTGGTGTTTATGGTCCAAAAGACCGCATGATAAAAGACTCAACTGGTGACACCTCCAGTCACTGAGCAAACAAAAAGTGAGTACAATATTGCACATAATTGTACATAACTAAGACTTTCATCCACAGTGATAAAACAGTGCACAACAAAAGACAACAATAGTAGATTACAGTGACTGTGAATATATATTTACAACAGTGAGATGACCATATTTAAGATCCATCCATTCACAAACTTAAAATATCCTACAATGGTAAATGAGACTATATGAGCAAGACTGAAGTAGAACAAGTAACAATATAGTGAACCACTCTTCTTTTTTATTTGCATGAGATTTGTTTTCAAGGTCTAGCCATGTATGTGTATGGCACTCACTCCTGAGTTATCCATATATGTAACCCGGACTATCTTTTCCCACTTTGAACCTTGAACACTTACGTCATCACTATAGAAACCACTGAAACAAATATTGCCACATAGTGCCATGCAAACAGCGTTTATAAAACATTTATAATTCCATAAATAATATCATTTTCAATAAACTTTTCCAATAAAACATCAGATATCTTTTAATAAATTTAAAAGGCTCAGTTGATGCAGGCAATGTAGTGGAGACAATCTCAAAATAGCTCTAAAATAGTTCAACTTGACAAAAAGCATTGAAAGGTCTTCATAACTTGGCACTCAGAACTCTAGGAGTGGCTTCTGATAAGTGTCATAGGTAGCAATATTAAAAAATTCGTCAACAGCAGATGGATGGATACTGTAAAATTATTATTATTTTTTAATATTTTGAGTATGAATAATTTATGTGATTTGAGATAGTAATTAAGAGATCTTCAGTAGGAGGAATAAACACAAAGTGGGTGGGCCCTCAGAAGGAATATTGCAACGAGGACTTGTTATGGTATTTTGAAACAGAACCCTGTCCAGAAGTCTTAGGCCTACAGTGTACAGGTACAGCCTTATCTTATTCAACCACCACCACTGATATGTATGTCTATACCCTTTTCACTTGAGCTTTTATGTTGTTTTATTCTCTATTTACAGTACAAAGAAATATATTGAGACTAGCAGCATTCACAACATATGGTCCAACATTCAAGCAACACTAAAACATTGAATATTGTTTTAAATAGATCTAGAAACTATTCTGTTTTGCTTTTTTATATAGTATATACTGTGTATATATACGTATTTATTATATTTATATATCTCTATATACTACAAGTGCAAATGACCAGAAACAGTTTCTCTGATAAAGAAACCAAGAATTAAATGATTAAAGTGACAGCTGTCCTTGGTCAGAGTGAGATGATTCAAAATTTATATAATGTACATATACAAAATACAATATAGGCTATGTGTAAAAAAATAAATAACATGATCACATGAGTCCGGATTTTCCACTATTGCACATTTCAGATGCACTCTTAATGCCTCTGTGAAATCCATGGTCGTTTGTCCGCAAAGTGTGACTCAATTCTGAAACCAGTCAAGAGGATAGAAAATCTCACTGGAGAGTCTACTGCATAGAGGTCACTCATGTGGACAGAATGTGTTTCTGAGCTACAGAAGCCATTGTCCTTTCTACATACCATCGCCATCGTCCATTACTTGGACCATTTTGATCAACTCTAACATTTTAGGTCCCTGCCAAAGAGTTTTAGAACTCGATTTATAGCCTGGCTCAAAAAATATTTTAAGTTATGGCACATTTAAATTTGGCAAAACCACTTCACATCTTTGAGTCACAATCAAAATTATATATTTCCTATAATATATATAACTATGTGTTATTACTATGAATACATAATTGTTCTTTAAATGAAAAATTTTGTGTTTTTAAACTTGATGATAACCATCAATATTTCACATGTTGCACAGTGGAGGAACAGTGCAGGTGCAGTGTGTTGTCAGTGACAGAAGCTATCCAAATAAATAAATAAATAGATTAACTTTAAAAACAGCATTTTGTGTCTTCTTTCCACTGAAAGTAATTTTTTTTATAATGTCACAAAAATACACTCATACCGAACACCGCGTCAGAGCTTGTACATTATTTACAGTGGTCCACACGAGGGTCATGTTTCCTCGAGGGAGCTGTCCTACGACTGTCTCCCCACTTTGCGGTCACACCAGCCTTCTGCTAGTAAAACACACTATTCACAGTATAAGTACGTGTCAATCTCTATGAACTAAGCTAGCCTCGGCGTTGTTTTTTGGCACTAACAGTGGCTACAGGAATAAACAGCCACTAAGAAATTAGTAGTAAGAAAACACAGCATTCAACAGAACACATGGATCACACACAATTAATAGGACATCATGCTGAAGGGGTGGTCAGTGGGGACATTAGCGCTGCTGCTCATTTTTTCATTCATTCTCAGGGAATTCAAAGTTCTCTTTCTTCTGTTCTCTCAAGCTGGTGGTTGTGATGAGGGATAGTCTTTAGCCTTGAAACATAACCACATTAAAGACTATTGGAGGTGTCCATTTACACAGGGGAACCAATCCTTATCTTCCAAGCAGATGCCATCCAATTTTTTTGAGAAAATAAGATAAGCGCTGGAGAGGTCAGAAACGATAACAACAACCAGTGCCCATGCATACTGTAAGTGCTCACACCTTCATCTCACGACCGCCCATCGCTGTCTTGGTGTGAGTTACAAAAAGAAAGATATATAGACGAAAAGAAAAAAAAAAGTCTCTTCACAAACAAATATAGGTAGCATCTATAAGTTGATCTAGAGCCTACATTGGTTATAGGAGCTGAATGGACTACAGTGTGATGCGGTTGGGTGCAAAAGCTGAGCGGGGTGATGGGTCAGGTGTGAGATGGTTGGCGCATAGAAAGATATGTTGAGAGGCAGAGTATGGGAGCTGATAAGGAGGGAGAGGATGAGAGAAGAAGGGGCTTAACGTGTGGGTGGGGACTGGGTCCTGGAGGGCTGGTTTTTCAGGAGTAGATGGTGATGACCTCCCGGCCACCTCCACGGACCAGGAGCACCCTGTTCAGACCCTCAGTGAGGACCTCAAGGAATTCCATGTCTGATAAGAGCAGGTTAAGTAGACATTAATGTCAACCAATCACTATCAGCAATGCAAGTAACTAAAAGATGCAGATTGTGTTTTAATAATAATAAATAATAATAATAATAATGCATCAGTTTTATATAGCACTTTTGTGGACACTCAAAGACGCTTTACAGAGCATTATTCACTCCAAACCTGGTAGTGGTAAGCTACTTTTATAGCCACAGCTGCCCTGGAGCAGACTGACGGAAGCGAGGCTGTCAATCTGTGCCATGGGCCCCTTCGACCATCACCATCACTCACACCACTTTCATACTAGGCAACGTGGGTGAAGTGCGGCACGTGATTTTCCCAGTGACCTCCCATCCAAGTACTGACCAGGTCTGGCCTTGCTTAGCCTCTGAGATCTGACGGGATCAGGCTTTGACAAGCCGGTATATTAATAAGAGTAATGTTTAATTTTTGATAATAGAAAAGATACTTAATAATTAATGTAACTAATTACAATAGGGTACAATAAAAGTTTTGGTTAAAAATTTCCTTGATTAGTTGCCTGGCTGTGGTGCAATTTTTCTGAAAGCAAATGACAGAAGTGAGACAAATGTATAGTTGGAGTGTGATTGAAAGTAGCACAAACTTCAAAAACTTAAAGGGCTGTATTATCTTATTTTCTCTTGTTTCCTCATCAAAAAATACCTGGGTTTTTGCTTTGTTTCATTCACACATGTTTAACAATATCCTGCATATTTAGACTGGGTTCTCTCAAAATGAAAATACTCTGTTCCACCTTGTGATGTCATGTGGTAATGCAGGAAGTGCTCCACTGTGTTTTTAAACTTCATACACCTTCACTAGAATCATTTTGATAATTTCAGCCCTTGATTTCCAAATCTCTACAAAACAAAAGCTGTTACTTTGAAAACTACCAGCACATGACATCACAAGGTGGAACAGAGCATTTTGAGCCTTGAAGATGTGATTAATAATAATAAACTAGGGTTACTCAAGCATGTATTAATGGAACAAAACACAACTCCAGGTATGTTTTTAGAAAGGTAACAACATTATAACATGGATTAATGGATTTTATGCAATATAGTACCTTTAATATTTACACATATTTTACTATATAACTTGCATGAGAAGAGAAACACAGGAGCATCTTCATTCAAACACTTAGACCTAGCACCAATGTCTGTGTCAATTATAATAATTATGTGAGTGAGACGTTTTATATATTAGGCTACTTATCTTTATACTTTTCTGTTGAAAGAATAGTACTTTTTGTGATCTCAAATATTGTGTCAGACAATGTCAGATATTATAATTTTTAGTATAGCATTGTTTCCCAGATTAAGTAAACTAACTGACTGGTGAATATTGGTTGCTTTGGTTATTTCTTCCCTGTTAAGGATACAGTTTTCGTCTCCTGTCCGGTTCCTGGGCGGCCCGGGCATGTTGAGGAGGACTAGCTTGGCCTCAGCTGACTTCTTCATGATGACTTCATTGAGCCTCAGTGCTGTATGCATACGTCGAACATTGGACTGGTTCCTGGCAAGACAACAAAAAGTGGAGGTGGAATCGATTAACGCTAATTAAAGGCCAACACTATGTGAGATGGTTTGATGCATTTTGTGAATCAGGAGCTTATAGTGGTTTCGGATGCCCATTCACACAACTACTCTGTCCTCTGCACATGGCCTCAATGAGATGTGCATGGACAGAATGGGTTTTATATGGACTTCAGTACTTACAGGTTTTCCCATTCGCTGCAGCATGGTAAGAAGAGAAACACAAGATTATACACAAGAAATGTAACAACACTTTTTTAATAGGCCCATTTATGATAAATACTCCTTACGCCCTGGTCTATTAGCTTTATTTGCACACATGCAAATAAAGCTAATAGACAAATCATGTGGGTCATAAATCAACTGACTGTTAACAATGTAAAAAAGAACATCTGACCTCTTGTATCCCCAGTCTTGATACTAATAGTCCATAGAATGAGTCATTTATTCATCACGTTAAAAAAAAAAGAAAAACAATCAACTGAAATTTGCTTCTTAAGTTTTTCCCTATTTAAAAGGTAAATTTTTTTGCATAAAACTTTACAGACTAAAGAGTTGCATGTTGCATGCATGTTGTTTCATTCAACAATAATGAGTAAACAGAACAGTTACCAGTCCTAGAAATAATTGAAATTAAAATTAGTATTCATATTCCAGTCTGAACATCTCTATAGTATTCATGTTCCATTAATATGACACTAACAAAAGCCCATAGCCATTATAGCTAAAGGTTAACTGGTCATGTGAAAGCACTCACGGCTTCATGTTGAAGATGTCTTTGAGGCCCTCTGGTGTAGCTGCGCCAGGGGGTTTAGCTGCTTCTCCATCACACTTCTCAGTCCAGGTCATCTGGACCTGCGTCCCAGGACTCTGCACCTCCTCAGGGGTGAGTGGGGTGGCCGGGGTGGCGGGGCTGGCGGGGGTGGTGTTGTCATGGATGAGCTGCACCTGTGCAGGGGAGGACACAGGGGGAGAAGTCGACTTTGACTATGGGAGGAGAGGAGGACGGATGTGGTTTTACATGTACATTACATGGGAACAAGTTAGAGTAAAGGTTTGAGGTGGGAACGTAGGATATGTTTGAGAGAGGAGAGGAAACACAAGTATTGTTTATGTAGAGTTCTTTTGTGTGGTTTCCAAGATGCCTTCAGCGATGAACAGACTTCTTTAACCCATATAATGACATCACACATAGAGAATCACTATTCCTGGGTTTCAAGCTAAGGCACCAGGGATCCATGTCAAAAATATAAGTGAGAATATAAAGGGTACATAAGGTAGGTAACAGGTCATGACTTGTAGGCAACTAAGTAAGGATGTACAAGTTATGTTTAGTATAATACTCAATTTTTCTACAAAGATAGATGGGTAATTTGGAATTATACCAAGTGAATAAAGTTGCAGCAAGTCATAAAACAGCTTCTTCTGAAACTGGATAGCATGTTTGAGCATATAACTTTATCACACTATTAACCTTCCCATTGGCTGATTTCCAGTGAAAATATTTTAGCAACAAACCATGAATGTGCCACTGGGTTTTAACCTGCCCATACCTCCTCCTCAGGCTTCTCCTCTTTGCTGGCAGCTGGGGGTTCCTCGGTCACACTGAGCTGAGTGGTGACTGCAGCTGGGTTCTTACGACGGATCGACCCACGGGATGAGTCAGTGATGCTCTGGATCTGTGAGGAAAGCAAGTGGCAGAGTAAAAAGGTTTATGAGTCACAACGAAATAAGAAATATGTAGCATTCTTTGTCTTCTTTAAATAATAATTCTTAATGAAAAAGATTTATTTTATTGCAGCCATATACAAGTTTTGTAAATATGAGAAAGCAGGCCCTGCACTGTATTAAAGCTTCATCTCCAGAGGGCTAAAATGCCATCTTCTATCAAAGCAGCTAAGGCATGCCAAGTGAGGCCTTCAAGTCCTGTCAAGTTTGTTTGTGCATCTCTGAGCCATGTTCACTGCATAAACATAACAAATGAAATGAAAACACAGCAGCAGCTGTAGGAGTAGCAGTAGTAGTACCTCTCTTTCACGCTCATTCTTAGTCAGGTTGATCTGTTTTAGCATCTGTGATCGCTGCTCCATCACCAAGGTCTTCTCATAAGTGTAGGCTGAGATGTCACTGTCTTGCTGCATCGACAAACACAGTGTTACAGGCTAAGAAAACTGAATTCACACCAACATAAAAATAACATTTTGAATAATTGAGGGAAAACTGCAAAATGCATCATGCCCTAGAAAAGTCCTCCCTTGTACAAGTTCAACCCACTTGATCTTGAGAATCTCTGATGTAATCATTATGAAATCTAAATCTACAATGTGCAGTGTGCATTAGTGCAGCATTAAACCTATTCAAAAGCTTACCATTTCCACCACTTCCACCATGGCGTCAATACGAAGGTGATAGAGGAATGTGGTTAGGTCCTTCTTCATCTGTATGCTGTTGTCATCCATCTGAGCCACAGTGAAGATGCGCATCTTGCACTTCCTCCAAACCTAAGACACAAACATCATGTATTCACAGATCATATGGTTGGATATATGCATATGCCCTGCATTTAATGTATAGAAAATGACTATGTGTGATTTGCTCTAATACTTTTAGTTTTACAGTCTTGTCATAATTGTACCTTGTGCTGGCGCAGGAGGAAAGGCAGCAGCATGAGCATGCCTCCATCATGGACGATCCACCACACGTCGATGTGACCCTCAGTGAAGCGCTCTCCATTGGATGGGAAGGCCGAGATGTTCTTAGGCACGAGCAGAGCCAAGTGAGCAGCTGTGGTTTCTCTGACAAGCTCTGTAGAGTTAAGGTTTACAAATTAACCAAAAATATATCTATATCATATAAAAACAAAAGTATTTTTTATTTTATTTTACTGGTCTAACCCTGTAGTAACTAACCAATAAAGTTCCTCCAGTGCTGGTGCTCGTCTCCCTGTTTCCAGTTGCGTGGCCAGGACACCAGCACAGCATTGTGTTTGAGCCCTCCCAGCCCACTGGCCTGGAGCAGGTGGGACGTTGCATCACGCAGGTTTGATGAGACAGTCACCTGACTGAAGCCCTTCACCTTCTCTGTCTCCATCAGTTTACGCAGTGCCTTACAAAAGACAAGGAAGGAAATATGTCAGACAGAATGATAGACAACCTGGATTCCCTCAAGATTAGTCAATACACAAGCCATTTGTCCTTGTTTTTCCAGAATGTATTCATACATTCACCTTTATAAGCCTGAATGAATGACCACTCAATACCTCAGAAAAACAGAAAAAAAAAAAAAAATGATTGAATGAAATAGATTTACCACCCTGACTCAGAAAAAGTCAGACGACCAAAGTTTGCAGAGCCTTGGTTGATGCATAATGTGTTTATTGCTCTTATTTTATGTCCTAATAATGTAACTCCCTAATCACACTACTATTTCCTAGTATTGAGAAGACCAGTCGAGTACCTGCTCTGCGCGCTGCGCTCGGTCATGGTTTTCCAGGTAAGTGCCCTCCAGAGCTGTGCCCACGATAGTCAGGCCTTTGCCCGCCTTCAGCTGGTTAGTGAGCGAGAGCAGGCGCGGCTGCTCAATGTTCTGCTCAGCATCTGTACTGACCAGGACCAGCAGCTGAGGCCTGATGAGAAGAGAGGAGAACGGGGAGGGGAGAGTGAAAATAGAGGGCAGGAGATTGGAAAGGGAGTAAATGAGGCAGAATGAAGAGTCAAATTAAGGCGCCAGAAAAGAAATGGCTGAGCGGCCCAAGTAAAAGTACTAGTTGGGAAAGAGAGACAGAACAAAATAACAAAAATGTTGATGTGTTAATATGAATCTGATCATTGATGGTGGCAATTACAGAAATGGAAAAGCATTAACAAAACATACAGGCATGTGAATTTGACATTATGATACCTCCAGTTCTTTGTGTGTGGTGGGCCTTCTTCCAGCCGCATCAGAGCATAACGTGCAGCGCTCAGAGAGAGACCACGGATTCCATCACCCCACTCTTTCTCTGCCCTGTAAAAAAAATAACACACATATATATATATATATATATATATATATATATATATATATATATATATATATATATATATAAATGTTATTACAGAACAATGACTTGTTCACACTGAGAAGCAAATAATTTCCAATAGTTAACACAGACTATAAAGAAAAATCCTGCCCAAGTTAAAACATGGGCTTTGAGGATGAGGATAGACATTTAACCTCCCATCAAATTACCAAATTATCAATTTATTTATTTATTTACTTTATGTCAATAAGTTAAAAATGCCACTCATTTGAGCCTTTAGTAAAATGATTAACCCTTCTGTGATACCTAATGCTGGTTCATGTTGATCTATAAGCCTAAAATGTTACATTTCCTCCAACAAAATTGAAAGTGAAAAACTTTTAGAGCACCTGGACACACTCACGGACGCACACACAGGAGCCAGCTAATACTAAAGGCACTGAGCGAATCCAATCTCTTCAGGGGTTGCGCTCCACTCACCCTGCAAACTCGATATACTTGTAGATAGAGCCGGCAATCACCATGGCGACGATGGCGTAGTACCAGGAACAGAGGAACATCAAAGTGAGGCACAAACTCATTCCCAAAAAGGACAGAGCCCTGTGTAAGACCAGACCGGACAGTTTAACTTAACTACAAGTACTATCAAGGGATATAATAATTCATTGGTTATTCAATAGATGTAATTAAGAAAGTATAAATAAGTTGATTACATCTACCTATGGGTTTTAGAATGATGAAAATGTAGGAATGTTGTCACAGAAATGATCAGTTTATATTATGTCTTTTGTATGGTCATAACTCCTCAAAATGTCACTTATGAAGAAAAAACTGAAACTCATGAATACACCAAGAATGAACCTGAATGAAAAGTGTGTGTGTGCTTTTTTTAAAACCTGGCATAAAATTTCATAAAGTTAGTCACATACTAAAGTAATGTTAATCAGTTGAAAGTGCATTAAGGATTTCACTGTACTTTGGTCATGATGTCAATATAAGATAATCATCATAAAACTTTTTCTTTTATTCTGATAACTGTAACATTGACATTTAATATCATGATATCTCTACAACTGTAGGGTCACGGCACTGACCAGTGGTAGAATTTGAAGCGAGGTCTCCAGTTGGGTGTCCTCAGCAGGGTCTGGAGGGCACAGGCCAGGTTCACAAACATGTAGCACATCAGGAAGAACCTAAAGGGAACAGGCATGGTATCAAAAATTAGATCTTGCTGTTACTTCTATCTCCATAAGCACAAATGTATCTGCTTTCCATGTTTACTTTGTTATTTGTAACGGTTTATTTTATTGGGAGTTGATCATATTTTTTGGTATGTTGTATAATTTAGTTATTTTTTCAATTTGGAAATAAATGCCTTTTGAATCACTGCAAATTCAAATCTGATCTTTTGTCTCAATAGAGTTTGTCATAGCTGCTGATATTTATAAGTATTGGCAGAGCAAATCAGCCCACTGGCCTTTCCTATGACGAGTTAAATCTTGAGTCTTTAAAACTTGGCATTTGCATTGTTTCAGAAGTGGCAGGGGGCTGGCTGCTCTGATATCTGCCACTGCGGGGAGGGAAAGATGGAGGAGAAATAATGAGCATGTTTGGGTGCTCACATGGAGAGAATGGGAGCCACCGAGTCCAGGGAGGCGATGAGGATGCCACTCTCACAAATACAAGCTGTCAGCAGCAGCGACCATGTGGGCTCACCATTGGCCTTCCCGTGCCCAAAGATCTGCAATAACCATACAAACAATACTTCAAACAAGGCATTAACAATTACTTATGCTTCCTTTGGTTTGAGACTACTGGACTAAGATTGGGATTATATGCAATTATTTTCAGTTCATTCAGTGTTTGGACCATTTTATCTAGCATTTCTTTCATGTTTATCTTCTGGTGACTACATTCTACTAGTTGTGTTTATGTATAATAGTATCATATGAGTATTAAGTATTAGCAGAATGTGAGAGAAGTGCTCCATGCAAAAAATCTTGTAGTTTGGCATGTTTTATGAAAAGCCTCACTATTTGTATATCAGCGAAACTTCAATAATGAGAAATAAGACAGCATTCAGATTACTGGCAAAAGTGGTTTGATTGAAAACATGCCTTATATAACTTATATATAATATAATGTCTTACATAATACAATTAGTCAATTATTAGACAAACCCTCAGAGCAGGCACAATCCCGTCCTTTGCGATGGCCTGAAGCAGACGCGGAGCTCCTGTCAAACTCTGAAGCCCCGCCCCACATGTCGAGAAAAACGAGCCAATCACAATGACCCATGGAGAGGGCCAAGCCAACGTACCAATCACCAAGTTCCCATGCACCCCCTCACCAAACCTAAAGCACAGGCAACAACAACATGTTCAAGAAAAATCATCAGATTCAAGATTATAAAAATAAATAAAAGACAGCTACTTACTTGTCCCTAAGGACCACACCCTCGATGCAAGCACCGAAGAGGACCACACTGGACATGTCTGGGAAGTGTTAGTTAAGAAACATATGAATTTAAACTATGTGAAATATATTTAGGTCAATATTTATTTGCCATATGTTTTACTCTGAATGTCCTTCAATGCCCAACCATCCTCATTTATCCTAGTTTGAGGGAGGAATACACAAAAAATATATGCTTGTAAACTAAACATATAGATGATTGTAAGTGTAGACTTCCCCTTTTGAAAATGAACCAGCAAAACATAATTATTTATAGTGATGGAGAAACAGCTCAGTA
Source organism: Boleophthalmus pectinirostris (assembly GCF_026225935.1). NCBI lineage: Eukaryota > Metazoa > Chordata > Actinopteri > Gobiiformes > Gobiidae > Boleophthalmus > Boleophthalmus pectinirostris. Next base: position 37,666,467 of record NW_026571299.1, read on the forward strand.
AATTGTATTTAGAATAATACAGCAGAGTTCAATGACACTGCGACAAATATGGCAATGCTTTATTAACTTGCCGTCGCATAGGCAGCCCATTGATGCGATTAGAAGTCTTAATCAAATTGGAACTGTCTTCAATCTGATTACAGTGAGAAACATTGATGACATCTAAAATGGTTGCTAGTGTAAGAGACACATGTAGTCACATACACTTAAAGAAAATGTATCATATTATATTTGAGATGATGAATTAGGATAAGGTTTGTGGCTGTTTATCTTTGTATTTTCAGAACGTAAACCACCAGGAGAACAGAATACCCTTGGACTAAAAAGATGTACGTATTTAGGCCATGATTGAGACTTAACCTACCTAAGATTTCATTTCTCACATAATTTATCCTGATCATATTCAGACTAGTATTATGGTATGGATTTTCACATTTCACAACATGCTAACCTTTAATTATGATATTCCTAGCAACCCAATCAGAGTGTCTTTTTTATAGACAAGCAAATTACTGCAATGTTCATCTGCAACTGCACTCAAGATTCTACAAAGACTATCTGATTTTTTTCTAACTTGTACATGAATGTACTAAAAACAAATAAAATTGTATGTTTAAAGTATCATAGCTGAGGTTTAATTAAAAGGGTAATGTGTAACATTTCTAGTGGAAGTTCCACCGCCTGATGTCACCATGGAAATTTTATTGTTTGTCTACAATGTTTCAAAGTATAGATTAAACCTATCACAAGGGAGACAAACAATTACAATTCAGATCTGTGGAGAGTTGACCCTATTCACAGGAGCAGTTAAAGTATTTTTGAGCAATAAACACCAATAATGAACAAATGCTCAATGGAAATGTTTTAAGTCATAACATGGAACATTCCAGGCAAAGCAATAACACTTCCTTGGAGACAAGCAGGTGGCGGACCATCCACCAGAAAAGTTGTGAAATGCACCTTTAAGCAAAAATTGGGGATGTGACATTGCAACAATGACTCTTAAGTAATGTATCAAGAATGCTAGTTTGAAGATATGCAAAACTGAATATCGAGTACAATGTTTATAAGAAAAATAAAACTCAAAAATAGCTGCAAAATAACTAAATAAAACTGTACCGTCTTTTCACATTTATCTCATTCTTAAACCTCAACTTATACAGGCTTCAGCACACTTCTGTTGGGTTGACAATAATTACTTTGTGTCCTATATTCCTGCAGGGGGCAGTAGTGAGAGGATACAGACAGTAGAGGTGGTGGTAATGGCGGCAATGGTCCCAATGGGAATGGACTTCTGGGCGTCACGCAGGTCTCCGGAGCGGTTAGAGCCGGCCATGATGCCTGCACAGTGACAGGTCAGGTTATATCAACAGAGCAAATCAGCCTGAATCAATGGGCAAAATCAAAGACACTGCTGTGCATATGTGAGGAGAATTAGAGTTGTACCTGTCACAGAGGGGAAGTAGATGCCCACCAACAGTGTGAAGAAGCTTGTGATGTCTGCCAGCACGTAGCGGTTTGAGCTAGTCAGGGGGTCATCCGCATCTTCCACTGACTCCATGTTATCCCGAGCAATCAGGTCCCCCTTCTCATAGTAGATGGGCAACAGGTTCTCTGAAATTAATTATATACAGAAGGAATATAAATGACCAGTTGCATACATCTATGTCAATAGAATAGAAAATAGGTAATAGAATAACATTACATTTAAAATTTGGATTCTAATGCATAAATGTCGGTCATTAAATGTTTTGGGGCCAGCAGAGTAAAGTTTTTAGAATAATATTTTTAACATTATAATGGTCACTAATATTAAATAAATTAATAATCTTTGCTTTTAAATTCAACAAATGTCAACTTTCACCTGAATAATTTTGTATCCAAGTGCATCTATTCTTTAATTACGTTATGCAATTTTACATGTGACCATCTCCCTCACCATCTCTAGGAGGGACTCCTTCAAGTTTTTAAATTCAGTGCATGGGTTTGAACATTCTAAACAAAATACTTTATCTTTTGAATGTAAAAATGTTCTCTAAATGAGACAAAGTATACAACAGGAAGTTGGAATCCATGAATACAATTTGCCCAGACCTCTAGCTACTATCAAACTTTGATGTTAGAAAAAGAGTGCAAAAATTGTCAGACTTTTCCTATACACTTTTTCGAGTTATAAAATAAGACATACCATTGTCTAAAGTTATTTGAAGTGCTAGGCATTATGTACAGATTTCAGCACTTCCCTCACCTCCTGGTAAAAAAATAACAAGTTTTACCATAGATTTGAAAGTAAACTGACCTGACAGAATGCCGCTGGTGACCCCAGGGATGCCTTGGATCTGAGTGATGTTGTTGGCGGCGAAGTACTTGTCGCAGGTGGCGTTCAGTAAGGGAGAGTCACAGAACATCTGCCAGAGCTGCGTGGTCACCGTCCCATTGGCCGTCTCTACAGTCTTAGCACACACGTCGAAGCTTTTCCACATCAGGGTGCGGTTCCCCAGCAGACACACTCTGCATTAAGCAGTCACATGATGTTTTATTATGTTAATAACTTTGGAGTAACAATTCATTACTTTGAGAAATACTTTTATTTCTAAATTTGAGATTTAATTAAATGACAGCTACAGCATTTGGTCCTCACACATACCAACAGCAGATCAGAAATTAGATGCACAATTTTGACTAAATTGAAAAAAAAAAAAAAAAAAAAAGTACTAGCTAAATGCGTCATGTTTGAAATGCCCATAAACATAAACTATTTAAAACAAATATCAATAGAACCACACGGTAAGTCAGTGCTTGTAAATACATTTATCTCATAGTATAGTCAGAATACTTTTGAATGAATGCCAAGCTTACTACTTAACATCTTAAAATCTCCATTGGTTTAAAATTAGGCTACACAACGCAATCCTGAGCTCTATTGCAAAGTTACACATAACCTTCACAGCGACCAGGTCACAGACATCTTGCCTGTTGTCTTGTTTGTAACATTTCATCGACATTTTGTGAGTGCACTTACGGGAATACTGGTGGTTCAATGGCTGTCTTGATGACTCCAGCGTACACAGCCAGGATGGAGAGAATGACGCAAGCCAAGAACACCAAGGCCAGCTTGTTGACGTACTTCACCCCAACAAACACTACAGTGGCCATGGAGGTCAAAAGGATGGTCCCATACACTCGCATGTTGTTGAGCAAGGCCGCTTCCGCCTCTGGCCCCTCCAGACCCTCCAAGGGGAAGATGGCAGCTTTTGGCACTATGTAGATCTGTAATGGTCAAATGGATCATGGAGTTAGGTGGAGGGAGGTGAGATGTCCTCTTTTGGTTGCTATGAACAGCTTTTTCACAGCGTTCTGGCTTTTGATATGTAGTGACCTGCTATTCCAATTAGTGTACATGTTATGATTGATATTAAAAATTGTAAATTTACAGTAAATCTACTTAGGTAAATTATAAGATTAACTTTATCCACTCTAGTCACCCTGGTGGGGAACTACTTTTTACATTGTTCTCATAAAAGTTTGGTATAGTTTTATCGTTGCTCAAGGGCGACTTGAGGTTGTTTTGGGAGTTGAAGATTGCCCATTCCTTGTCACATGTTGGATTGTACCTAGGGATAAGAACTGGCAGCTTTGGGCCACAAAGCTGTTTCTCTAGCGCATAGTTTTTTTAATAGATTCTGTTCTGAGAGGGACAAGAGAACATCAGCAGGATCAAAACGGATGCAACAACTGACCTCAGTCTCACTGCACTATTTGGTACTGAAAGTATCTGTATTTTTACTGTATATTTTATTTGCCATATCCTATATCAGACTTTCATGTTAATGGAAAAACACTTGTACAAATGGAAGTATGTATGTAAAATTTATGGGATTATCAAATTACTTGATTAACATTTTGTTCACAGAATACTTTCCCGATTGGTCTTGTAATTTGTAAACTTAAATATTTCTGTGATAACTGTTTGATTTTGTTACCTGCTGGATTTATCCTGCTTGGAAAACTTTGCCAAAAGGTATTTTCATGTACAATACGAGAATATGACATTAGCAGTTCTCCAGCGGAGCAGCATACAGCCTACTGAATGCTATTTAAATTCATGTTAATTAAAGAACTCAAGCATGGTAATAATATTTTTAATGAGGTGCCAATCTCTCACTTCTACTATGGCTAACGCTAAGAATATTCCTACCACATATAAAACGGGAAAGCCCTAATTAGCCCATCAGAATCTGTCATCGTTTCAGATGATTCACGGCCTGTTACATAACCATGGGAGTTTCTGCCTTTTAATGATCAGCATGATAATGACTACGTAGCAACAATTATTGACAAGCACCAGTGGACAGTGGTGTCTATGTTGTGGCTGGGCAGGCTAATGGGATGCTAAAAAGAGGCATATCACTAGGCAAACAAATCACCGCAAACAATTCTCGCTTCCTAAAATAGCAGCTTGGGCTTGTGTTCTTGGGTGGAAAGATGAAACATATTCAAATGAGCCTTCACCAGATCTGCTCCTCACTATTCTTCTGGGATTGTTTCTTTACAATGGAAAACTAAGCCAGCGTTGACCCAGAAGACAGAATTAAACTCTGGGTAGCCATTAGAGGAATCCAGAAGAGGATATATAGCAGAGGACGGTGTGTATCTTGACAACACTGAACTCAAACGATGCTTGGTTTTTGCTGACCAAGTCTTGATCATCCACTAATGCAGTACCAGTGTAATTATCCAGCATTCATGTTTTGTGAGGGAGAAGCAAAAGGGTTGTACAATTAAGAGCATGGGAGTGATAAATATAATTGGTCTCAATAAGAGGTAATGATAAAAATAAGATGAAAGAACATTATGTGTATGGTACAAAACAGAACAAGCTTCACTTAAGCCATTAATGATTAGAGATAATGGCTAAACATAGAACAGGCTATTACAGTGGGATGGCTTGGGCTGAGTTACACTTTATGAAATAAAGTTAATGGATGGGAAGGGACAGCAGAAAAATAGCTTCTTTGTACTTAGACTCTGCACTGATCTATTCTCAGCAGACATCTGGCTTTGTTGTGTGGATACCTCTCTCCTGATTTTATCACTTTCATTGAACCATCTCTAACACGGCCAATAGTAAAATCAAAGCTGACAAAATCTGCCATGCTTATTTAGCATCATTTATCTAAAAAAGCCTCATTTTTAGTCTTAAAACATAATTTTTTCCTCATTAGAACATGTTATGTTCAAGGTTCACTAAACCTTACACATCAATATTGATTTTTAACAGTTTTATTTATCTTAAATTTGATATTTCCTATTCAGCTTTGCATATATTTAGTTTGTACTAAAAGGTACTCTTTTATTTTAAGTAGAATAGTGTCCCTTGAACATGTTATGTTCAAGGTTCACTAAACCTTAAACATCAATATTGATTTTTAACAGTTTTATTTATCTTAAATTAGATATTTCCTATTCAGCTTTGTATATATCTGGTTTGTACTAAAAGGTACTCTTTTATTTTAAGTAGAATAGTGTCCCTCAAGACTACTATGCATAAAAGCCTTGTAGGGCTGCTGATTAATAGCAATTAATCAATTATTAAAGTAGTTGTCAATTATTTCAGTAATCATCTGGTTCCAAAACATGCCATAAGCTGAGATAAGAGGTTTTATGACTCAGACAGATCAAGAATAACAAAGGTAATATGTAAATGTAACGTTTTTACAGGCCTTTCGCAATCTAAACAACTGATCAATCAATCAAGAGAATAATCGTTACATTAACCAATCAAATACTTAGTTGCCTTAAAGCTTTATAAAGACATTTTGTCTGTAGCTAATACCCAATGACCACGTACCATGAAGCGATTTTGTGTGTTAATAATGCCAACCCAATATCTTTACATAAGATAAGTGCAGCATTTTGGGATTATAAAATTACTGTAAAATGTTCAGTGGCTATACGTTGGCTACTTTGGAGAGTAGGACTTGGGACCATGGGGCTACTCCATTGATCTGAATCCAGGTGGGCTTTTTCCTGTGAAGATCAGAGTGTCTCTCACCAAGAGCAGCTCGATGGCTCCCAGGATGTACATGGCACCAGCATATGTGGTCCCCAGATAGAAACAGATCCCCACTGCTCCTCCGAACTCTGGGCCCAGCGAGCGCGAGATCATGTAGTACGAGCCTCCCGCTACACAAACACAACAAACAGGATGTCAGCACAGTGTAGTACTCTAGAGTTGGTTAAACTGTGATGGTGATCGAAAGCAAAGTAAAGCATTGTATTTCCAAAAGTGTGCTGTGTTTCTGGTCTGGCATGGTAAAAAACTTGTGGTTTTGGAAATAATCTGTCCCATATGTATTAATTAAAGGTTGTATGGAGGATTTTTTAGTTTGTTTCAAATTGTCAATGATAGATTATAGAGATGCAGTAGCCTTGTAATTATGATTAAAAAAAAGAGAATAAAAATTCATCAACTCTGGACGTGGTGGGGCTAAACATTTGCCAATAGATAACGACACTGCCTCGTTATCTGTTAGCTGACAGGCTGTCAATCAAACTCCCTACGTTTCTAGCGTAACTGACTTGCCTGCGTGCTGCCATTATGTGGTTTAAGTACGCCTTTCACGCAGTCCACAGACGCACAAACGCTGTTTACTCCACCAACGCAACAGTTCTTAGCGGCTTTTTTGACCTATGTCAATATATATATATTCCTCGCAGTTAGCACAAAGTTTGTTGCAATGGCAGACAAGAATCCAGGAACAGTTAGCAGCAAAAGAAAGTCCATTTTTGAGGTCGCTGAAAGAAGAAGACAAGGGGAAAAGCAGCAAAGCCAAACTAAAGTGATTCTTGGAGATTCATTCCAGTGATGGCGCAACTGAAGCAGACGAAGGGTCTAAAGACTGACGCACTGGTCCACAAATGACTTCTGGACAGGAAACTTCTGCTTATTATGAAAATGTACTTTATTTCCAAGAGCTAGACAAACGTTTTTCAAGACACGGATGCGATATCCTATGTCTGAAAACGTAATTTTCAAGGCAAAGAAAGAGTCCGCTTGCTGCTGCGTGTTGTAGCTAGTTCATTCGCACGGAATCTCCGTGCACCCCTCTCTGCACCCCTTCCTGCTCCTCTCCCCGCTGCCCGATCTGCTCTTCTCCCTGCTCCTCACTTCTTCTCGGTGCACGGAATCTCCGCGCACCGCTCCCCTCTCCTCTCCCCGTTCCGTTCTTCTCCCTGCTCCTCACTTCTTCTCCGCGCACAAAATATCCGTGCACCCCCTCCCCCCGCTCCTCACTTCTCCGTCTTGCCTAACCAACACTGTAGTTAGTTGTTTACAAGTCATGTGCAGCGCACCGGCTGTAATCAAACCTGTTTCTGGCGTAAGGTGGAGGAGGGAGGAGGCGTTAGGGTTAGGGAGCATGCGCAACATTTGAAAAAGGACAAACAGTCGCTGGATTTCTCGTTCCTTGGAAAATCCTCTATACAACCTTTAATCAATGTCTTAATCAGGGAGTTCCAATCCAATCCAGATTTATTTGTATAACACATTTTATAAACAAGATAGTTTCCAAAGGGCTTCACACAGCAATGTAAAACATTTAACTCTAAAAAGTAAAAAAAAATTAAATAAAATAAGATCCAGACAAAAGGAATTAATAGAAACAATACATACAAAAATTATAATAAAATGTATTTAAAAAATAATAAAAATCAATTAATAAAAGCATTACTAAAAAGAATTAAATAGATAAAAAGCTATAAAATGAAAAAAAATATATTATAAATATAAGACACAGAAGACCACAGAATTCATGCGGTGTAAAAAGCTAAAAAATAAAACTGGGTCTTACGATGAGACTTATAACACTCCACTGTGGCTATCATAGTTTTTCATCATATATCATTTTGAATTGATAACTATTCTTCTAATTGGGAATTAACTTTTAACAGTAGATGATTCTCTCTTTTTTGTCTTGAGTACCCCCTAAGCTTTGTCTCACACTCTAGGTACCCCTGTTTTGTTAAGAAATATCTGATGAGTTATTGCCATTATATACTTGTTTTATGACATTGTTGTCAGTTTAATCTCTTCTTTAAAATCCCAAATCATTCCAAGTAGATAAGGTCCACCTATTCCTATTTGGGAAACACTGTATGGAGAAATAGTACAGTCAGTGGCTGTGCACAATCTTTTTAATGGGCATACAATACCACCCTTTTGCACAAGCCTATAATTTCTACTCAGTAGGATGTTCAGTAACCCATAATACATAAACCACCAAAATTAACCATATAGTATGTTACACAACACAAGGAGGTGTAACTTTGTGTTAGGGCAGCAATGATTAATTAGCATAACTGTGACTAATCGACTATTAAAATAATTTTGATAATTGTAATACTTATCTGGACAACACATGCAAAACATGCTTTATCATATCATAGGGGGTGCATTAGGACAAAATAGCAAAACAGACTTACAATACAAACTATTTGTAAATATTCTAGAAGCCTTCTGTCACCATAGTTTTTAATGGTTTAAAATGTATTCTGTAGAACAGAAATAAATGTTTGACATTCCTACTTTATGTAAATCTTATGTCGTGTGAACAATCCCAAGCTAAATCTGGGCTGGGTTAAGTATATGATGCCAAATACAGACAGTGTAACGAAGGAATCTGAAGCTCAAACAGAGAAGAAGACTGTGTGGTGCCAGCGTCTGCTCACCCACCTGGCACAACTCCATTGGTTGCAATGGCACTCATGGAGATGGCAGTCAGCATGGTCTGGAGAGGCAAAGAAAACAATAGAAGATTAGCCTATTGAACTGTAACACAAACAGTAACACAGTGTAATACTCTACTCACGAGTAGAGATTGATATGCTTTGGGGTTTTTTGCTTCAGACATTATATTTTTGTTTATATTTCTTGGCTATATTGTTATTTTAGTTATGTAATTGTGTAACTCAACTGTTACCATTGATTTGTATGTCAGACAAGGACTTCTCATAGGGACACCAGTTCAATGTGCTTGGTTGTTGATTAGATAAACAGTAATGCCACTGGGCCGGCTTGAATGCTATCTCTAATATTGACTGGAGAGAATAATACACACTCACACACACAGAAATCCTGAGAAATATAAGGGTATGCCTGAGTGGAGCTGACACACTGTAGCCTCAGAGCCCCAGAGCAGAACAGAGGAGACAGAGAACTGAAGCAAGGCTCACAACAGCAGAAAGAGGCAGAAAAATACACAGTGACGAACAGACAGACAGAAGAGAAGGCCCAGAGAGGTGCTGCCCTGAATGCAAACCTTTGTGTTATAATGTTAATACAGTTAAAGGGAAGGTATATGTGCATGCACCTAGTGGTTTAAAAATGAGCTACAATCACAATTAAACCTGGGTTGCTAGTGCTTTATCCTGCATATAGAGGACACATACACATTTTCTCACTCAATATATGGACAGGCCATGCCTCATGAGTGCTCAGTGTGATGAATGCTTGGCTGCAGGTGCCCGGTTTGATAATCATCTTGAATGGTGAATGTTAATATGGCACCTGTAAACAAGCTGAAGCTCATGAATAGAATGTTGTGAACCCCCCTCACACAAACCCGGGTGTTGTATGATGGAGTATCAACAACTTTCTGTATTGTGCAGTAGTACTACAGTAAAACCTTGTAGTTCTTTGTTCAGATGTAGTTACTTTGGAGTCACATTGAAACACAAAGAACCATATAATATCAAACTCTGGCAACAGAGAATTTGAGTCTATAGCAGTAATTTTGATCATCTAATTGGACAAACATGTTCAGTGTCACCTTTGGGCACAGTGGACAAACCATAGACACTGATGTGTGTGAACAACAACTCCCCCTCTCTAATGTGCTCATAATGAGATCCACCCCACAGCAGATAAGACTGTAATTATTTAAGTGTTTTATCTGATGAGAGCCACGCATACACTGCCAGCCCATGGTCAGATGGCGTTAAGATTCTAGTAACAATCCAGTAGCCCTAAAACTGTCTTACAATGTTTTATTCTTTACACTTGGGTTCATGTTGTCCTAGTTTTATTTCTTTCATCAACCTCTAGCCGTCAGCACAGACAGGGGTATTGGCCATCATCATCAATCACTGGGTGCCACAAACACAGGAGAGGGCACATAGTATGTTGCCCTCTGAATAAGTTTCAACTCACTTTGGACCAAATTAGGGATGGGTTAATGAAGAGGTGCATGACATTATGGTGGCTGAGTGGTGGTCTATTTGTGTGTAAGAATGCAGACACCTGGTATGGTTATGGCACAGTAGGGAGCAGTGTATTCTTCCCACTGACCCACAGCCTGTGGCCTGTTTTACTGTCCCACTTTGAGACTGTTCAGGTAAAGTAATGGAGGCTTTCAGGGTTTATGATGGAGGATAAAATGGGTTTATGTTGACACAGTGGCTCGAATAAAAGCTTGTGTAAGCAAGTCAAACATGGCTTTATTCTAAGTGAGGCACAGCCTCAGTGCATAAAAAAACATAGTCATACATTTTTAAATCAAATAACTGCCAAACAACTCAAGGTCTTTCATTATCTAACATGAACATTATACACCAAATTACTGTCAATTCAGAGATGTTTTTATTCATTCAGTTGGATAATTGTATTGCACATTTTGATTAGGATTACGCAAATAAATAGCTTTTATATGATCTTTAAAGTTGCACTATTCTGCCTAGCAATTCCACTTTATGAGAGAAATGTTTTTATCTCTAAAGATATTTAAAGCAGACATTCTTACAGTGAATGAAGTTGCCTATCCACAGATCTAACTTGTAACTTGGCTTCATAGTGTCACCTTGTCTGAATTGAAATAGAAAACTTTAATGCCAAACTGTGAAATATGTGTGATAAACCAATAACATTTTCATGGAGACAGCAGGTGGTGGAGTCTAGAAAAGTTCCATAGAGGACCTTTAAATGAAATGTTTTTATGAATTGAGTTTTGCTTTCAGTCAGCTCTCACATTAGAGACACTCCTATTGTTGTTTATTGCTGTTGAAATAAACATGTGTTATTCCAGTGCTACAGGTGCATGAGCTTTCGGCACACTTCTTTTGTTAATTGCACCATAAAACCTCTAAAAATGGACCTGTATTTTGGGAAAGCGACCTTGTTCGAGGGGTTGTATGATGCTGCAGATGAATACTGAACCTGGTTGCTCTATTGCTGCAGGTAGGACAATGCAGATGAGCAGACATTAAACTCGAGGACGAACTGGGACAAGAGACTGTGCACGCTGTCGCCCACCTACTCAAGTCAAACAACAGGGGGCACCAGACCGGTTCCAATATCTTGAACAAAGCTGAATGTGACCTTGAGAGACTGTTTTTTTTTTTAAAGATAAACAGGTGACTATTATTCTATTTATTTGGTGATAGTGTAAGACATGGCAATATGATTTTTAGCAAGGTCTTATAAAGATATACTATGTAACTTTTCAGATGGTACACCACGTGATGGTGGTTCCACACACTATGGCGATCTATTCTGCCTTTAGTCAATTACATCCTGAAAAACAAGCACTCTTACTGGGTCACCTCTCCACAGATCTGACCTGTAACATGGTAGCATGTCTCCAGGAAGATAGATAAGTTTAATGTTATATTGTGGAAGATTCTAGGAGTGATTAGAAAGGTGGCAGACCCTCCTAGAAAAGTAACATAATTACCCTTTAAAACACATCATTCACAACTTGCCATGTCATGTATTAATCATCAAATTACTGTTGGACCACAATGCAATAATTCTACTTTCTCTTCCCTCAAATCCACAAAGTCTCACTTGGCCTCTGTTTGACCTTGGTGCTGAGTGGAAATTTTTTGACAGACACTGAGATCTGTAGAATCTCCGAGAACATGTTTCATTAGCATGCTTCATTACACAAACGCAGAATACTTTTGTCGTACAACTTCATCAATTCACGCACAATATAGTACACCACAAGCCTATTTTCAGTACTCTGTTTATCACTAAGAAATCCCAAAGGGCATATGATGCAAGCGACAGTGTCAGGTGAAGGAGAGCATGGCGAATTTTATTATTTTTTTTAAATAACAATGAGGGTAAAAAGTCACAAAACAGATCAAAAAGGACTAAGCAGCTGAAAGAGATGTCAGAGGTGGCATAGAACAGAACAAAAATACAAATGTAGGTCCAAAGAATGAAAGGCAGAGGAGGTTGAAAGAGAAAATAATGAGTCCAGCAAATCAAAAATGAGGAAGTGATGAGATGGGAGTGAGAAAAGCAGAAATGAATGAGAGAAAGTCATTCACAGCATTTAAATGAGTCACGACAGAGGGCAGACCACCCTTTGCTTTTCTCAGCACCAGGATCCAACAACTGGAAGTAATAAGGAAGAGCAAACAGCAGACGCCCCATCCCGAATATTAAAGCCCATTTTATCTCTGTGACAAGGCTGCATTTGTTATCTGTTCTAAAAATACATTCAGAGGCATGTTGGATAAAATACACTCCTCAGATGGGTGGCCGCTCACTGTGTATCGCTTCATGCTTAATGCGGTAATGTGTCAGAGCTGAAACATACACAGGAACATTATTCATATCATAATGTCTCCAGAAGAGAGCTAGGAGTCTCGGTAATGTTCTGTCAAAATGCTGCATGACGGAGTAATAACAGTGTTAAGTGGTTGACTGCTACAGACAAGCAGCTGTGATTGAGCATCTCAAGAAAAACTGACTCATGGGTAAAAGAATAAAACAGCCAGCCTTCTTCCAGTTTTTCTCCTCAAGAGAGATTTGCCTCTAAAAGTATAGAATGAATACATGACGTTGGATGTTACGTGCATAGTTAAAGAATGGGAAATTTTCACTCCACTGCAGATAAGCCAACTGGAACTGGGCTGAAACACTGGGCAACCACTGTAATGTGTTTAACTAACCCCTGTTGCTGGGGCAACCAGTAAGGGGCAGTGGGGGACAGTGACTTGATTTCTGGGGAGACCTTCTCCAGAAGGTGAAACGAGATCCAACCAGGACTATCTAATTGGACTCTGCTCACGATCCTTCCAGGACCCTTGTTAGAGGCACCTATAGCTGGAGGTGAAACTCTAGGTAAGGGCTGGAAGGCACAGAAGTTATACAATGAGAACACATAAAATCTGTGCATGTGTCATGGCTGTGTTGCAAGAAATGCACTATGCAATAGACATAATTTCTTCCAGATATTTCATTGTTGATAAAACAGCATCTACAAAGTTATACTTTTCTTAATTGGTAAACTTTTCATATTTGCATCTGCATCTTCAATCTGCCCATATCTCCTCTCTTATTTATAACACTGCCTAATACCTGCTTCAGGCCAGAGGAGCTCAAACATGCTTATTGCAGTGATTCCCTCACTTGTGGCTCCCTGATGATGTGACTGAGGAAGCATTTCTGTGTACATGTATGCAGTCAGACATGAGTGCGAGTGTGAGTGGGGGTGCACCCTGAGTCCCCTTTGGGCCCTTAGGTGTATGTGTTATGTAAGGAGCTCAGGAGGAGAGGAGAGGGGGGAGGTGGGGGTTTCACGCTCAGGCTTATCGCCCCGGGGCCCTGCTATGAGCTCTCTGTGACTGATAAGAGTGTATGTGTGTGTGTGTGTGTGTGTGTGTGTGTGTGTGTGTGTGTGTGCCAGCCAGACCGAAATAGAGTGACAAAATGAAGCGTGTGGAGTGGGGAGGGAGAGTATATGTTTGAACATGTGTAGCAGTGTCAGTGTCTGTGTGGGTTTGAGCGGCTGCCAAACCCACATCAACCTGTTCAGATGTCACCGACTTCTGAGCTCCTGCATATACCGCACTGCGCCTTTCTCTGCTATTTCTACAGAGAGCTAAAAACCAAATTGTGTTTCAGGAAATTACATGATTTTCCTTATATAAGCTTACTGAGAAAACTATCATCAAGAGTGAATTGGTTGGTTGATTAAATTAAAGGTGCACTATGTAACTTTTCAGGTGGAGAGTGTACTCCTTGCTTTTCTCCATGGAGATGTGTGCACTTTGCCTGTAATGTTCCACAGTACGTCATTAAGCTGATTTATCTCAATGGCACCAAGGACGTTATGCCACCAGGCTAAGTTACACGTCAGATCTGTGAAGAGACGAGTCTCCTAATAATTACAGTGAATGTTCTTCAAGGTCATTTTCAGGGTAAAACACATGTAATTAAAAACAAACAAACAAAAAAGCAAATAAAAAAACAGAAAAATGTAATCCCATTTGGAACATTTCAGGCAAAGCATGGAGACAAGCAAGTGGTGAACCCTAAACCATAAAAGTTAAACATAGAGCACCTTTACTGTCTGGGTAAAAAATCTTTAGGAAAAATCTTTACAATTTAGAAAAATCTTTAGACCACTGAATATGATTTTCTTTAACTTCATTATCTAAAACATAACAGCTTCTTATGTTTCTGTACGATGGTATTAATTTACAGCTTTGGATACTGTATTAATTTGCTTTTCTAGTGCTTTTTGGATCCTGAAGCTCACTGCCTTATAGCGTGTTATAGCTTGGATTTGGAGAAGGCTGTTCTATAAATACACTGTGTGCTGAAGGAGAATCTAGGCTGCACAAACACACACATAAACTCACACATACACCGACATATAGTGCAGTGTGGACATGACATACACTCGGAGAATTCAATAGGACATTCTTGTACCTTTTATTGAAATGCTCTATTCAGCTTTAATACGCCACCATGTTCACTGTCTACAGATTGAAGCTTGTTCATATAGGCTACTGTCACAAGAGCAGTAACAGGCGGAACGCAGCCAATTCTGTCTGTGCAAAGTACTGTATGTAACATTCACTAAGGGTATGGAGACTCAGAATCTGATAATGAGAGGATCTGACCAGTCACGCATATTGTGGGGTCATCGGAAGATAAGACAGAGGACAAATGCAGGACAGAGGGTCCACTCCTCACACGCCACAGCTCAGGGACATTAATGAGAACCAGGGATATCACAGTGTGCGTTGCCTCCATTTTGTTCTTTTCATCACATAGTATACAACTGGATTTGTACAGAAACACTGAAAACTGGTCAGATCATGCAACTTTAAAAATGTTACTTCCGAGTTTTTTGACACTTTTTTTTGTTTGTCAAGAACACTTACTGTGGCACAGCACATGAAGACGATGATGAAGGTCCCAATGACTCCTCCAATGCCCACCAGCCAGGTCATCCTGAGGAAGAGGATGACTCCAAAGATATTCTGGATACATGGCAGGTACACCCCCATCAGAGTGCCAAGTTGTGGAGCCTACAGAAGAAAAGAAATTATATTAATTTATTAAACAAACATTTACAAGGTAGGCCTTGTTGAGTGCTAACAAGAGGCAAGCAAACAGATTAGATTAGGTGTGAGTATAATACACAGATTGAAACAAATAAAATGTAATTAAATTAGACTGTATTTGGTCAAGACATGAGCTGCTTGTTTTTGAACTCCTTGTGATCTCAAATGTTTGATGTTCACATTTCAGAATAGGGAGATGCTCAGCTAAGTGTCATGTGCCTGTTTGCTCTGAGGCTGAGAGCAGATGTGCACAATTTACTCTGAGCCAGCTACTTTGAGTTTCAATAAAAACAACAAACACAGATCCCCCGTTGTGCATGGAGGGAGGCCAGTGATCTGATGCAGTTTTTGTGGTATACCTGTGTAAATTATTCAGTTCAAACAACAGCACACAATGCACTGCAGATGGTCATAACTCACTATAAGGAACAAGTGTACTAGCATTGTTGGATGCTGTAGTCTGGTGGTACTTTATTACAACCTTTTATTGCTAATTTCGCTGGAGGCTATAAAAATATTATTGAAAATTATCACATGGAAGCATTAAGTAGATTTTCACATCAGTAATACACAATTTGGCCAACACATTTTGTGTCACTCCATATCATCACCATCAGTTAATAAAAAATGAATTGTATCAGATTAGGTTTACCGACATTATATTTTACTATAATAGGGAATCCACAATGAGGATATCCACATGCAAGCTACATTGTCCTGTAATACACTGCTGAGATGTTGTGATAAACAAAATTAAACTAAAGTTGTTAAGATTTAGACAAGTTACAGTTCTGCTTCCAGTTGTATTTTGACTTCTCACAGAGGAAATTCTGTAAATAATTGAAGAGCTGGACATGGTGAGGCAGCCACTGGAGTAATGTGCCATTTTCTCCTTTTTGAGCTCATTTGATGCAGCGCTCCGGTTGAGTGGTGGGTGAATGGGGATATCTGTGTCATATTCAAAACCCTCCCCACTGAAGAATACGATTCCCTCAAGATTTCCAGGTTAATTCATGGGAATCGCTCAAGTTTGTATTTACCTTATCTCCAGTATTTCTTTACAGGAGATGTATGTGTGGTCAGTTATGGCTGTATTAAATCTGAAGGACACATGGCATAGGATGACCCAGTGTAAAAGAGCTATGCTGTATTCACACCCCACACAAGGACACATGGGTCAGTGTAGGATAATTATGACCCATTATGAATGATATCCAGCTGTGGTCCACTTTACAAAGAAAAGAGAGCGCACTTCAGCTGACATGTCATTGCATCACACACACGTTTTTGTGAAGATTTTCAGTCAGCACACTTTTTTGTTGAAACACACACATTTACTAAAATATAAAAATAACAGCTACCTTTTATCTTGAGTTCAGTAGAGATAGGCAATTCCAGGGCTGATCCAAATGGTGCTACTGAAGGTATGGTGTTTAAAATCACAGTGGAGCACATGTGCCTCAGTCTAAAAGTCTGTGTGTTAAACATGAACATGAAACAAAACTAAACTCCAGCTATATTTTTGATGAGGAAACAACATTATAAATAATATGGGACCTGTGGCAGTTATGACTATTTTTCTTTCTTTTTTGAATCAGAGGTTTGCTTCAAACTGAATTTAATTTAATTATTTATTTACTATGTGTTAACTCAATTGGATCAAATTGGACATTATTTTAAGACACCTGGCAATACCTAGAGGCATGACAGTGTTCTTCGACACACTGTTTGAAAATCAAAGTAGGTAACAAGGGTGAATGGTCATCAAAATGGCTCTCCCTCTACCAGCCCTACATGGCCTGCAGGTGAGTCATGCCTAAAGCTACTGTTTCAAAGGAAAAACACATCTGCTCCTGTGGTAATAGCAGTAATAGTAATACCAGAAGTAGTACCAGTAGTAGAGCAAATTACATTGTATTTCAGTGTGTATTTCAATATTATACATCATACACTTTCTTATTGCCTAAACACACATAATATACACTTACTTAGACCTGGTTGAACTTGACAGTGGCTGTTGCCCATTTAACATGTAGCAGGATGGCTCACATATGTAATGCTCATTAATATTTTGACAACTATCAAATGTTGAAATATTTTGCACTAGATGAAATTACAACAAAATAGAGGATTTATAAACAAAACTGTGCACTGTGAAGCATCATCCTATTCCAATTCCATAATCAAATCTGCCTGACAAGTGGGTGACATCAAATGAAGAATACTGTGTGCGTAATGCCACAATATGTGATTTGTTTGAAGAGGCTCGGTAAAGCATTAATAATAAACTGTCTGTGTGCATGAGAGGGGGAGCGAGCCCGAGCAGGCCTCACAAATATAATTATATTCTAATTTCCAGCAGATAAACAAAGAAGCTGCACTCGCCAAACTGCAATTAGCATGATTATCACGTGGGGGCTGCTTCTGGAAAAAGCAGCAAAGGCTTTACAACATGAGCGGTCACACCATATCTTTATATAGCACACTTACATAAGGCCCACACTCTTTTGTTTGCTTCCAACTAACAATAAATTATACCTCTTCTTCTCACGCCTTTCCAGTGTTGGTGTAAACTAAGTAGCACATCGAGTAGCGCTATATTCACTTACTCATACTCATCTTTAGTCCACACATATCCCAGGGAAATGTCTTCTTCTGTGAGGGAATTGTAAATGCAGTTATGTTTTATTTGAAATTATTGCTGCCTGAGGGACATTTACTCAATACTGCATCATGTCAAAAACATGATTTTTCCTATTTCTTATATAACAAATAAAAAACAAAGAAAGGAGTTGGGATGTCCTGGATATCTATTTGGAAATTTAAAATCTTTTAATAGTTATTTATCTTGATTTTGTTAGCATGTTTATTATTATTCTCCTGTGGTTCTTGAACTTTACATTGCAACCATAGACTGCATAGTGGACTAAGTAACAAGTTAGCTATGTCAATTTATATATAGTCTATGGTTGAATCATTGTAATTTCCCCATTGTGGGACAAATAAAGAGGTAAATACTTTTACTACCATAGGTTTGTTTTAGTCCTGAGTTTGCCTATCATTTCATTTGCTGATTTTCTCAATCTGGATCTATATTCTTAAACAATTCATGAATTTAATATTTTGCACCACTTACAATTAAAAACATGTTTACTCAGCTCAACTAATTAAATTGGTATGTGTTAAAAAAAAAAAAAAAAAAAAAGGAAGTTTAATACCAGTGCCATCACTCAGCATAGCTAGCTCCTTGACTTCAGTTCTGTGCCAGGACCCACACCTCAAACATGATCCACGCAGAGTTGAACATCATGTTCTAGAACTTTCAAATGCATGGCCAGAAAGCAATTACGCTCAAGCCCAAAGTTATTACAATCAGTGGAAGGGCTGATGGAAGAGCAGCAGAAAATACATCAGGCGCATATCATTCATATTGGCTGCAGCTTACTCAGCTATGCATCAGATACAGTTTGCTGGATGTTGATTCACCAAATCAATAATAAACACATAAATCATTTAACATGACAAAATATATTTAGTCTGGTGCACTGTAAACTGTCTTGGATGCCTTGCTTTTGATTAGTAAAAAAATAAATAATAATTCTCTCCACTCTTGCCAACTTGCTTGCTGGTTCGAAGCCATTATGGAACTAGAGCCAAAAGAACCTACATGATTGGACAATTTGATATACTGTGTTATCTATCAAATACTTTGAATTTAATAAAAAATGAAGTTGTTTTTGGCTTTTCAGTTTAATAGTTCAGCGATAACAATATAGGATGAGTAGTGTCAGTTTAAAACATATAGGATAGACCCCGTCCCACTTTAGGATCAAAGCAACAGACTCACAGATTAACATGTCTTTGATGCATTCATGTGGTCCCGCCAGGCTTGTCATGTCATTTGGACAGGTGTTCTGTACAGCCTGTGCTCCATAGGGCTACAATATAATGTGCAGCCTTGCCTCTTTACCGCTCCGTCATGTCTGCGGGGGGCGTCTCAAGCTGAAGCCGTACTGTGCTTTAATCAAAGATCACGTCAGGGCCTCCACAGGCTGCCGAGGGAGCGGCTGCAGGGACCCGGGAGAGCGCGCCTCGTCCATCTCTGTCGGATCACCCCCCACACACACACAGATACACACAAATCATGCACAAATACACACACATAAACCCACATCATACAAAGAAATGCACACATACACAGTTCAGTTTGGGAAGCATTCTCACAGTGTGTCATCTCAGTCATGCAAATCACACTGGGACAGTGGGACTCGCTATGGCTGTGCCCTTCAGTGTGTGGCATAGACGGTTTTTCATCATGTGCTGTCAGCTGACTTAATACAGATTTAATTCTATTTAGCAGAAATCCTAAAATGGCTACCAACAATTGAGTTAAAAAGAAAACACCGAAAGCAACAGTAAGCAAAAGTTAAAGCATTTCTCTTGTAACCAGTGTAGCTGAGACATTTGTCTTTTCTTTGCATGTATATTCTTTGCATTGCTCCCAAACTCCTTCTCTAAAGACAATCATCATTATTTTAGTCTTAAATGAACATACTACTTTATCTAACCTATTGATCCCCTTTTGCTACCCTTCTAACTGTGGCCTAACAGTAGTGCTGTAATTAAATGTGGACAGGTGTCTGTGGCGGCTCCTTCAGGGACTTGGTGAGTAGTACACTGTGGACTAACAGTCAGGTGTTACAGCCAATAAGGTCCACCTGCCATCAGCACTTTGTAGTGGGCCATAATAGTGCTGAGGCTGCAGAAAGAGGTCAGTGAGGAATAACAGAGGAAACCCTGAGCATTTACATAATAATGTTACGTTTATCAGAATGGACCATAGTTAAAATACATCCCAAACTTCTATAGTGCCCTTTATACTCTGGACTCAAGCCTCCCAGTGTGCTTGTTGCTTTTGTTTAAAACCATTTAAATTGAGAGATTTTTGGTGATTGGCTGTAGGTATGGTTGTTTTTATGTATGACTTTTATATAAATGAAAGGTATTATAATTATTGTTTTATGGGAAAGAGTTAAGCTATAACCTGTGCAGGACGCCTGATCTATTGCAGCAGGTAACATTCATCTTCGCTTAGAGTAACCTTGAACTCAGCAATCAGACAAGCGGAAAAGAGGCAGGGTCTGAAAAGCACTCCATGACTGAAAATAATGATTAGAGATTATACTAATCTACCCCAAAAAGACGTGTAACGCTATTGAGTGTAACAACAAAACAGTGCTTATGCCTCCACCACTCACAGCAGAGGAACATAAGCAAAGTAACCTTCTCCAGTGTGAAAAATGACATTTTCCTCCGTACTCCCACACAATGGAAGTATAATCAACAGGCCTTGTATACTGTATGAGAGTGTGCAGCAGCCGACAGTGATGAGTTATAATCCAGATGCAACAATAAAATCCTTTGTATTACATAAGAGTTTATTGGAGGTTTACGGCTGTTGAGCTACTGATGCTATCTACCAAATCACATCCTTATACAGTTTTCATGAGCACATATTCAGAGAACCTTTTTAGAGTTTTTTAAGTGCTTGTGTTTTGCAGCTATCTCTGTTGCTATGGCGTGTTTTGACTGTGGACTCTGTGCACAAACACAGACACCTTTTCCCAGCAACGTCTCCAATTGTCTAGCCTCTGTAAGGCTTCAGTGAGTGATGGCTGGATTTAACTGATCCCAGTGACAGTGAACTTTCAGAAGAAGCAGATGACTTTGTTTACCACTTTGATCTTTAAGACAATAGAAAAATATAATGTGTACATGAATCATGACAAAATTGTGATCTGGCTCTAAGAAATTTTTATATTTTTTGTTTCAATTTTGCCCACCCTATATGAAAGCCCACAAACTAATAGTTGTTTGTGTGAACAATGCCTAAGCAGATGGAACACTAATGTATGCACTAAATTTGTGTCTGTACTGGGAACAGTCTTAGTGGAAATATCTATCTCTTTCTATTTTCACCCAATTGCTGTTACATTTGTTCATTTGTGGACAGGGATTTCGCTACCCTCCTGCCCTAATAGATGCACATTTGTTATTTCTCTCATTGCTGTTTGTTTAATGGGACCATCGCCAGCAGCTCTGAAGATTTCCCTGGAGATCTGCTCACAGCCAACAGGTATACAGGCCAGCACCGAAATGGAAAGGGGAACAGCTGCCCACAGCGCCCCCTGGGAAGTGGAGCCCATGCGCACTTTGAAGCTATGGCTCAGGTGTGTTCAGACAGACAACAACAACTACACATACACAGCTGCACCCACTTCAGGTTAGGGCACCTCTTACCAGAAAGAACCAACTTTACTGGTGTCCCATGGGTGCTCCTTCTGTCCGAGCCACTTTAGATATGCCAAGCACTTAAGCTATTTGCAAACACAACACTGGCAGTGAAAATGTGTTCATTTTATCCATGAAAGAAAAAGGGCGTTGTGTTAAAGTATTTTAGATGAAGTTGGGTCTAGGACAAATCGGGTTTCTTCTTTAAGATGCTGATAAGAATAACATGCTGAAGGAATTAAGGGTTGGTTAATGAGCAGTGCAATGGACTGTGACTTCAATTTAGAAACTAATGAATTAACACGGTGTTTTTCTTAGGGTCATTTTGTTGATATGGTGAGAATAGCGAGAGTTACTTAGCAAATAAAGGTGCAAGTAAAACCGTGGCTAACAAGGAGGGAGAAAAGGGGAGAGTGCATGTACAAGTATATAGAGCATCAGGATGATTTTGTTTAATTAAATGAGGAAATAATATAGTATATACAATTTGGTGGCAACTTTGAAGAAAACATTTATTTAAATCACACTGAGAAAGTTGAGGTTGGATCAAAAACATTATTTTTGGTTACGATTTCCTCACTCACAAAGTATGGGTCATCCACATTCGAGAGTTATGAATTAACACCAGATGGGATCCGATTTTCAAAGCCAAAATATGACTACTTGGGCAACTAACCACAGCTGTCAATATTGCAAATAGAAGACTCCAAAATGGCAACCTGCCACTTGACATTAGTTCTAACTAGAGCCCGACCGATATGGATTTTGCTGTGGCCGATATGAAACCAATATAATGGAAGTTGGAGCTGCCGATAGCCGATATAATCACCGATATATTTAGTGATGTAAAAATTCAATGTAAATGTTGAATTGTTTAAAAAACTTAGGTTTGGCTCTGGTGGATTTTAAATTGGGTTTATTTAGGCAACATTTATTGTTATTCTGCCTCTTTACATCATATTTACAGACAGTAGGTTGACTTAATGGCATTTTTGCATCACATTCTAGACACTAGTGATGGGTATTCCAGTTCTTTTTAGAGAACCGGCTCTTTTGGCTCGGCTCACTAAAAGCTGCTGGTTCTTTTGGCTCCCAAGTGGCTCTTCAGATTGTTTTGTTGCAAGCAGGACTAAAGCACGTCTAAAGCAGGACTGAATCAGGACTGAACCAGGTCTAAACCAGGACTGAAAAAGGACTAAACCGGGACTTATTTATTTTATGCTAAACTACAGTCAAATATGCTCGTTTTTTTTATTTTAATTTTTTTTAATCCTACGTACACGCAAATTTCTCAAAGTTTCGTTTTTAGCCGCTGCCGCTGTCAAACCACGAATCTGCACGCGGCGTGAAGAGAAAAAAAGTGAGAGAAAGAGAAAACACGGCTCCCAATAAGGATCAGGCTCCCGTCGTTCCCTTCAAAGAGCCGGTTCTAAGAGTCATTTCGTTCGCGACGGACCCATAACTAGTAAAGAAAGTAGCGCTATTAGCCTTTAGCCGTAAATACGTGCGCGCCGCGGTAATTAATTATATGCGCAAATGTCATAATTCACACGTCTATTCACAGCTCATTTACATATCAGTGCAGGTCCAGTAGCAAATATACGGCCAATATAGTCACTTTAGAACAGACCAATAGAAAACAGTCTGTTTATGTGTGGGAGCTACAGCAGCTAACCCATAACAAATGACAAAAACTAGCTTCAGAGTCGACATATTTCCAACACTCACCGCTCATACAGGCTCCTCCTCACATCACAAATCTGCACTAATAAATGTCCTTTTAATCCAGACTCAAACCGATTGTCCGTAAAAAGAAAATAATCTCAGTGTTTGGATCTGTGTCTGCAGGTGTAAACAAACACACGTGAGTGACGCGACTCTGTGGTGTGTTCAGGGACAGTACGGACACACACAGACAAATGACTCCGTAGATAAATACTGATGTGGAGCCACATATTAGGACATTTATCTGTCTGTAAATTGGATTAAATGAACAGAATGTAGAGAGTCTAAGCTTTATAACGAGGTATAACATGCCCACGTGAAATATCGGCCCCTATCAGCAAGCATATTGGCCGATAGCCGATATGCCTAAAGTTGCCCATATCAGCCGATAATATCGGCCAACCGATATATCGGTCGGGCTCTAGTTCTAACACTAGAGTTTGTTATTTTGCTCCTATCTCACAATGGAACGACATTTTCCAAAGAAATACTGAATGCATGCCATTTATTATTTCCCTAAAAGATCCAATCTCGATAGGGTTAAAGGTCTATATTCAAACTTGTGAACGAAACATACAGCACAGGAGGTTGATTGTGACGCTTGTAGCACCATCTCTACGCTCTGCTGACCAAACGCAGGCTGATATGGCAAATGTGATTCTGCTCAGGTATGTTGAAATATTGACGAGACGAGAGAGAGGAGAGGCCTGTGAACATATGGTTAGTGGCTCACACTCCCACTAGTCTCTCTGTGGTCACTTTGTCTGTGTCTTCATGCATGTGCAGTGTATGTGTCTGAAAGCAGTTGTATGTGGGAACAAGCACAGTTGCAGTTCCTCTGGGGTTCCCTAGCTGCACCACTTCAAAAAGCGTCTACATGTGTTAATAGAATATTCTAGGTTGAGAGACAGAGGCACAGAGCCCGATGTGTCACTTTCTCTCTTTAATGTCACATTTTGCTCAGATGTTAAGTGTTGTCCATAATGCACATGTCCCACTGAACACTCACTCACACAAAGCTCTTATCTTTTTATCCAGAGGTGTGCTGCCTATGCTGGGACAGACAAGCATAACTTAACTGCTATTTTTATATATTGTTTGATGCCTACAATGACATAACTGCATTACCTAACTGTAAGGTACCTTGAATAGTACTGGCCAGTGAATAGATTGCTTTGTACTTCAACAAAGAAAAGAGCACCTATTGTGCAACTCTGAGTCTTTAGATTTCATAAATCCATTTCGCTGGTCATTGGTCATTATACTTTTTATACGTTATTAATAAAGGAAGTTCCGGCCAAGATAGCAGAAATTTTTGGTATTGGAATTATGAATGTGTTTTAAAACATGCAACCTTCCAGTGCTCATGTTACTTAATATTTTGTAACACTGGAGTTAATCTTTAAGAGAAATACCAGTATATGGGGTAAGATTAGAACAGTGTGCAGCCTTTTGCACACAGGGACATAGGTTCTCCTGATTCTGTCATTTAGACCAGTGGTACTCAACCTTTTTCAATCATGACTCCTATAAAAACAATCAGTCATTTGCAAGCCCCAAACACAAAAGGTTGGCTACCAGAATGGCCAAATATTGGTTTTATTATCAGGATAAATTATATAATTATATATTTAGTAGACCAACAAACAGGAATCTGCATTTTCTACTGCATTTGAATGGGGTCAAGATTTCTTTACGATTATTGAATAGATTCTTTTTTCCCCTGTCATCTAGGGACTCCTAGAAATCATTATGGGGTCCCTGTGTTGAAAACCACTGGTAAATGGTCAGAGGTTTGATTTCATAGTTGGTGCCATATCACAGTATAGGAAATCTATCAAATATTGGATTTATTCATATTCTTTATCATGTGTCATATAATTGTAATTAACATTACAATTTGACCTATGGCTTCCATATTGGTTGCATAGTTAATACTGTATTCTGTGGAGTAAGCTGAAGTTTAAATCGCTACTGTGCTCATTTGCCTGAGGTCTATACCATATGGTCAATACGTGTGCGGATAACAGTGCTCCTCATACACACCCCGTATGTCAAAATGTACACAGATGTTACAGGGAAATAGTAAATGAGATAAGGTAGAAAAAAGTTATGGTGTGGACAAAGGCAGGTCAGTGCAAGAACAGATTCCAGTAGAGCTGAATCAAATCTCTCAGTATTGATATCTGGCAAACCAGATTTGAATAAACAAATATACAATTTACATAAAATCAGGTTTTATACCAAATGTATCCTGTTTTTCCCAACATCTCAGCTCCTCACAAATACATAATGGAGAGAGCAGAGAATAGCTGGAGATTAGCTGTGACTTGTTCCTATCCGGACTGCTCCCTTGTGTTGCACATCAACCCGATCTCTAATCTTGGCTTTCACACAACGGCGAAGAAAAGGCCCCGAACCCTCACTAACAACTCACTCAGCTACTCACTCGAGGGACCCTTGATGAAGGCGATGGAGGGAAGGGAGAGCAGCGCGAAACTGAGAGGCAAGGTGATAGGGAGAGGAAGAGGTGGAGAGAGAGAGGGAGGAAAGAGAGGGAGGAGAGAGAGGGAAAGGTGGTGGTGTGAGTGATAGAGCGCCACAGGCTAGCCTAATGAAAAGCCTCTCATGGCGATGGAGAGATTGCCCATGGAAGGGACTGCTGATTGGACGAGTGGTGGCTTGGTGTAGCGCACAGACTAATTAAAGTATTGAAGGCATCAAGGTGACAGGGCGAAGATTAGAGCTGCTCCCGAGGTTACGCCATCTGAGAGGAACTTAACAATGCGCCTTACAGTTCAGCGAAAGATGATCATTTCCCCGGGCTCAATGCAGTTTTAAGCCATTTCACTGCACCATTTGGTTGTCCAGAATTGCTGGTGTTAGAAGCATAAGCTGATACCAGATGAAGGAATGAAAGTAAAGTACAGTTGGTCTTATGAATGACTAATTTTTGGCATCTGTGTAGGATCGTCACTTGTATTCAGTGGTCATTTAATTCCTGATTGGATTTTAATTCAATTCAAACTGATTTTAGTCTTGATCTCTTTACTACTACATAATCATGATCTGAATTTGTCCAGGTCAAAGAGAATAAAAATAGTACACACAAAACATACTACTAGAAGAAGTCCTCTCCCATTTACAGTATTCAGTAAAAAGCCTTGTAATATTTGTGATGGGGTCCACAGAATGAACCAACCAGGCTAAAAATGCAACAAATACAAAAATGAAACCAAGACAGCAACAGCTTGTGCAATGATTAGCTCTACTAAATGTCAAAAGCTCTGCCTAAATATGGTTATAGTTACTTAATGCATTTTCAGTATAGCAGATAAAGCTCCCCTGCTTCTGAAGGTTACACGCTCTCTGAATCCTCTGCGCACTAAGATAATGAGACATAGCTCCACCATAATACAGCAGTGAACTCCTCTGTCTCTGATTGACCTTGGCAGAGGGCATACGTGCGTCCCGTATAACTCATCTGGATTCACAGTGGAAGGCTGCACTGTGCATGTGATGCTCTACCTGCTTCTCCTCAAGGTGAAAGACCAGACCTGATTGGACAACTCCGGAGACACCCAGGGTCAAAGTTCATAGACAAGCTGTCATCATATCACTGTCATGGCCGCTCACTTTTACCTCAAATGTTCGCTGTCGTGCCACGAGATCTTGACATTAATTTGACATGCCAGACTTTTCAGACATTATCGCTAATATTAGTGCTTCTTTGCTATGTCACATCTTGCAGTGCTGCTAACAACTCCCCATAGGATTTAAACCACCTGACTGTCTATCTGTGGAATTAAGGCCTCACAAGTAAACTGCATCTTGCTGTATCGTTTCAACAGCTTCCAGGAGAGAAATAGGAACAGGATGCAGAAGGAGCTCATTAGTGACTGGCATTTAAAACCCAATCCGGTGGTATGAACAAGGGATTTGCAAAACCAACAGAAAATGATTGACAGACAAAAACCTGCACAGCGTTTCAGAGCTCTCAAGTGACTGCGTAAGTGAAGAAGTGCACTATTATTGGAGTTGATGTCACCTTGCAGACCAAACTATATAAGGTAATAGGTAATTTTCCTTGACAGCAATCTTTCTCCAGACACGCACCAAGACATAATAACCATGCTTCTGTGACAGGTTTTATTTTTACAGCTAAAATTAACACATGATTTGGACTGAAATCAGTAATTAACAATGTATGACCAACAAGACCGCATTAGTCTGGTTTAGTCAACTGAAGCAATGGCTCTGTAACAGATGGTACACAAGCTTTGTTTTGTGACTGTAGGAGTAGTTATATGAATTGCAAGTTCTAATTTAAAAAGCGTTTTAATTTTGTTTTAGTCCTGATCTCTATGGGGCATAATTTAAAAGTACAGACTGCTACTTAATCCTGGTTTAATCTGGTTTAATTCTGATTTAGTCAGTCTAAACCAATTCTGATTTGTGTTCATCTTATTAGTATTATTACACTTGGTTATTAGTTTTTGTGTTAATAATAATAATAATAATAATAATAATAATAATAATGTGTTGTAATGACCTTTACAGACTTGTTGAAGCCTCTCAGAAGCCTCTGTAGTCATTACTCATTCACTCCATACTCAGTGGTGGTAAACTACTACTGTAGTCATTAGCTGCACCATCAGCCCCTTTGACCACAACCATCAGTCATTCACACACCACATTCATACTAGGTGTCTTGCTTAAAGACACAATGACAGAACTCAGAACGGGAATTGTTTCTCCAAACTTTGGATTGTCACTAAGCCACTGCTACCAGGTGTTGTCTTGGATAAGACCCTCGTTGGTCCTGCACAGTAATAGACCAAGTCATTTGACAGTGTATACTGTAGTTAAATCATGTATTTCAGTGGTGGTACTTTAAGGCTCTCATACTACAGTAGAAACACAGTTTTATAAGAAGGAAACTCATGGTGATATGGAAAGAGAACCAAAACAGTGCATTGGCTTGTTCAGAGTAAACGACTCATCTTTGTAGTACCTTGACAGGCTTCTTGCGTGTCTCTGTTGCCTCGTTGTTCTCTGCCTCCTCGTGCTCCTTGCTTCCTTGGGGCAGGTTGGAGTAGTTGGCCAGACTGCTGAGCAGAGATGACACCATAGGGCTGGTGTCCATCTCTTCCTACAAAAAGAAGCACCAAAAACACATTGTTAACATAAAAGGGTTTAAAAAGATATCTGCTCCAAAAAAAAAACCAAGTAGAGCCAATCAATAATTCATTTTGAAAAGCCCCAAACCACCATATGAGTTTATGTAACCAGACTGCAGGTACTGGGAGTGTTTTACACACAGATATTCCAACAGACATACTCTACTTTCTGGCCTCACAATATTAGGAAAAGCTGAGATTTAAAATCTTTATTATGTCACTGAAATATTGTTATTTGATCACAATAAGTGTCAATTTCTGCATGTTATACCTGTAGAGATAATATAAAACACAGGTGCAAAGTAGTGCAAGTTTGATTTACATTAATCTGATGCCCTTCACACAGTAATTAGCCCCATTGATCAATGTCAGGCTCTTTTTCAATCACACATTGTTGAGGACTACATAGTTTCTTGCAACCACACCTGATAGTGTCTTTTGTATGTGTGTGTACATGTGTGTGTGCCTTTGTACCTCAAACAGGGCCATGTTCTTGCCGTCGTACTGCTGGCTCTTCTCTGCAGTTGCATCGCTGCTGTTGATGAAGGGGCTGCTCTCCTTGGGATTACTTTCACCTGCAAGAAAAAATATAAAACTTTAGCCTTTTTTCTATTAAAACTATGCTTGCCTGAACAGTTGTTCCTCAGATAATTGTTCTATCATAAAGAAACTTGCACAAACACAGAGTCAAAGAAAGACACTTCTGAAAGTGCCTGCAGTCAAGAATATAAGGAGGAACAGAACAGCAGTTAATGGAGTGTATATTCACAAGATGTGCAATACTATATAGTCCATACACTCAGTCAGGCTCAATAACAAAGACCAAAGCAAATTTCCCTTGTGGATCAATGACATTTTGTCTGTCTAAGCCTAACCCATGGACAACTATTACCAATATTATTGAGTTTACTGGAAATGGTTTGCTTCCAAGCAGGTCATGTGCAAGCAAAAATTTGTAAGCATCAACAATTTAGGCTGACTGAAATGCCATCAATCATTGGGATTAATAACCAACACCATAATCAACAACAGCATAAAAATATATTTTTTTTTAATCTATTTTTCAGCAAATATGAATATGTTTTAACCATAGAATGAGGGAGAATCAGTGACAACAAGATATATGAAGAAACAGCTGGCATAATTTCCTTGAGTGTGTTTATTTTTACTTTGCACTACGTGTTTTCGGATGTGTGTGGTCCAGTGGAACATGCTGTGCCCAGTTGACCTGCTCCAGATCCAGTGTCCGGGGTCTGTGCTCTCCTGCCTCAGTCCTCACCCAGCGATTAGCCTTGGTGCTTACAGAGCTGCCTGGCCAGACGTGTGCTCTTGTCTGGAAATATAATTGAATTTAGAATCACTTTACCACCCACCCATCAGTGAGTACAACAGAGGTCTTGGTGGCAAAGGCACAGGCTCAGTGTAAATTTGTCTGATTTGCGCCTTCTCCTTCAAGTGTCTCTTTGGGGAGACGGCAGATTGCTCTCCCTCTGGCTCTCGGGCCTGCCTTGGACCGAGCTCTGCGAGACTGTGGTATTTTTAGACACGTGCCATGACGTCGGGACAGGCGGCGCCACACACATGCCGCAATAGGGCTACCCGAAATGGGGCAACTGAAATGGATCACGGTTGAGGAGTCCTAAACAACAAAATCAAAACTGGTTTTATCCCAAAATCTTAAGTATAAAACTATAGTTATATCTCTTGTGTAACATGTATAAAGTGGAGTGTTTATACATAATTCATTGTTGAAGATGACAGTCTGTTCTCTAAAAAATATATGTTTTTTTTTATTATGATTGCAATGTCAAATTTGTTATCAGTCTGAACCCTAGTCTTTACTACTGAAATGGAGTTTGATATTTTAGTACCATGACAACATTACACTATACAACTATAATGCAATGGGCAGCAAAGGATGCATGCCACTTGATCAAAGGAGTGTGAGCATGAATGCAGTGGAGTAGACTATTTGAGACAGTCATTAATATCTAGCAGGAGAGTGGATGTTGACAGGAGAGGAATGAGAGCTTAGAGACGCACAGGTAGAACAGATGGATCTGGACAAAGGGGAACACAGCCAAACGTAAAAGCTTGCGCCGCACTCACGGTTCAAGCAGCTCCGACCCAGAGGTTAAAACCTACACCGTGGCTAAAAGGCAGGGCAGTCCACTGAGGGATTTCACAACACGTGGATTATATAGATGTTTGTTTCACTCTATTTTCTTCAGTACAATACACCTGCATGATAAAAAAGACCACTCACTACTTAAGTGGGCTGGGGCACACTTCAAAGAGCCAAACAGACCAGTACAAGAGCCCTGTTTAGGTGGTGTTCAATAGAGGTTTTTAGGGTCAGACTAATATAAAGGCTGGGTCTGAATGCAGTGCCTAAGACGTGGAAGAGATCCTACCTTGTTTTGTCAAATTTCTTTGTAATTTGCAGCTTTGAAACATTCTATTGAACCGTTTGATTAGCGTTAATATAGAGTAAAGGAGGTTAGTGCATGCTTGTGTGGTATTCTCAAATGGAAAATAGCGAGCATTTTGGTGGAAATGGTTTGAGACCATTAAGGCAAATAACACCATAGGGAAGCAATTCAGACTTTACAGTGGAGACAGCACAGCTTTCATTACAGCTTGCTCTGAAACTGAAATTAAATCATATTGAATTCAAATATGCTGCATGTCTTTTCATTGCTACAAATTAAAATTCTGTTTGTAAAAAAAAAAGATTGTTAAGGTAGACAATGTTGGCTTGGATGTCACAGCAAAGTCATGTTTCATGTGGGAGAAGTTTGCCTTCAGGGCAAAATATGAACCAAATCTGAAACAATTTTCTATCTAACTATAAAATTACCAGTGTGTAAGAGTGGTAACAAAGGATTCCCTAAATCATAATGTATTATTTATGACTGATATGAAAATCACAGAAAGGTCAGTTATAGAGCTTTAAATCCAGATAATTCTTAAAATCAGTACTTCAAGGAGTTTAAGACATAAAGTACTATCTGTTTGAAAAAGATCAAATGGTACTTTCTTTCCTGCTATGAGATAATGAAACAAACTGTATTGTCCTTGTAGGGATATTTATTCTCTACATCCTTTAACCACAGAGCTCAGAGACCATTCTCCTAATCCAAGACAAAACCTTGGCCGTACCCATACTTGGAACAACTATGTATGATTTAGGATGACAAGGGAGATTGAAGAAACCAGTTTAGAAACCACACAAAGGGAGAATATGCAAATTTCACACAGAAAAGGCCAGGTTCAATCACCAGTAAATATGTAGTCCTGGTCTGAGCAGTATACACTGTATGAACACAATACTGTAATTTGTCATGATGTAACGACAGCTATGCATACAACCTGAGCAGGCAGCTGACAAAGGGTGTGACTAATCTACTAATGCATGTCCAAATCCATAGTGTGCTTCAAATAACAAAGTGCTCTATTTTGTGTAAAATCCTGTGTAATACCTTGCCTTGGCCAAATAAATGAGAGTTATGTAACTGCACACCTACACAACTGTCTGAAATCTCATTTTCACTGTGTGCCAAAGATTACCCTAGCTAGTGTATTGTGTGGTAATAATAAATAAGTGCTTTAAGTGGGACACACAGACACACACTTCTCATGATCAAAGTGATCTGGAGTACACAACACACATGGCAAATACCCCAAAGGCCACTCTGCTCGCCTATCACTTATCCCGCCATGGCTCATTTCTCCTCCCTGTCGAATAATTAAAACGCCATCTTCAAACGCATGATGGATCGTCCCATTGGAGACAACTGACAGTGGCCCAAAGAGTTTTGCTCCAGCACGTCCCCCCAAGCAGCTTATCCTCCTCCAATCTGATGCAATCCGTCCATCAATAGCTCTGGCTATCAAAGCCTCTCCCAATCTCTGGTCAAATCCATAGCTCTGCTGCTGTCTGCGCCTGTGATCATGTCCAGCACACTCACCCGAAACTGCACAAGCAGACAATTCAGATATTAGATTTCAAGCAATGATGTTACATTTTAAACACAATAAGTGATTTTATAATAAAAATCACTTATTGTATGATTTTATTATAATAAAATCATAATAAAAACAGATTTGAACCACATTCATTCAGAGTATTTTTTAACTGTACAAACTGATATTATCCCATAATGGATATAAATCAAAGAGGATACTTTTTGGGAACAATAACCAGTTTTTAATGAAGGAACAGTATTTCATACATCTATTTTCCCCAAGCAAGAGAACAACTACAGTGGCTCTATGGGGACATGCTTTTGTCTAACTGTGATTGTAATTCAAAACTGTAATTCAAAACAACATTTTGTACTTGTGATGGAGCAGGGAACTCCTAGAAGGCGAAACATTTGGTAAATGGTCTTTAATGAACCCTTGGCTCTCTATAACTTGGCCTGACTTTCTGGCACAGAAACCCAAAACATTCTTGGAACCAAACAGTGTCCTATATCTATAATAATAATGCCACTATTTATAAACAAAATGAATTAAACATTACATTAAACAGAAATAACAGTAATACTTTGTATGACTGGGGGAGACGCATTCCAAAGCCATGCTTTGACTTCAATGTGTGCTCCCCTCCAGCGGCAGCTTAACTTGCCCATAATGGCATACATATCCAATGATGTTTTCCAATTTGTACACAAATCCTCATGTTTGCACAGCTTTTACATCTCATTCAAAGTCATTAAGCGCTCTTTAATTTTTCACAATTTGTAGAAGGTGAACATCTTTTCTGCATGCATCTCTACAGTTATATGAAGTCTCATGAATAATAAAACCACGAAGTAACAACATCCGGTGTCACAAAAGCGTCTCTCTAAAGAGCCTTGATCAAATGCCCTAATTCTCAGTATTCTAACAGATCTTTAAACATAGCTGGGCCAAGATTACACGTCCAGGACTATTTGACTTATTGATTGCAGCGTTGAGCTGGTGACTGGAGTGTTTGTTGCATCGTTCTCTCTCTCTCTTTCCTCTCCCTCTTCTCTCCCTCTCCTCTGTCCTCCTCCCTGTTCGGTGTCACGCTGCCATTGTGATCTGTCTCTACGGAGCGGCTTCAAGGGGAAACGCCACAGAGAAGCTGACTCAACAACCGGCCTGGGGACACACTGGTTGATGCGTGTGTACATACAGATGGGTGACAAATTAGAGGAAAAATACATATGCATATGTCAGGCACGTTCTTGGCAAAGGACCCAGAAAAGTGTTGTACAGCGGGAGCACAACGCCTGTGGCCAATTAATCTCAGTCTGGGCAGAGATGGCTGGAATTCGGCCATTTTAGGAGAAAACAGGGACACATACTTTCTGGTAACTAACAGTGTGCTCCGAAAATATGGGCTTGCCTCAGAGCTCCCTCATGTACAAGTGTAAATAAGAGAGTCCCAGCTTACGGCAGCAGTAAACAGCCATTACAGTAAAATGGTAGAAATGTATTTGCTATTTTTAATTGAATGCATATCAGTTTTAAAATTGGTTTATTTAGCAGCACTTATATAGATACTGTGTCCAAATCATGGTCATCAAATTTTGGCTATGAACTTAAATACACATATTTGCACAATTGTGTGAATGGAAGTGTGAAAAGATAGCAGAATGTCTATTAGTAAATGTGATGATGTCATTCTCCCAGATGGGATGCAACAGCCAGATTTCTCTATTGATTACGCTGTACTTTGAAATGACTCAAAGATAAATACACAAATGCTGAACCTGATTATTTCCATTACTGACTAAACCCTAGTACTAGATACTGTATGACAACAGAAATCAGCATTTTAACAATATTCATTTTAGTTGTATTAATACATAGAATGTGGTGGTGTTATCTGGTTATTGATATATTGACTTTGTGTACACAGGTCAGTTGTAAAGGTTAAGGTTAAGGTACACTTTATTGTCCCCTTAGGAAAATTTGCCCTCTGCATTTGACCAAAACTACTAATAACTTGGGAAAAAATAAAAGGCATGAGAAGCATTAAAGTTAACAGCCAATCATAACCAATCATATCTCTCTTACTATAGCAATGTATTCATCTATATTTCATTTACCCATATGTTTGCAAATTCAGACTCTATTAAATGTTAAATATGATCTATTAAATGTGTAGATAAATGCAACTATTATAGCGGTGATTTTCCTGATCAATATGCACACTAGGATAGGGCTAGCCTTATATACTGCAGTTTCTTCCATGTAGCATCATACCATAATGCAAAAAATAAATAAATAAAAACATTAACAGGACAAAATTTTAGCTTCTTTGAACTGATTTAGGATAATTTTGAGCTTTTATAAAAACTAATATAAGATCTCATAGTAACATAAACAATACTATTACAATACTATTTTGTATATGAAACTTACATTATATTACTAAAATAGGAGCATTTTTATCTTCATTGTGGTATGGTAATCACTATTGAGTATTGAGTAAATTCCTTATTATGGCAGCTGAGTGAATGACAACACTTCCTGCAGTACCTACCAGTTTCAAACACATCAACTTTGAGTGCTAAAACACACTTATAGTGCCTAAAATATCTCTCTCCCAAAGGTGCTATAATGACATAATCATCTCTGTATTACCCTCCATCTGTTAGTGACCATAATGTTATCCCTCATCCATTTATTTGAATTGTCAATTTACAACAAGTTTGTTTTTAAAAGCACAAACACAATGTACGAAAGGTGAAAAAATAGCAGCAGCATATTGTTGGGTGCCCACGTCCTCCCACACGCGCTGTCAGAAATAGAGGCTCTCCCTCCTTCCTGCTCCTATCATGGCTGCACACCACATCAGAGACACAACAGTCTTGTATAACAGGATCTCATGCTCCGGGTTTTCTTCCCCGTCTCCCACTCATCCAATTTAAACTCGCTTTATTTTACTGCCGCTTCTATTACACACTGGAGTTATATTTATGACCAAAACATACGGCCAAAGTGTGTGAAGAGAAGCAAAGAACACATCAGTATTCAAGGTACTGCAGGTGGAGTGTAGCAGGAATTTTAATGTGGTTTAGCAGGGTGGACCAAGAGCGCGTGTCTCCCTCATGTCTCTGGGCAAGATCCTGACTGATTCCTAGTACGTGGCTGCCCAATGCATTAAAGGGCACAAACACAAAGCTTTTGGAATAAATTGCAATGATTTTACACCAGAGCCATGAACTAAGATAATGGTTCAACTCTAGCCCAAAGCACAGAATGTTCCTAGGTAAGTCATCAACATAAAGAGCAATACATGAAGGGCATCTGGTGTAAAATCTGCCAATTGACCATGAACACATCACATATAGAAAACATAATGTATATTGGGACATAGCATGCTATCAGGACATCACAGCATTTACCAAATCACTGTTGATGTATCTTGAATGAATACTCCAATTGGCTTTTACTTATTATATATTAAATGGCCATATAAGGTGAATGAATGTTTGTTTAATTGTTAATCTCCCACGAGCCCCACCAGGAATATGTTCAATAGAATAATTTGAAAATATGAGGGACAACACTATATGATCTTGAGGTAAACTTCATGGCAATATGACGCTAAAACTTTAACTTATGTTCTTCAAATTACTTTCAAAATTAAAGTAAAAGCATTTATTGTGAACCATATCTGTAGTAAACTAAAAGCAATAGCGTACCATTTTATCACTTCAAAGCACTGAGTAAAAAGAAAATCCCTAGTTTGAAACCTAGCATGTGGACCATTGCGAGCAGACTCCCTAAGGTGGTGATTGGCACTGGAAGACCACCCCGTATCTCGAGGTACATGCGTCCAGTGCGCTGTATACGAGCCCGTGGGAGGGACTTTGGCTGGGCTGTAATTGGTGAGCCACGAAGCCTAACAGGGCTACAGGGATGAAGGCGAGAGATGAGAAAAAAGAAAGAAAAAATGTAAAAATCAGTAGGCGGAGGTGAGGGAGAGAAGGCTACAGAATCGAGTGGGAAGAGAGGCGAGTTTGGTAGGATTACACACTGCTGAGGTAATTGGTCGAGGTGCAAAGGTGCCCTACACCTGCTATCTACGGCTTTATAAAAAAAAATAGTCCAGCCACGAGCACAGGAGAGGCGGAGAGTGTGACAACATCCACACACTGTATCTCAGGTCCAATTATTTGGAGTTTTGAAGAAAATTTCCCTATTTTCAAACTGCTCCTTCATATGGTAGGGTTGCACAGGAGTAATTTTTGATCTTTTGTTTGGCTCATATCCATTTAATAAATTCACATGTAGCTTGTCCAAAGATGTTCGTTATTAAGCTTATATAGACATATTATGGGACACGGTGTTTCACTAAGAGGAGTTAGCGGCCTGTGACGGGACGAGAGAGAGGGAAGAGAGGGGAGAGAAAGAGGGAGAGAGTGGTGAATCTCGTCTGAGTCACAATATTCTGGGGAGGGACAGAGGATCCAATCGCCTGCAGCAAATCTTCCAGATGGCAGCAATGCTTTATGGGATATGCGGTCTTGATCGAAAGTGACAGGGCCCTGATTTGGGCAGCACTGCGTCTCTGGGGCTGTCTGATGGATGCTGCAGGTGGAACTGGAGTTGAAAATTAACACCTGAAAGTGGGCTACTCCTAGCTTTATGTCCCAGAAGTAGTTTATCTTAAAAATTAAGTGAATCAACCTTCACACCATTGGAAAATGATATACAAAACTACAGCTGGGCAATATGGTGAGACAAATGGAATCGCCCAGAGTCAGGTGGATTTAACCAATTGAAATGAAGTACGAACTTTCAGAAGAAGCAGATGACTTGGTTAGAGATGAGATATGAGTTTTTTTCATGGCAGATGCCCATATCCATAGTTTTGAATCCAGAGAAACTAATGATTGATAAACTCTGCTGACATGTTTGGACTGATTTTAATTATTTTCCCTGAAGTCTGTAATAAAAAAATACTAAAAACTTACCCACAGCCCTTCCTTTACCACAAATCTTAAGAGAGCAGTGTAGTCACATTTGGGCAGTTTATTCTTCACCCTAAACTGTTCAAATGAAGCTTTGGGTGTACTCAGTAGAAGGTTAGCCAAAACAGAATATCGGCTTTTGCTGGAGATTTAAGGCTGATAGCCAATATGCTAAAAAGTCAAAATGTTGGCTCGATATATATATTGGTTGGCTAATCTATCTCTAGATTTACCTCTAGGTTACCTCTTAAAGGCAATAAAGTATACTAACGGCACACGAATCGTAATTAAATTGAAGTTGTGATTTGGATCCAATGTTCCAAATAATATAACAATTTTCTTTTAGCATTTAAGTCTAAATGAGACTTAACTAACATCTGATAATATAATCAATGTTTTGATTAAATATGTCACTAAATATTTCATGTATATTATTAAAAATAGACCCATCTTAACCGACCCTTCCCTGGGTGGTTAGTTTCCCTCCTTCCTCCTCATCAGCACAGGCCTGGGCCAAAGCAATCAAAGCTGAGCCTGGAGGAGAGCCTGAACGCCTCACCTCCCTCACGTTGGGTTTTCAGCTCTCAGGTGTGATCCTCCCCCCTCAGGCCTCTTCTCCTTCCCCACATACCCCCCTCTCCTTCCCTCTCCTTTTTGCCCTTTCTGTCACCCCTCAGTCTCTTTCTTCATAGCTGCAATGTGCAAACTCAAGCCTTGGGCGTGCTGCTGATGTGGCTATCAGTGCAGAATGATACGAGGCAAAAAGATAATTTTGTAGTTTAGAAGTAATTGCGTATGTAGGGCGGTGAATTAACTGCAATCAAAACAAGGGAAGGGCAGTTTTTTTTGGTTTTTTTTTAAAAGAAATATCCAAATTTATGATTCACAAATGTTGAACTGTATTATTTATGAAGGATTGGTTCCACAAATGTGACATATTAATCTTATGGGTTAAAGTTTGGTTGAATGCTGGCACTACTTTCTGAATATTTGTGTGAAAAATATGCCAGTTTTTTCTTTAATCAACCATAAACCAGATCAACATGTCTGCACTATGACAAATAAACAGCACATCTGATTATAGAATTCTGACCTATCCACAAACTCAGTTTGAAAATAAAGGCACTCTAAAATGTTGTGATATCCCATGAATGCAACCTGTTAGCAAATCACAGGTGAATTGTGCCATTTAAATATTTATGTACTAAGCACTGAATATTGATTTTAACAAATACATTGCTGATTTATTCACATAATATGCAGCCTTTTAACTGTGAAAAATACTGAACATTACAATAACCTTCAATAACATTTACATTTGGCTTGTAAATTCCCATTCCCAAGTCTTCCCAGACATAAAATAACTTCCTTGAATCCTTCTAATATTCCTCTTTGAAAGTCAAGGCACAGTGCCATAGAGAGATGTAAGGTGCATAAATCAAAATCACACTTGATTTCTGCGAACCAGCCGCATAAATTGTAATGATTTGCAATGCACCTCCTTGTACACGAGGAGAGGGTCATTAGATTAATGCACTTGCCTAAATCACAGCCCCACGACGAGGTGAGAATGGATGTACCACCTTCATATTGATATTAAGTTTGATTTAGCAGCATTTTTACTTGTACTAAGCAGAACGAAAGAGACCTGGACTAAGGAACTGTAGGGGATTGGAGGTCTTTATGCTGAGGTTTTGTGTCATTGTAATCGGCACCATGGTTTGTTTATGCAGATACGAAATACAAGAGAATAATAATATTGTGAAAGGGGGGATTTAAAAGGGCCCAAGTGGCAGTTTTGGGTTGTTTGAGTGTCAAAAGGAAAACTTTTGATGAGCCTTTTTTTACTTCTACAACAGTTTAAAGTAGGCATAAAATGCAATTGACAACATAAAATCAGCTCTTAATTGTAAACAACTTAAAAAGACCCACAAAAGACCCTGAGCTAAATTGCTATTGTTGCAAGATACGTACATTAGCAATAATTTAAGAAGTGAAGTCATTCTATTCAAGCAGTGTATTTCTGCTTTTTTTTTTTTTTTTGGTCCTATTATCTTCTTCTTTTTATCTTCTGTCTTGCAAGCTTTTAGCCCTGGTATAATGTTGTTACCTCATCAAAAGCATATCTGGAGTTGAGTTTGGTTTCATTCACACATATTTTAGAAACCCTGCATTATTAGGCTGTCCACCAAAGCCCAGAATGCACAGTTCCACCTTGTGATGTCATGTGGTGGTGGTTTTCAAATTAATACTTATCTTTTACCTTTTGTTCAGTAGATGAGCAATTCCAGGGCTGAAATCATGCACATAATTCTAGGTGAAGGTGTATGGAGTTTAAAAACACAGTAAAGCACTTCCTGTATTACAATTATATCACAAGCTGGAACAGAGTGTTTTCTGTTTGTGTGTTAAACATGTGTGAACAAAACACATTTCCAGTTATGTTTTTGATAAGGAAACAACATTATAACAGAGATCAGAAAATGGCACAATATAGGCCCTTTAATTCACAGTTTTAAAAGTTTCGGTCTCCCCACTTACTATGCAGTATTGCACAGTATTACAGTAATAGCTTGAATATGATTAACCTTGATCCTTCTTTACACCACAGAATTTAAACCACTTGCATTCTGATAGGGCTTGCAATCCTGACTCAGCACTGACCTGCCAAATAAAACAGAAATGCAAAAGGTGTTAAAATACAGTACCATCCATAATAAGGGCTGTTTATAGCTAGACCAGCCGAATAAGAAGAGAGACACAGCCAGACAGACGAGCACAGAGTCTTGCTATGGAGTCTGGGTCTCGCTGATAACGCTGTGGCATTCTGGGAAATATCAGGTGACTCAGTACAGGTGCATTCTGGGTAATAACTGTGCTCCATTCGTGGCTCAGTTTTAAGAT
Source organism: Boleophthalmus pectinirostris (assembly GCF_026225935.1). Classification (NCBI taxonomy): domain Eukaryota; kingdom Metazoa; phylum Chordata; class Actinopteri; order Gobiiformes; family Gobiidae; genus Boleophthalmus; species Boleophthalmus pectinirostris. The sequence continues at coordinate 37,706,893 of NW_026571299.1, forward strand.
CTGCCACAAGAGTAAAGCTCATCTAAAGGATATTTCGAGCTTCTGTCCAATAAATAAATAATGAGACAGATTCAGACCACGTTGCTCGCTTTAAGAGGACAGCTTTTTACGGCCGTGCCCTGGGAGAGAGAGAGCGAGGGGTGATTCAAAGATGCACTTCACCAACTTGAGAAAGATACACATGATTTAACCTGCACTTCAGATTAATGTATGGTGTAATGTCAACGCTAAAAAGGGCTTATTAAATTATTATAGGCACTTCTCTACTGCATTACAATGGCCCTTAAACAGGTTCAAATGTGTAACTAAGGCCAGTGCAGGAACTCATTTGAACCCAGTGATAGGGTCTGCGTGATTAAGGGATTTTTTTGATTGTGTTCAGCACGGACGGGAAAAAGGTAGCCTGCCCTCTCCAGGTGGGTGGAGAGTCCCTATCGTAAGTGGAGAAATTCAAATATCTCGGGGTCTTGTTCACGAGTGAGGGGAGGAGGGAGCGTGAGATTGACATGCGGATCGGGGCAGTCGAAAGGTGAAGCTCTCGATTTATCGGTCAATCTACGTTCCTCCCCTCACCTATGGTCATGAGCTCTGGGTAATGACCGAAAGCATAAGATCACGGATACAAGTGGCCGATTTGCGTTTCCTCCACAGAGTGGCTGGGTGCTCCCTTAAAGATAGGGTGAGGATCAGTGTCACACGGGAGCAGCTTGGAGTAGAGCTGCTGCTCCACATCGAGAGGAGCCAGCTGATATGGCTCAGGCATCTGTTCCTGATGCCTTCTGGGAGCCTCCCTCGGGAGGTGTTCCAGGCCTGTCCCATTGGGACCCAAGACAGACAGACTGCTGCCCCCGCGACCAGGCCACGGATAAGACGAGAAAATGGATGGATGGGATGGATGATCGGCATGGCAATATACTGTATATAAAAATAGTAGGATTCTGTTCAAAGAGGACATTGTGAACAATTCCAGGAGCGTTTAAATTTAACAGACTGAAATATGGTCTAAACAAAAAGTACACAAAATTGTTTTATTTATTTATTTTTTTTATGACTATTATTTTGTTCTTTGATGAGGACATTCTATTGCGTAAATAAGAGCAACTTTTATGTGTTGATCATTGCGTCAACTCAAATTGAGGTTTCAGTTTCATATATTGTGCTGACCTGCCCACTAAGTATGTATTATAAAGAAATTAGAACAGTAAACTTGCACTAACATTCCGGTCTACTTTATATTTACCAATAGCAGATGGAGCAAAATTAGTACAATGTTGCCGTCCTATTTCTGTACAGCCCTCAAGATGTGCGTGTGTGTAGTGACATAGATTTTGATCTAAATATGGAACTTTCAGCTTTAGTTATGTGTATCATAATCTTGACAAGCAAATGTTGCTTTAACTTTGACAAGGAGGAACAGTTTGTAAGACCACATTCAACTGAAGTTTCATATTGCCAGTGGAGATATAACCATTGTTCTCAATGCTGTTTCCATGACCTTGGTCTTTGTCAAGTAAGATTGTAGATTTATTTAAGATGTAGATGTATTTATTTTGCAATTCTCTACCTAGTAGCTACTGCTTTCTTTGGAATAGGAAATGGGCAAAAGATTTTTGATTGGATGATTCTGCTCCACCTCTTGCTTGTTGCCAAGCGTTGCTTTGTCTAGAATGTTCCACAGTATGACATTAAACTTCTGGCATATGTTCAATAATAGTTGTGCATTCTTACTGTGAGCAGGGTTGAATTTCCACAGATCTGACCTGTAACATCGCTTAGTGTGATAATCTCCTTTTCCCATGGATATAGAAACATTTAATGCCATACTGTGGAACACCGAAGGCAAAGCAATACCTTATCTATAGAGACGTGCAGGTGGCAGATCCTCCACCAGAAAAATTATATTGTGCACCTATAGTAAGAATTGTGTCAGATCGATGTGCTATCTCAATGTATCATCTAAAAATAAACACTTAACCCACAAAATCCTTTTGTCCATTCTCTGAAGAAAACATTCATGAAACAATAGTTGCACTGAGGTTTTTCTGCACCCCACTGCCTCTCCTAGAAACAGAAAAGGCAGTGGAAGATGTAATGGAAAGGCTCACGGCACAGAATGGAAGATGAGGACCTATTTTTGAAAAATTATCTTCTTTTCTTTTTTGTTTTTTCTTTTGCTTTTTAGGCCCTTGTGATATATAAAAAAAGCACCTTTTCCATTTTCGAGACTCTGGTGTGTGTCCCCTGATTAGTATTATGAATGATGCATCCTGCAGCTCTTTTGTTTGTGTCTGTTAGGAGGAGGGTATGCATTTACAGGTTGGTGGGAAGGAGCCAGGGACTGCGGTTTTACTGACAGTGACTGATGCTGCTGTGTCCTTCTCAGGCTGTCGCTCTCTCTCTCTCTCACACACGCATACACACACAGTTTAAGTCACACGCCCTCTAAAATACGCACACATGTACAGCTCAGTCACAAAGACAGATACAAGTCCTTGCGCGCCTCTCCCTTCCATAGCAACACATCATCTTGTCGCCAAGGTCAAACTCTGCCTTCAACAGTATTTAGGGTGTTTTAATTAAGAATAGGCCATGTGAAAGTAAAGGGGCAGTCTTGCATGGCTGGGGAAATGGAATAACACCTGAAAAAAGCAAGCCTCCACCAAAATACTGCAGTTACACCCAATCCAGGTAGTATAAGGCTAGCTATACTCAATAACATTTTATGGTTTCATTCATGGAACCGTCCTCCTACCAGCATAATATCACACTCTCTGAGCCCTTTAAAGGTCATGCAGAATTGACAAAGACATTAAACTGAAGAAAGTACTACAAGACAGTGTTGTAATCTGACAAAATTACAATTTAAGAATAGGTTAAGGCTCTTCATGTATACACAGAGAGCAACATGATTAAAATATTATTGCTCTTTTGTCTAATCCATGTTATTCAAATCATTCCATTCCTAGCACTAATGACATTAAATCTATTTATTTAATATGCTTTTTCTCATGAATCCTGCTAAACCATCCAATATTCCTCCAAGTTTGGGACCTTCCGCTACATAGACTTGTCACCCACTCTGGATGGATTTATGTTAATATGTAATTTCTCTTGAGATGGTTTTTAATTTCATCTGACTTATGTTTGAGCGTTCACAGTTTGGCAGTTAACTTGTGAATTCAGAACTAATCCCTGCCAGCTCCAGAGGCAGAAATGAATTGTGGAGTCTGACAAAAGCCAGCCCTGCAAAACCACCCTTAAAAAGATTGAGCACCGCATTTAAAGGCACACACTGTAATCGTTTAGCCAAAAACAGACTCAAATAACATCAAGTTTGTTTGTTTCATTTTGATTATTTTATTGCATTGAAAAATATGCATGCTTACTTTGAAGAGGCTTGCATCTCTACAAACATGACTATAATTTGGTCTGGAGCAGGGCCTCATCCTGTTTGTTTCCATAGAAATATTGTTCCTTTGGTTATAATCTCCTGCAGTATGGCATAAAGCTTATCCAAGGCGCCAAACTACAGTTCCAACTTTCTATTTCCATGAATCGCCATCTCTAGAAAGTTACACTATGTTGTTACTTCCTTAAAACTAACCTTGCAGTGTGTCGGAAGGAGGCCAGGTTTACATGGACCACTTCCAGAAATGGATCACTTTGATTTTCTTGAGTGCGCTGTATCGTACAAGGATACACATTAAGCTTGGGGTTCCTTTCTTTTGTGAGCAAACACTTCATCTATCAATGTTTTTGTACAGCAAAGGTTTAGCAGCTTCAGCAAACCATTAAAAACTCCTGAATGTTTGCGTTGGGTTAATCTTTCTTCAATGCAGCTGATTTATGAGCGGATCACAGTTCTTAATTAGGACTGAATACAAGGCGTGCAAAAATATCTCTCTCTATGTGAATCAATCAGGGTTTAATTGTGGATAGAAACAACAAATTAACTTCCAAGCAGTATAAACGTAAGTGACAATATGTTTTTAGCAATTAGCTTAAGTTTTCTTCCATTACCAAACCAAGGACCTATATGCGACCTATATATACTATATGAGTCAGCAGTAGCCTGTTGACTCATATAGTCAAAGGATGCTGACCCCCATGTATTCATGCTACATTTAACCCTGTATGTGCTAGGGTTAAACTTTGAAAAACAAGAAATAAGGAAATCAAAACAAATGGTCAGATTTCAGTTAATTCATGTAAATTTCACAGAGACAAAGGTTGACTACTCTAGCATGAATAAAAGACTGTAGTGGAGAGATAGAGTCCATGATTCAGCCATAAGAAAACAGGCAGACAGATATAGACTATAACAAAAGGGACCCATTGAGTGCCTTTCACAGTGACGTTGCGCTATCGAGATCTGCCCACCCTAAACACAATGCAGCCTTCACTGACAGTAAATGAGACCAGTGCTGTGTGTGCTATAGGGAAAGACGCACAATACACAGCTCCCCTTTGTCCTGCTGCCTCCTACTGCTACAGACATACAGCAAGACACAGGATGGTCCTATGGAAGAGAATTTAAATTGGTCCAGTTCAATTCATGTGTCTATCTGAACATAAATATTTTTTAATATTTCAAATTTAAATATACATACAATTTTAAAAAGTTTGTTACCATGAACATTATGTTTTATAAGTTTTTTCTTGCATCATCATCATCATCATCATCATTGCATTAACAACTAAAAATGTTTAAATGTATGCATGTCTAACAATGACGTGGATGATATCTAAACAAGTCTGTACACATTATGAATGAGCGTGATTCTGAATAATCAATATTAAGTAGTACTTGGCTATGTGCATATTTTGAGCCTTGATGGATGGTCAGAGGGGTTGAGGGGTGTGGTAAGAATGTATGTATGTGTGATTATGTTGTTTTTAGAACAGCATCTGAATGATGTGTGTGACAAAGTGGGCCTTTGTCTCATTTTAAATTCACGTTAGTTTATGTTAAAAACAATTTTATTTTCAAAGGGGACTTGCTTTGCTTTGGGAGTTACTAGGATACTCACCTGGGGGGAGGTACTTCCTGCTAAGCGGGGTATAAAAGCAAAGCAGGTGTCATCAATTAGGGAGAGACTTCTGTGCAGCTTGTTTGGTGTTTGTTGATTTGAGTCACTTATTTTCTGTTTTTTGTACTTTATTTGCACCTGCACCGCAAGTCTGTTTTAAAATAATTTTTGTCTGGGTAAAGACAGTTTTTTTTGTTGCATCTGCCTCCTACTTTGACCACTTTGGCCAGCTTCCCCACAATGTGACCTTACATAATATTAGTTTAATTTATTTACCATTAATTAATCTACTTAATCTGCATTTCCAGTATTTACACCAGTCTGGTCAGGGGATATAGGTGTAAAAATATCCATGTTATGACCTGGCAACAGCATCTTTCCTGACACTTGTTTTGGTTAGTGCATTGTTGTGCATTGCTCCTGTACAAATAAAATAATACCAAACCCTATAGCACACCATACCAAAAAGTTCAATTAAGATATTATGACCTCAATTTAAAGTTAAAAGATCTTCAATAAAGATGTTCAACACTGTTCAAAAAGCCAAGAAAAATGTAAGGGGAACATACCAGGAAGGAGCATCTGATAAAAAAAGAAGGGGGAAAAACAAACCATGCTAATTAAATGCATACAACCCCTGCCAAAAGCTACAATTGATACTTTGGGTGACGCTAACTTTAGGCACTGCTCTGTTTGAGGCTTTGTGAGACATTAATCTGATCTTTATTTTAACACAATCTAACCAGAAAAAATGGACTCAGTTGGAACTACAAGAGGTGAGCTAATAAGTGCTGTTAAATAAATATCTCTCAAGTAACATTACAGTCAACAGTTTTTCAGTTTGTCACTAAATTTTTGTTTAAAATCAAACACCTAAACAGAAACATTCATTTTGTATTTTTTCTTGAGTTTTCTTAAAACTTATTTGGCTTGTGTTTGCTTATGTGCACATTGTGTCTCCATAGTAACTGGTGAACATTCTGCCAAGACACAGACTAGTAGAACACCCCCAGCGGGATGTCACTGCAAAGTATCAATAGCGCACACTGGAGAACTTTACTTTTTACTCCAAAATAAGTTGACCTTTCCAAAATATTGCTTTTCATTATGCATAAGTTTCTGTAATATAAATTAAACCAAATGAAATTCTCCATTTTAAATTGCTATTTTAGCTCCACACCCCATATGGCAGAGGTAATAAAAAACAAACCTTCCAAAAATATCGAGCAGTATTCACAGTGAGGCTGCAGGATGGAGCGGGAAAGGGGCCGCATGTGTGCTTTTCATCAGCACTGAGGCAAAAGACGTGCCCCGCTCCACAGAGCCCATGTCTCATCTGCAACCAAACACATGCAACTCACTTCAATTAGACTCACTTACTCACCATCTATACTCATATGAAATCACTGTCAGTATGGTTCTCACTAGTAAGACTATGAAGCTTGAAACCTGTTCTGTTGAAATAGAAATATCAAAGTTCTGGCCTGCGTTCTCTACGTGCAGAGCATTTGAGTGAGCCTCTGTGTAGTATCCAGTGTGTCATCTTATTTTCACTTAGTGTCTTACTCATCACGGTGACCTTTAGATTCTGACTGGGAACCTGCTCTTATAGATTGTCCGTGGGGATAGAGCCTGTCTGAGCCTGCAGGTGTTTTAAGTATATCTGTACACAAAGACTACAGGGAGTACAGCACTTTGATTTGAAGTAGTACGCACAAAGTATTGGTTAAGAATGAGAAAATACAATAACAACTCGGGGAACAGTCTTTTTTATATTTGAGAACTAAGATTGCTGGTGTATCTAATTTTTATTTCTCGCCATCCTGGAAGCAGTGCTCTGTGTTTGGGTGGTCCTCCCCAGTTTCACTTCTGTTAGATTTAGAACTACTTCCTCCTGCTGTAGTTTGAAAATCAGGTACCCCAGCTTTAAAGGTCCTATATTACACTAATTGACTCTTGTGAGCTTTAATCTATGTTATAATGATATTACTTTGTTTAATTGGAATAATCCTTTACCTTTTATCTTTTGTTTAGTAGAGATTGGCAATTCCATCTGAAACTATTCTAGTGAAGGTGCATGCAGTTTAAAAACACAGTGGAGCGCTTCCTGTATTATCTTACTTGACGTGTTTTCAGTTTGAGAGAGGAACATAAATGTGCAGTGTTTGTGTGTTAAACATGTGTGAATGAATCAAAATACAATATATATTTGTGATAAGGAAACAACATTATAAAGATCAGAAAATAGTGTAATATGGGCCCTTTAATAAACAAGCCCTGATCTGTTATTGTTAGCTGTGATGTAACCATATAAAGAGTCATTCCCACGTATACTTTGTAGTTGGCTGGAGCATGCAGCAGCTGCTTATCTGTGCCTGTGCGCCATGTTTCTTTGCCAATCTGCAGTGTCCAGCCTGCTGCCCTGAGCCCCCCCCCCCCTCCTACTGCCAGAGACACTTCACCCCACCACCATTTTAGGACTATGTTTTTGGAGGGATTATCTAGGTCAGTGACTTCAACAACAAAGCTCTGAAATATTAAAAACACAGTAAGCTCAATAGCTGGGAGATATTGCAAAACAGTTACTAAAATGTGTTTTTCTCTCTTTATGGATCAATCACAATTTTTTGGTTAAATTTGTTTTTGTCTTATTAAAAGTTCTGTCTTTATACTGTATTATTCCATACTTATGTTATTAACATAAATACTACAGACTTTAAACCAATGCCATCTAAAATAGTAAAAAGTATTCCTCCAAATTGAGGCTATAGACCTCTTTATTAATAAACAAAAAAACATTCTATTCACTGATGATTTGAAAATATTGGATCTGGATTCTATTACAGTCTTATCAGTTAGAGCCTACAGGCATTTCTATTCCAATCCATCTTTATTAGAACACAAATAACTGCAAAACAATGTAAAACTAACAGATACCGGCATAATAAGGGCACATTTAAAAGCAAAACTCAGCATCTCAACTGTATTAAAACTGCAAATAATGACCCAATGCATCATGAGTCCTTTTTTCATAATCAAACATTAAACAGCCTTTAAGACAAATTATACTTCTACTTGCTGTTTTGACACAGTTACAGTTTTTGTTTGCTCAACCCTGTCTCTCTCAACACATCTGTTAACAATGATCGCCGTGGTAACTCATCTTAAAACTCTTGCATCCCACTCTGCACATCTTTCTTTCAGACTCCGTTCTCTCCACCACAAAGGGGCAGCTTGTCTGATGAACACGCTTGTCTGCCTTCATTTGTACCCGCGTTACGGATGCTGTATCACTGGGCTTTTGGCTACCTGTGCCCGAGACAGTAGTCATGATTTAAGATTACCGTGATGTGCTTCCTCTGACTGTACTAAGCCAAACTGTGGGCTGTTATGCACGATGAGGGAGCCAAGCGGTAGGTTCTTCAGTGTAATTCGGTGCAGATTAAGTTAGCGGTTGACGGACGACGTACTTTGGTATCCCTGGCACATCCTCTGGGCTCCTCTGACGGACGGGAGGTAGACATGGAGCTGCTGAATAAAACATGAATCCAGACACACTGTCAGCACACACCAGTGATGTGACAGATATGAGCGCCAGTGAGTCAATACAGTACCAGAGTCATCTTTACATTTGCATTAATGAGGATTAGCGCATCTACCGAGAGAAAGTTTAAAGATAAATGTTTGCAAAGAAAAGTAACTAATCTATGGATGCTGGGATTATTAAGTTAAAGGTACACTATGTAACTTTTTGGTTGGGTGTCTGTCACCTGCTTGTTTGTATGGATAAGTCGTTGCTCTGCTTGGAACGTTCCACACAGTGACATTAAATTACAACTACACATTCAAAAACTATTATTATTACACTCAAAAATACTTAGAAAAACAGGCATTCTAACTGTAAGTGGGGTTGCCTCTCCACATATCTGACCTGGTCTGGTTTGGTCTCCATGAAGACAGAAATGTTTAATAGCATTAATACTGTGAAACATTCCAGGCAAAACAATATCATCTCCACGGTGATGGACCCTCCACTAGAAAAGTTACGCAATGCACCTTGAAAGTGGCAGTACCCGATTTCTTTTTCAATGTGTCTGACTGAAGTTTGTGTTGTTCGAGCACAGATATATTGTAAAAAGCGGTAAAAATGCTGTGCCCTGGCTCTATCTGTAACACTTTATTTTTGTATGTGATGTGGATGAATGAAATGTGAAATGTGGGACCTGCCTCTCAAATCTGCAAAACAAATGTACAAATAAAGCAACCTCACCTAACCTGTATCCAGTGTTGGGGATTAACAGATTACATGTACCGGAGTGACGTAATCAGAATACAAATTATGAGTAACTGTATTCAGTTACAGTTACTGTTTCAGTGAGTGGTAATTGGATTACAGTTACTTTGTTGAAATAAATGGATTACACAGAGGTATTTTCCTGTTTTCACATTTTGGGCTATAACCTTTTTTTTTTTTTTTCAGTAATTCCACTTATGGCCAGAAACTAAACCAGAGCTAAACTAGGGCTAAACCAGGACTAAACCAGGTCTAAACCAAGACTAAACCAGGACTAAAACCAGGTCTAAACTAGATCTAATCCAGGACTAAAACAGGTTTAAAACAGGTCTAAAACAGGTCTAAACCCCAGGTCTAAAACAGGACAAAATCATGCTGCGTGGACGTGTCTCCTCTTCTTCTATCAAGAATATTTTTAATACAGTTCAGTAAAGTCTGGGCTTTTTATTTTCTTTTATCAGACAAAATTTCATTACGATATCCTCGTTTTTGCTTCTCTACAGCAAATCAAGTAATCCAAAGTATTCAGATTATGTTACTCACTTTAAGTAATTTAATGGATTACATTACAAAGTACATTCTGGGTTATGTAATCTGTAATCTGTAGGGGAATACATTTTAAAAGTAACCTTCCCAACACTGCCTGTATCTTTTTATAAAGTAAGTTTTATTGTCAAAGAACCAGGAAGTGTGCTGGCCCCTAGCCTCTGAATGCTGCGAAAAGCGATTAAATTCATCACAATGAATAGTAAGGATCCTTGGATGCATAAGGTCAGAACAATTGGACCACTGCAAACCATTTAAACTGAACTACTTTTGTTTTTCACGTTTTTAAGACAGTCAAAATCAGGTTCAGCTACTTCAACTGATAGTCCTTATCCTCAATCACAGTATAATTATAAGAAATGAAACAAAAAATTATAGCGGGACAATTTTAGAAGCACAAATCATTTCAATTAAATCTGTCTTCCAAAAACATCGTAATGGTAATCTATTAGAAATGCGCACGAGGATCAGACACTCTTGCGGTTATAAAATAGGAAATGTAACTGGTTTATGGGGCTTCTGTCAGTAACTACCAATTTAATAGCTGCCATCTGTGTGCTTCATATTGTAAAGTAGCTGCACTGTACATGATGCTGCTAAATTTTATCTTAGTTATTGACCACCCAGTTCTTCTGCACATACTAACAAGGGCACCATGAATAATCAAAGCAGTACAGTACAAGCAATGTCACTTCTAATCTATACATGTGTGTTCAAGCTGTTTGCAATTATACACAGAGAGACTCGAAATTAAATATGAATGAGCATAGTTTTCCATGTCTACCTGCAAGATACTGGTGTCACTTGAATGCATTTTCCTTACAGACTTATATGTAAACCTGTCACGATAACAAAGTTTGAAGCGCGATATATTACTACAGAGAAATATTGCTATTTAAAAAAAATTTGTATATAATTATGCTTAATTTGACACCAGTCTCTTTTATTTTTGCTACTTATTTTGAATTTATTATTACCATTTATATTTTTGCTCTTTGTTATTATAATCTATTGTGATGTATGAGCCACTGTGTCCAATTCATTTCCTTCTGGATCAATAAAGTTTGGCTAAGTCTAAACAATAATATTGAAAATACACAAAGCAAGCTAATGCCAGTAAACCAATTTTTAAATAGACTATCATTATAAAGCCTGAGCTGCAACTAATAAATTACAATTAGCCATAGAAGTTATTTATTCTACTCAGTACAGCTCAAATCTTAAATTATTACATAGAAATTAAATATTGATAATATTTAATATTTGATAATATAAATACTGAGCTCTAAAACATATTTTAAGTCGATATAGTAATTATCGTGGCAGTGCTACTTTTATGCGGCTTGTAAATGGTTACTCAAGCTATCAAGCAAGTGAGTAAGTAAACTATATTGTATTTACATTGACAAATACCAGGAGAAGTGTTAATAGATATTGACAGTCCCCTTCATGACGGAGAACATCAGGCCGAAATGAGTAAGTCCTGACTAATGAATGGTACACAGTGTTCTGGCTGCCTCCATATGTCCATATTCTTTGTATAGTTCTTATACGGCTTAGGAGAGGATGCTGATTGACCCTATTGCTTTATTTCCACTGTGGAGTACCCTTGTCTTGAGTATACTTCCCATACAGATTACTTGAACCACTCCTTAAAAAAATCTAAGCAAGTCTTTTTATATAGTCTATACACGTCAGACAGCAGGCATAAAAATACTGATTTCTTTTAGGGCACCTATAATCTAATGTAGAAACAGCTGAACAATATTAAATACTCATACTTTTTTGTCAGTTACATTGATAGTATAAAATGCAGACATTTGTTATATTTTCAAAATGATAAAGATATTCCAACATGAGTAATAAGAGATGCAATAGAGAAATGATTTGGGATGCACTGATCTAATTTCCAAGTATCCAATACTCGATATAAACTGATATAATTTTAAAATAATCAAAATGCTATTCAAATGTGCATTATTATCATTTAAAGTAATTACAGAACAGCTCTTCAAAATGAGTTTAATATTATGAGATGTTTTGGGCCAGCATAGTCTAGCAAATCGCCTTATTACACCACTTTATAGAACAAAATGGGAAAACGACTGAATTGATATCCTGGAAATCGATAGTTCATCCACTAAAATGTTCTATATCAGCACCTATATCCAATACCAGTATCGTATTGGTGCGTCCCTAGAAATTATGTAATTCAAAAAGCTTAAGGACTGCCCTCCTTAACAATATGCATAACATTTCAACAGAGCAGTTTTACAGCATACTAATGTGATCTATATATGTCTACCATGATCACTAGCTCATTTTATCCACCACTAACATTGCACTCACTAACTCCACTCATAATTCCCTGCTTAATGTTGCATTGCCTTTATATAGCTTTTCTTCCACTGACATACATCGTCCTTGAGGCTGTACCATGAGCTCTGTCCACCGCGCAGACAACAGAGAAAGGGCGCAGCACACACTTAAACCCCATCACTTTTTAAACGGTGACACAAGCCCCCGTGCCGCCCAGGACAGAGGTGCGTTTGATATGAATGTTCCCGTGTGCGTGCAGCTTGCTTTTGCCCCCTCCTGCTGCTGCCTTTGAAGATGGATGCCGGTGAAATGCTAATTATCCTGGGCCACGAGGCTGGACGCGTGCTCAGTTCAAAGGCTGAGACGGCTCCAGCAGCAGCCTCAAAGCACCAGGCCAAATCTGTTCTGCTCCAAGGCTCCACAACTACCAAAGGACACAAACTACTTCTGCCGTCACTCCTTACAAGCGTTACAAATCCTCCTCTTGTGTGCATGTTAGGAGCAGCACACTCTAATGTGTTTTCTGCAAATGTAATAATATGATTGTGGCTTGAGTGAAAAGATTCTATAGTTTAAAGATAGTGAAGATGCATTTGCTTAGCTTTTATTTTAGTAACTGAAATTGGATCTCCACAATGTCTCTTTATTTTACTTCTTTTGGAGGCTGCAAAAACCCTAAGTGGAGTTAGACACAATTATATCTACAAGATCCTTTCAATAGCAAAAAGAGAGGAGACAATTCATTTACTGATTTGAAAAACCATAAATTTCTCTATGGTTTTCTTCTGTTAGGAAATGTTTGGTCTGCAACCACTGATTATTCAGGGTGCTGCATGCAACACTATTTTCAAATCCAGCCATGTAAAACTGGATAATGGAGAAATATTGTATGTCACACTAAACAAGTCCTATCTTCCAACAGCATTTGAAACACGCTGGTTATTAGGTGTGTGCTGCAGACACCAGTGGAATGAACAGCCATGACCTGATGCTGCTGCAGTGCGGTGCTCTCCTCTCAATGCGTGTGTGTGTGTGTGTGTGTGTTGTCGGGGTAACGATGTATGACAGGTAAATAGAGGTCACTTCCTGAAGGAGGGTGACACAGAAGGATTCACTGGCACACACACTCAACACACACACATACACACACCACACACATACACACACTACACACTCTACACAAAGTGCTGCCCCTGGTGATTTATGAAACGTGTCTGCTTTGCAAGTGTTTGCATTTGAGCTGGATTTTGATATATCGCTCTGGAATGCTCAGTTCCAACAAGTTTGTGCTGGGTGGGTTTTCTGTGCACTTGACACGCCGTGTTTATGGCGTAACATAAGGGCATCTGGTACGGGCGGACACTCAACATTAGATCAGCCTCACAGTGTCATCAATCAGAGCCAGAGAATAATTACACCAGTTTGCTGCTACTGACAGTTGAGTGTCTCTACCCGTTTAGCAAAGTCACTCTACCATGGGTGCACACACACACTTTGGTGCATACAGCTAAAGTCAAAAGGGCACTCACTACTATCCACATTCACATTTTTAGTCTAAAACACATAACTTGTTAATTGAATGCAATGAAAACTGGATAGCAAATAACTACATGTGCATGACCATAACTGAAGATAATTACACATATTTTAAGAACAAAGATGTGTCTACTCTGAACTATTTTTGGCATAGTTCTGTTACTGTTCAGTGTCTCTGACTAAAGCAATAAGTGACGCTGGGATGAAGAGACTGTCAGTCTCTGTTCACTGCTCCAAATGAATCTTTCATTGTTTCGCATATTTCAGATACCTGTGTAAGTGTCAGCGTCTAATTAAAATCTGATGCACTGACAGTTGCGGTACACTGTGAACCCGGGGTACAGTGTGTATGAAAAGTGGGCGAAGGACTTAGCAACAGCAGTGTTAAAGATCTGGAGACGCTGCATCTACTTCGAACAGCGCTCATCACAAGATCGGCTTCTCCTTCACAGTCGGCTGGCTTGGAGCAAGTCAGAGTCACGCAGTTCAAGACAAGCAAATTAGTCCTGTCTGCCCCTCAGCATAAAAACATGTGGAGGAGTGAATTTGACAAAGTACTCGCACAGAAAACTTCACCTTCAAAATGTGCCTTTTCTATACACCTGTGCAATAGAAAAAGAACAATGTAGAGCAATGCAAACTTGAGTTAAATATTCCCAAACTTTTAGAGAGGGAATAGCACATATACTAGTACCTATATAGAAAAGTTATTTCTAGTCTTATACCTTTATAAACAAGTGAATAAGCAACTGCAGTTCTTCTCTCAAACAGAAAACACTCTGTTCCACCTTATGATGTCAAGTGGTAATGCAAGTGCACCACTGTGTTTTAAAACATCATATACCTTCACTAAATCATTTGGATAATTTCAGACCTGGAATTGCTCTCTACTGAAAAGATAAAAGGGAGATAACTTGAAAGCTACCTCTCTGTGACATCACAAAGTGAAACAGAGCATTTTGAGCTTTAGAGATGTAGATAGACTCATTATAAAGGGTTAATCAAACTAGCATGAATGAAACAAGACACAACTCCAGGTATGTTTTGGATGAGGTAAGAACATTATAATATGGCTTAATCAAAGTTCTATAGTCAATTTTGCGTGATATAGGACCTTTAAACTTGTTGCAATGCAGTGGTCAGTTTCTGTAAAAGAAAGAAGAGCAGGGGGATTACCTTTTTGTGACCTTTCTATACACATTCTTCTGAAACTGAATAACAAAAGCACTGCATTGTACAATAAAGTGGAAACACACGCCAAGATCTGACAGTGTCCTTATGGATTCTGAGTTGTTTTTACCCTTTCTTTCTCCTTTATTCTCATCTGACCATAGTTACCAAGACCCAAAACAACTCACCACACCCGTTTGTTCTCTGATAATTAAGCCTGTAAAAAACAAAAGGTGGCGCTGCATT
Source organism: Boleophthalmus pectinirostris (assembly GCF_026225935.1). NCBI lineage: Eukaryota > Metazoa > Chordata > Actinopteri > Gobiiformes > Gobiidae > Boleophthalmus > Boleophthalmus pectinirostris. The sequence goes on from NW_026571299.1 coordinate 37,722,034, forward strand.
TCTTCGCTTTACAATCAGTGCAGCAGCTCTTCGTTTGTCACCTTCATCATTGGCCCTGATTCAACATGGCACAGGGCCAGGCTTTAATCTGATACATTCCAGATAAAGGGGCAGGGGGGGTGAGGAGGATGGAGGAGAGGCAGTTGCCATGACGTCTCACATAGTAACGGAGATCTTATGCAACACTTGTAGATGACATGGCAGATACAGGACAAAGCGGCTATGGTGTGGTTACCTGACCAGCCAGAACCAGGCACTTGGACGAAACTTTAAAAAGATGAGTGGAGCTGGAACCGTATCCTGTCTCACTAATTACAGAGGGCGTGATTGACAGGAGGATTAACCAATCAGAGAGATGCATCAAAAATACACACGGTGGTTTGCATCTAAAAAAGGGGAAAAACAACATAAAAGACTGAGAAACAGCATGGATTTTTACAGAATCAACAATCGAAGAACTATTACTTATTTCAGGTATAAGACGTTATATATTTTGCTCTAAATGTTACAAGAATTTTAGAGATGAGGTGTCTTCCACATTTGAGAGACATGTAGCTGTGGCTGGTCTCAAGTACTGGACGGAGGATTTTCATGCTTTGTTGTCCGGTTCCAGTTCCTTCTGGATTCATACAGAATGTAGACGGGACTGGCTGGTCAAGCAAATGGTGCAGTGGAGTGTCCTGTCATTCCTTAGAAGTTAATTTTGTTTAGAGGTTAACGGCACTGGTATGAATTTTTAATGGTTTTCCCTCACCATTAACCTACAGATGTAATTTGAGTGATTCGTGCATGTTTGAGTAATCGTGTATTGCCCTGGGCTGCCATTTGAGATTTGAGTGCTCAGAAGATTTCTATTTTCACCTACCTCCTAATCCAGCCCACAGCCTTGTACTTTCTAGAGATTCTGTAGTCATTTACACTCCAGGTCATACACCAAAGTGAAGCATAGCCAGTTTAAAAAATGATAACACGTAAATGAAAATTGATCTACAGACTTTAGGTGCCAGAGATAATAGATAGGTTGGACCAGGATTATGCTAAAAAGGTAAAACTTCTGAGTAGGCAATGTGAAAGAGCCAGGCTTAAATACATAAACTTATGATTAACAGTTACATTTTTTTTCTTAGGTCACACTACTTAAGTTTTTTTTTTTTTTCTCAGTATCAGGTCTTTTCATTATCTAGTTTTCTTCAATCACACACATTTCTGATTGAAATTCACAAAGCAGTGGTAAAAGTGCCCTACTTATTAACCACTAAGCCAGGAACACTTGCAGAAGCGTAGTGTTGATTGCTCTAACTGAGAAAAAAATGATTATATTTTAAAAGTTACATGGGAAAGACTAATTTGTTCTTCATTCAAATCTCCAAAGTACCATATTTCTCAAACACAAGTCTCATTATTCAAGCAATAACTTCGATTGCTTTTTAGATTATTTGTTAAAAGGTACACTATGTAACTTTTCGGTTGGGGGTCCATTGCCTGGATATGTCATTGCTCTGCCTAGAATATTCCACATCATGACATTAAACAGCTGAGCTCTATCTTACATTTACTAAATTACAGGTGGTTTTATAACTCAAAAATACCTTGAAAAACAGGCATTCTGACTGTGAACGGGGTTGCCTCTCCAAAGATCTGACCTGTAACTTGATCCGATTTGGTCTCCATGACGATAGAAAGGTTTGATACCATACTGTGAAACATTACAGACAAAGAAATAACATGTCCATGGGGAAAAGCATTTGATGGATCCTCAACCAGAAAAGTTCCACAATGCACCTTCAAACCTGCGTGTGGCTGTGTTACATAAATCTACCTCTAGAATGATTTATAGCCTTCTAGTCGCACCTACCCCTTCCTCCTTCAAAACACCAACCTCTTCCTCACCATGCTCCTCCCCCCGCCGTTATCGGAGAGGAGGATGGCCCCTGCATGGCAAACAGGCGAGATTCCACGATGATGTAAGCGATTCTATTAGAGAGCGTTGACTCTGGCATTAAGGGGCTATTGACACGGCCACAGGTATTAATACTGTAATGAGAATGTTAAACAGTCATGGTGTGATGAAGCGTGATGCGTACGTGGGTTCAGCTCAAAGCGTGGAAAAGTTCAGAGCAGGATAGAGCCGCGCAAGGTTTAAAAAAAATTCAATGTCGAGAAGGGAGTTGATCTATTGTTAATCTATCGTTTTAAATGCAGCAGGTAGGAAGCAATTGTTCTTGAGCTAAAGGAGAAATGTCTTATCTCACCGCGCAGTTGTTGCAGTGCAGCGGAGGAAAGGTCAGTGTGAGTGGCGATGTGTGTCTGCATGGCTTCACTGTCTGAGAGCCACAGTGTCAATTCATCTTAACACCGCTCTGTGTCTCTGCCTCGAGTGCCCTTGACTTCACCAAAAGCACTCACAACAGCCACACAATATAGATAAAACAGCTTTCGGCGACTTCATGAGTTCCTTAGTGATGTTTTTTCGCATTGATTATCTTGACACAGGACAGATCACAGCCTTTGCAAGTAAAAAGCTGACCAGAAAATATTTCAAAGTTAATATGCTGTTTTATGACCAAAACTGGATTATCAAATGGAACCAGATCTTTACTCTACCATTTCTAAACTCAAATAATACCCATGCCAAATCAGCATTGCAATTTCCATCACACAAATGTGCAAGGTTAACGTGAAAATATACACTACTTAAAGGTCTTATATTATATTTTAGAACATTGTTACGTCACCAAAAACATACCTGCAGTTTTTTTCTTCACACATGTATAACCTAATTAGTCTACATGTCTACATCTCCAAAGCTTCCACCTTGTGATGTCATGAAGCAGTAGTTTTCAAGTTAAGAGCCACATTTTACCTTTTGTTCAGTAGAGATTGGCAATTCCATGGCTGAAATTATCCTAATGATTCTAGTGTATGGAGTTTAAAAACCCAGTGGCGCACTTCCTGTATTACTACATGACATCACAAGGTGGAAGAGAGTGTTGTCTGTTTGAGAGAAGAACTCTAACCCTAAATACTCAGAGTTTGTGTGTTAAACATGTGTGAATGAAACAAAACACAAGTCCAGGTATGTTTGTGGTGAGGAAAGAACATTATAACATAGATTAAAAAAAACTATCATAATAAATAAAATATTACTATTACAAGTATACTACACTATACTGTTTTGCATGTCTTGTTTTGAGGACACTGCCTACAGTAAATAGTGGTAGCAGCCTCTCAGCCTGCCCACTGCATGCCTTTTGTGGTCACAAGGGGCACTAGGCCATCTGTCTGGGCCTGCCACTTTACTTGAAAGTCAAACTTCTAACACTGCCTTTGTTGACACGGACAGCTTATGCTCACAGTTCCATTAAGCCATTTAACTGGAGGGGCCCTCTCTGTCCGTGCAGTGCTGGGTTCAGGGGAGCCTCGTATATAATTCATTCAGCCTTTATTAAAACACAGCGTTAATGCTAATCCTTTTGTGTTTGTGTTATTAAATGACAGTAACGTATCCGGTGTGTTAAAAGATTTGTTTGTGAATAGCTAAGCCGTTTAGACCGACAGTCAACTAATTACATATCTCATTTAATTTGGTCGTCTATGATACTGGAACCACTTACAGGATTTGGCATTTTAAATAAAAAATAAAGGTGCGGTATGCAACTTTTCTGGCAGAGGGTCTGATTCCTGATTGTCTTGAGACGTTATTGCTTTACTTGGAATGTTCCAGAGCATTGCATTGAACAAATGTGTCTTGCATTTCATTACAGGTGTTTTATAAGCAGAGTAGCATCTCCACAGAGCTGACCTTGGCCTGGTTGCTTGTCTCATGAAGATAACAGTTGAATGTTATACTGTGGAACATTTCAAGTAAAGCAATAACATACATTATCCATAGAGACTTACAAATGGTACAGAAAGTTGCACAATACACCTTTAAACCACTTTAAAACATGTAATGTACAATAATACTACTTAAGGTACTTACCCTCCTTACCGGCCTAAACACCAATTTATATTCATGATTTGTACCGCGGTAACAGATGATGGATCAATCCAGGCTATGTATTCCTCATTAGAGACACTGAATTAGTGCAGATGACACACTGCTGTGAGATTTTGACGCAATCTGAGCTGACATGGGAATTCACTCTAATCCAGGACCTAATATCTGATCTGCATCTTATTTGCAAGTAAAACCAAACTGCAAAGATATGAACAAAACTTCAACAATTAAGGCAGGAAAATGAATGCATTATTACAATGACGGACTGCATCAAAAAGTGTCTCCTCAGATGTGCGTCCTGGCTGACAGAAATGCAGGCAGCAGAGTGTTTGTTGTTTAAATAGAATCCGCATAATGACACAGCTTGACATCATTCTTTTATCGCTCGGCTTGTACAACGTGCTCATCTTCCTTCCTCAATGCCGCATTCTTCAGCCTTGGAAAATTCTTTTATTTAATCACAATCTATAAATCTCCTCTTCCGTGACACTTCTCCCTCCTCCCTTCTCCTCTCATTCCAGCTTTTTATCGCATCTTTTAAACACGTATCTTCTTTCTGATTTCACTGGCTCCCCGCTCCTCCTCTCCTCTATGCCGGTGTGACTGCAGTGTGACCTACTTAGCTGCTGCTCGCTGCTGACTGGCACAGCTGAAGGTTGGCAGAGTGGTGTGGTAACCAAATAGGCCGACTTTGGAGCAGGCGCCAACACATTCTTAAGCCTGGCATAAAAAAAAAGCGATTATATGTGATCACGCGAACCTCAGAATAGTCTCCATTTTGTTCGGTGAATGTGCATGTTTTCAATTTTCATGAGTACATTGTGCCTAAAGGTGAATCTGCTCTATTTCTCCTCCTGGAGTCACATCTTGTTCTTTTTGAGAATCTAATTCAGGCTCCCAGTTGTAAGTCAAAGCATCAAGGAGAATGACCCTGTTTCATTGGGGCTTGCATATTGATGCCTTGGCCTGGAAATGACAATGTGCTAAGACCATTTGTACAACCATCTGTAGGCCGCCATTGTCCGCTCAATCACTCAGTGGCCATAACTGCTAGCTGCTATTAACAGTCCATAGCCTTCATTATATTAGTTGAAAAAAAAACTAATTGTAACTAACAGTGGTACAATTACTGTCCACTCCAATGGCACATTTATTGTTAAACATATGTTATGCAGCACTATTGTGAATGTATTTGCATGATTATGGATGAAATAAAATCAACACACACACACACACACAACACACACATCTTTTAGTTGTAGTTGTTTCCCTTCAAAATTTACTCACTAAATTTACCCACCCAAAATTGGATTTGTGCATGTTTGAACAATCTTTCAATCACTTATTTTCAAGACGCCATATTACCGATCAATCCTCATTTTCACTTCCATTGGTATATGCCGACTGCCCTGTACTGAGTTCGCTCTCCAATTTGATTTTCTGAACTGGCGATACGCATACTATTTGGCAGTGTCACATAGTCATTTTGGTAGAAACCTGTTGCTAGCTAGTGTCATCTTTTTTGTGATGACATTTATGGAGACATCATCTCGCCTAAGCCAATTTTCAAATCTCCTCTGATGTTTAAGATCAAATATACTTAACTTACTTTAAAACACTCTGGGAAATAAGATACAGTATTTTACCTCTGCAGATAGCAAATGCAAATTTTATCCCTGTAATAACTTTCTAATTCCCATAGTTTTATTTTTTGATTCCCTGTAAGCACCAAATAATTTAAAACCAAAAGTATATGACCACTCGGTGACCCAGCACTGTTGGCTTGTTTTAGCTCTCCCACTTCGCTCACCAACTCCCACCACAACAGTAGCAGACCTAACCCCTTTTCCTGGATTATTTTTGGCTCACAGCCTAACAGATGAGGGCTATGGGTTCTTATATTTGTGCTCTACTTCAGGCCCAGAGGAGAGGCCAGGTGTAGCCGTAATGACACAGGAGATGCTGTGGAGTGCACTCTTCTATGGGATCTGCTTCGACCTGCTACAATCACTCACTTTCGGGAGTACAGGCTGATTGGTCTAGTGTACATGTAATCAGGTTTATGCTAAAATAAATATTACTTATATTGTAAGACGTGCCAGAAATTGTAAGATCAACAGATTGCGATCTCAACTTTGGTTGATCTCGATGATAAGGCATGTGCATTTTAATCAACAGGTCTACAGCCAATTGTGTTGCAGTAAGAGTGCATAGTGCAGACGAGGACTTAACACTGTCTTGTTTAGGAAAAAGCAGTCAGGGCCACAGTGGGTCTCTGTTTCCTCACGAGTCGTCACGCTTCACATGTTTTGACTTAAATCTGCACAGTTTGACTAGAAGACCAGTGTCTCCTTACCTCTGTCTCCCCCAACTGCTTCTCACGCTCCGCCTAGCTCTTTGATCCAGCTCCTCACCTTCCTGCTTATGATCATTATAATCCAAGCTACAGAAAGTTGATGTCTGTTTTTTCACCATTTATGAGTGAAATTTAAGTCCTGATTTAAAGCAAGGACATTGCACGTGTTTGTTGATATCGCAAGCTCAAGTGCATGTGTTTCTGCTGCTAACGGTAACGTACGCATATCTCCAGAATTATTGCCAGAATTATTTCAGCATAAAAGTGATCCCAACACAGTACAGTGCTCGCTATGCCTCTCTGTGTTTCCAATAAGATGGAAGATTGAATTGAAAATTGAGTCAATGTGAGAGAAAAATAATTCGCATAAATATATATAAATATATATATATATATATAAATATATATATATATATATATATATATATATATATATATATATATATATATATATATATATATATATATATATATATATATATATATATATATATCCCCCCATAGCCCTATTATTTTGTATGGAGAAGTGGAACAACTATTCAAATTGAGTTGGTTAGAAAAAACATCTAAATAGAAAGTATGCTCCATCCAGGTCAAACAAGAATTGCAATTAAATGTAGTTGGGTGGGTACTGATAATGTTGTTTTAATGAAAATCAGGTATGTTGGTAACAACAAACAAATAAAATAAAAATTTGCCAAATTTGTGTTGCTTTCAGAAAAGAAAATATTTTTTCAGCAAATTTGTGGCTAGTTTTATAATTCTTTGTTTAGTAGTTAAACCTCAACTAAAACCTACATTTACCACATTCTAGTTGGACTGACACTATACAGTCTGAACATCATTACTACTGGAAAAAATAAAAATAAAAAATTGTTAATACAACCCATTCGTCCTTCTACATTTAAATGAGTGTAGCAATTATCGTCATACACCGCTTCCTAAGGTCACTACAAAATGAACTGGTAATACATGGTCCAGTGTCAGTTAAAAATCATCTGGAGCTATCAATCATGGAACGCCCATGGGAAAAATAATACGCTTTTGCATAAAACTTTTCTATTTTACAAATCCAAAGAAAAATAAACAAAAGTGGTAAAGGTTATTGTAGTTCTTAATGTGACAAAGCCAGGTCCACTGTGATAAAGTGCACTGCATTTGCCTGAGTTTTCCTCTGTTTGCTTTCTGGCAGCATTGTGTGACCTACTCCAGATGTTGTGCTAATTAGCTAGGACATTAGTGCCACCTCGTCATACCATGTACATTCATTTAACAGAGACAAAGCTCCGCTGCTCCTTCTTTATTTTGTTTCATTTGTGCAACTGCACTCTCTCATTCAGGCTACACACTTTCATATAAATTCACAGCTACTAGAATCAGCAAGTGTTTAATTACTCATCAGCAGTGCTGTAATTAGTGACCACTAAATAATAATAATAATGATAAAAAAAAACATCTACATATTGGTCATTATAATGGCGAGACTGGCAAAAGCATGACATAAATGCACGAATGCACTGTATGCATGGAAAGCATGCATTTCAATGCACATATCTGAATTCTATAGGAACTAAATAAACAGCATTATCACCATGAGTAATCACACAAATCTTTGGGGACACACTGCTATATGGAGCACATGCCTCAAATGTATGTGAATGACATTAGTTACACTGCTTGGGTATTTCCTATATTTATGAATAAATATAGACAAGTAGAATTCAATAGGAGATTCATTTGTACGTGAGAGGGAAGTTCTCATGGCTCACTGCCTCCAGTATGGGATTTACTCAGTTCATGCCTGGTTTCCCCATGCACGCCCAACTGTCACTATCCATCTACATAGCAATTATGTAGAAGCTCGTACACTGCTCGTCCTCTCCTTTGTTTGATTAAAACACACTAACAAGTATACTATTTAAAAAAAAAAAACATGATTGACATGATGAAAGCCATAACACAAACCATAGCTCTAATACCCAGTTTTGTACAGTGGTACGTGCTTAGTCCCATGTACCATACTGAAACAAATTAAGGTGAGATGAGTGCTGTCATATACCTCTGTACTGTGATGATACTGATGGGCTGAGATGGTTCACAAAGTCCAGATGAATCATTCTGTCAGTGCGACTGGGGTTGCTTCTTAGGGCTCTCTGAGTTTACACTATGCCTATGCAGATAATGAGGAAGAGGGTGATTTTGGCCCATATTACACCATGGAAATTCAGCATCTGATAGCCCTGATAGATACAGTATGAAGACCACATTGTGAAACAGACTTTATTAATTGTCACAGGTCAAGCTTATATTAAATGAGTCCAGAGGCATCTGTCCTGTGTCAGGCACCAAAGGGAATCCAGCCGCAGTGGCGAGGCATTTTAGGACAAAAGAAGGTTGGCGAAGAGAAGCAAGAGTGAAAATTGATCAAAAACGGCAGGTGAAAAGGAATGCGAAGTCATGTTGCTATAGCAACTAGCCATGTAGCCGTAGATCAGGACCGGAGTTGAATGCAGTCTTTTCTCTATCTCACTCTTTCATTCCACAAATATGCAGAGCGGCATTGACCATGTGAGCAGCTTCCTTATGCTCTGGTCGAACAAACAACATGTCAAGTACACTGTCTGTCTGACCATGTCATCCGGCATTTTCTCACAGGCCAGGACCACTTTAATTCTGCCACACTGATCTTTCCTTTGGCCAAACCCACAGTGTGCAATCCATCTGAGGATGGATCACATGCTAACCTTCTCATTGGTATGCATGAGACAAGACTGCTGCCTGTGTCATTTCTACAGGCAACCGTGTGCTCTCTGCACTGTTGGATAATGGAAGCTAGAAGACTGAAGAGGCTGTGGCTGTTGCACCAAATGTACTGAAACAATGTGTACCTAATAATATTCGTAGCAATAAAATATAACCTGGTAATAAGACAGGCTCCTGCTATAGACACAACAGATTTACAGGGCACCTGTTCAGTGACCCTGTTTAACAAAATAGATCTTGAATTTTTTGGGTGTCTATCCAGAGGGCTAACATTTAGAGTTAGCAAGCCTGGAGGCTGCAGAACTGCATAGTTTGATGCCATATGTGTCCATATTCATGAGTGTACAGCAGAGCAGAAGCACTATGGCTATGTGCTGTTAATGAAGAATTCCACACTTAACTGACCATCACCTCAGCCTGATTGGATAATGTATACCCCGCTGCTTTAGAATCCCAAATATGAATGTGATGGCCCCATTCCGTCAGATGTGCTTTGGCCACCCATGTACCATTAAGTCTGTCAGGCCTTCAGGCCCACAACATACCAAACACACACGATTATTCCCTGGTGTCCTCTCTCCCAAAACACATGGCGACAGCTGCCATGGAGGAAACTTAACAAGGCCACAGGCATGCTTCCTCATGCTAAGCTTTTTCCTTCTGTCTGTCTGTGGACACACACGTTCAACCAAGAAAAGATAAATAACTGTTTAATAAGTGCTTAATACATAAACAGCCCACTTGATGAAGCTTTCCTGGCAGCCATCTTGTTGGGAAACATCTGCTAAGGAATCCTTTGGAGTGTCTGTAGAGTGTGAAACCCCCTCTATGTCACAAGCCTATTTCTTCCTGCTTATGTGACAGAATCTTCATATCAAAGACTTCTATACTGTACCACTGAATAAACTGGCATACAGAGTAACCTAAACTATGAATATGAATGACTTGCACATATAAAACATATAGTGGGAAATTTGATTTTATTCAGATTTGGGAGGACATGACAAAGACATGGTAAAATTTAACTGCACAAACAAATCCATAAACAAAGTGCAGTCATGAGCTACTCCAGTATTCTTTTTATTTGGTGAGCAACACAAAAAGGTGGAGGCTAGTCACAGCTGTAAAGGGGCTACTCTCCACTCCAAAAGAGTCCTAAAGACCAGTGTGGGACAGAGACAGCAGTGGGATAGGAGGGATTAGAAAGTGTTGGGTTTAATAATCTAGACACACTGGAGGAAGATGACAGGGCAGGAAAGGGAGAAGACCATAGATAGCAAATGAGGAAGGATCAGCAGTTGTAAGTAGAGGTCCAGGGATTATGTGATGGAGGTCAGCCCAAGCCCTGCTCTCACACTGTGCAGTCTATGGGCACAAATCTGCTTCTTACAGACAGAGTTGGCAGAGCGCAAATGGACTCAGGTCCCAGGGCAAAAACTTGACAGTTCTTTTAAGAACGATTACATTTCCTACAGAATATAGTGTATGAAGGGAGGAAACCTTCATCTGATAAATGATGAATTATAGGCCTTCTATTTTAGGAAACCAAGCTTTTATGTCCCTTGGCAAAAGGCTTGAAACATGTTATTGAATAATGAAGATTGCAAGAACAGAAAAAGCACATTTAATAGTTCACATGGCAGTAAAGCACTATGGGGACCACAGCTATAGATGCATTTTCAGTGAATTAAAATATCATGGAGAAGTTAAGTTTTCCAAATGTATATATGCATACTGGCAAATGAGAAAATGAAAGAATTACTGTGAATAGATGATTACATTTCAATATTTAAATCTGCAAATGTATAAATTCATACAAATTCCATACACTGTAATTGAAAAAGGTTTTGGAATTATCAAACATATGGAGGACGACATTAAATCCCCACACTCTCCAGCATTTCCAGGGCTCTCCAGTTAAGTTGCTCCATTTTCTGTGCGACAATAGCTGAATGGGCTCCTATTGAGGGCCTAGATGGGGCGCGGGGCAAGTGGTGACGGAAGGGCCAATTGACAGACGCTTTATTTCCATTTTGCCGAGGCAGCCTGATAGACTCCGCGGACGGGAACACTCCTCATATCAGCCGTAGACATTTGCTTGCGCGAGACTCAGGCAGAACATGTCAACTAAGCTGTTGTCAAAAGAAATGTGCACGATGGGGAGACACTGAGGAGGGGGAACCAGGCTAAATGGTCAGCGTAGCCAAAGGCGGTACTTCACTCAGGGGAGTAGTGCATGAAATTCATACCAAGTGACATAAATATTTGATGGTGAAATCACACTTCAAAGATCTATACGTACACTTCGCACAGGTCTCTCTATAGATGGATGAATGCAGATAATTAAATGAAAAGAAATGTGGAAATGAAATGATGTCAAATAAGAAACACCTGATATATGAATCTGAATGAGGGCTTAGTGAATGAGTGAGTAAATCATGACTGAGAAGAACATGATTGACTAGGTACAGCAGCAGTTGCACCAGTCAAGTAGAACTTAAAAGTTTCTGACATCACTTTTCTTGTGGGGGATTCACCACCTGCTAATCTCCTTGGTGATGTTATAGCTTTGCTTATTCATTCTACAGTATTGCATCAAACGTATCTATCTTGCATTTATTCAACTATAGGTGCTAAAAGAGATGCTGAAAACTTCATTCTTACTGTTAAGTGGCCTTTTTGCAGATCTGACTTGTAACTTGATTTAGGGGCACCACCTGGTTGTCCACATGGAGACAGAGCCATTTAACTTTAGAATATTAAACATTGTCCATGAAGAAGAGGCATATTCTTCACCAGATACAGTATGTTACTGCAAGGTTCACTTGCTAAGGGTACAGCATGTGTTTTAAAGTAGATTGAAGAGAGTGTATCAGTCCCTGATTTGAATACACAATGAGACAAATGCATGTGCCAGTATGCATGCTTATTCATCAATCAATCAAAGTGGCTATTAGTTAATAACCCCACTATCATGCAGTATTTCTTTTCATTTACCACGTCTGATCTCCTGCACAGACAATCTCCGTAAATGACACCACAGGATAAAAGATGAATGCCATTCATAGATAGACATCAAACAGCTTGACAACTGCACTATAGGAGGTACTCTCTAAATCACAAAACTGCAATTTGTTCCGAAAGAATTAGAAAACGTGCCGTCTCCTTAAAATGAATGACCATTTTCCCAAACAACCCACTGATAGCCCTGCCATTGAAAATGTTCAAATTATAGTGTTGGTCATTGTGTAGTCATAATGGACCCCTATTCACTAAAGTGTTTGTCTGTCACGTCAAGAATTACACAGAGGGGAGAGGACAAAAGAGTGTACTATTAGCTAATACAGGAGAATATTAGATCTATATTAGAGAAAATATTGATTAATATCTGTTTAGAAATGTATGCTATATTTGTTCAATTTATATGGACATTAAAAATACGTCCATAAAACACAAAACACAGTTAAGATCATGGCATTTAAGATTTTTGCAAAAATATTCACATTTTTTTTCCCAATTTGGCTCTTTTTTTTTAGATTTAGAATTACCTGGTTAGAAATTGTGGCATCACATCACAGAACTTATTATCTGACAAATATAGATATAAGAAAGTATCAGAAAAAATGTGTTTCTTACATGTAAATTGAGCTTATCTTTTGGACAGAATTCTACCTAGTATGAAGTCATAAGTGTTCGAACTCAATACTTCCTGCAACTTTCAACATGTCTTCACAAATTGCTCTTGATTTGTGTAAAACCATAACTTATATTTACAATACTTAAAAATAATAGTCAGTAGTCAATAGTCAAAAATCTGTCATACTCACTTTAAATACAATGAGCTGAGTGCTGCAAGCATTTGGGGGTCGTGTCATTGCTTTCCGATCCTTTGAACTTGTGCACACTATTAAAGAAGAAGCAAGATCTCAAGTTTGTATTGCACCTTCCACAGATAGAAATCGCAAAGTGCTTCACAAATGCAAACCTAATGCTCTCTAATGAAGCTTTGAGCTCTAATGGATGGGAACTAACTGCAGAGACTCCCATCACCAGTTCTGTGTGTGTTACAGCTAAAGCTAAAATTGCTAATGGACCACTGAGCATAACTATGGTCAATCTCTCTTATAAAAAATGTCTCAGTGTCTGATGGCATTTGCACTGTATAAGAAACACCTGCCATAGATAGAAAGATGATAGATAATAATCACACATTCCTATTGCAAACTGTGACAAATGAATATATAAAAAGAAAAAACAACACATTTGTTTTGTCACTGAGCTTAAACTTTAACACCATATTTGGAGTATTAACAGTGATGCATTACAGTAATCATATTTATCATGAGTCTACCAGTTTATGCCTAAAATCTCATTACATCTCTTGTATTGATTTAGCTCTAAGTGAGACTGAGAACATTGTTTATATTACCATAAGACTTGGCTGTACTGACAGACTCTTTTATCGATTCCTCTGCACAATGTACCCCTTCCCTGCAGGTTTACAGCTCAAAGCAACTTGGACACAGTGGTCTCATTTATCCAGACAAATGATTTATTAGACTAAATACAATTAAATTATGAGTTTATTTTCACAGAATGCATGCCAAGTCATTGCAAGCTTGTGTATGTATGAATGTATACATGTAGGAATGCACAGATCAGCTAAAACAACAGACTGTATAAAGAAGTGGGCGAAGGGAGTGTCACTCATATCGTTCAGCTCCAGTCAAATGAAACTCAACTCAACAAGGCTAGCAGTTATAGGAGTGAATTTGGAGTCAAGTTCCAGATTAAGAACAGGAGTTTATTTATGGACAAAATAGCGAGCGAACAAAATAGCGAAATAAAAACACCAGGATCATGTAGAGAGTTAATGCAAACATTTTAAGACCAAAATGATGAGGCTCACTGCAGCAGTAACAGAGAGAGGGGTGACAGTTTTTCAATGTAAAGTCAATTGGAGCCAAAGTTGATGGAGGTGGAAGCGTGCCCATGCTCACTTACTATTTAGAGCAGACATGTCAAATTTGGCCTGCGATATAACTATATTTGGCCCGCGATATCATATCAAATATGTATTAGAGCTGGCCCGCCGGCTACAGATAGGCTATAGAGATATTATTTATTTACAATTTTGTTATTATTTTATATCATGCTTGTTCTGGATTTAGTGTTTAAGCAAAACTCTTATGAAACATTTATTTTAATAAGAAAAGGTTTAACATTACATATCTCAAAAGAAGAGAAAACATGCAGATGTTGTTGAAATTTTTCAATAAATATTAAGTCTGACCCACAAATTAGTCCCAGTTTTAAATTTTGCCCCTCTGTAAATTTGAGTTTGACACCCCTGCTTTAGAGCATAGCACCTAGTGGGTTAGCTATGTCCTTTTACAGTCTATGGCTAAAACATATTATGGTGCACATTAACCCCTTACTCTCATATTTACTGGGCAATAGTCACACTGGAAAAAAGTGTTCAAACTGCACAACCAGCACTTCAGAACATCTAATAAAATACAACACTGCTTTGCAATTAACCAAACAATGGTATAATTAACAATTTTGATTAGCTTTTTATGTAATATACATTCTTTTGGGTGACAGTTTTATTGTCATTTTATTCTCTACAACATTTCTGGTAATACTTTATAAGAACTCCACCATAATTATCTATTAAAAGAAAAGCATATAAAAAGAAAGTAATGAACACATATTAAAAGGTGCACTGTGTAACATTTCTGGATGTTAATGTTTTGGTTTGGTTTATGTTTTGGTTTGTATAGTCTTGTATTTATTCAACTACAGGTTTTGTTTATTGCTCAAAAATATCTGTCATTTGGCCTCCATGGAGATTCTTAAGTTTATGGCTATACTGTGGAACATTCTACACAAATCTCCACAGAAACAAGCAGGTGACGGACCTTAAAATGGAAAAGTTACACAGTACAGTATACCCTTAAGAATGATTCAGGCTTAGTTACTTAATACCCTAACTCTTAACCCCAACCCTCCAGTATCATTCAAACTATTTGTTTATTATGAACAAAGTCTTTGTTCATGTTTTATTAATACTATCAATAGTGTAGTTATTAAAAAGTGTTACCAGATTTCAAAAGTTTTTACTAATTAATCCAACAATTAGTAAATCCCTAACTTCCCCTGCACACATCTTGTTCTGAACGATGATTTGCCATCTGCCCCATTAGCAATCACAGCCTCTATACCAAACCTAATGTGTGTGTACAGAGCATGATTGCCAGAGCACTTGCAGTAAAGCAGGCTGCAAATGCATTGATCTCTCATTCGTCACTCCCCTCCCGGCTTCTACTGCCAATTACACGACTATACGTTTGATTTATGTTTGTTATTTTTCATTATTCTGATCCAAGTCACTCCTGTGCTCTGTTTCTTAGTAATATAGAAATGTCCGTCCAATGCGGTGGCAAAGTCTCCCTGCCCACTCATCCCCACCAATTACATAAGTGGCTTTACAGTTTAGCAATGTCTCCTAACTCTTTCGCACATACACAAACCAGGGCTACTGCAGCTTCAACTGTAATTTCCTTTGCCCCTCCTCTCAACATCATCACAGCAGATATGGTTTAATAGGTTTTCACTTTTTATGAGCAGATCTCATTATGTTTTCTTCTCTTCTTCAAATGCAGCCATAAGGAACTCCCTCTGTATGCTACGAGATACATAGTCACTTGAAAGTCAGTGTCATGGTTAACATACAGCACCCAAGGCCAACATAATGGAGAGTGCATTCTGTGTAACAACCCCTTTTAAGATGAAAGAGAAACCCCTTTTCCCCATTTGCCTTGTGGTTACCTAGACGATTACCAACAAACAACTAGGCTCAGTGTTTTTCTTTCCGTCTGCTGAGTGCGTGGTAAGGTGCATGTTCTGTGGCGCATCTTCTGAAACTGAAAATCGTGACTTCTTCCCGTTTGAAATGAAATGCAAATTGGCTTGGAGGATTGGCTCTACACTTCTCTTTTTAAAAACCCAAGCATATCATTGATGATTAGAAATGACTATCCCTATTAAAATGTGATTAATTGCACAGCCCAAATTCAATCACTCATTAAAAAAAAAGAGTAAGAATAAGCACAAAAGGAAAAGCTTTATGCTCATTATTTGTCACGTTTAACCCAAGAGTTCATACTAAGCTGCTATATGGAACATTTCCAACTGCCCAGACTGTAACCATGACAATCCTCAATACCTACTTGGTTACTCCTCTCTTTGGAGCCAAAGAAAAACAGCTTGATGAAATGGGCTGAAGCCAGGCTCTGACATAGGCTAAAACACACGCTCACATTCACAAAGGCCTTGCAAATCTTTTATGTGAGAAATGCATTTGCTGTAACCAGGCAGAACGTGGTTACTGTCTTTCTGAAAGGCTAGCCCAGCTCCCGCCTCCACCTCCAGCTAAATCACCACAAATAGGTATATGAGTGAGAGCAAATCAATACGTGGCTTTTCATTACAGGCCTATCTCCTGGCACAAGTCGGTTCACAGTAATGTCAGATAGGTGGAAATTGAGAGACTGATCATGGACTGTAGTATCTTTAGTAAAAGGACCAGAGGGGGATACACTGGGGAATCCCACTCCTTCTGCTTTAGTCATGGTATCGGAGTTTGGCTTTGTGCTTCTAAGAATGGGCAGCATGACAGAAAATGGGTGACAAGTTGTTTATTCATATTGAGCTGGCTTGATTTTCAATTAATTTTTTTTTTTTCCTTTTCAAAAACTAAATAAAAATGAATTGAAACCACTTACTTTTACTCCATTAAAAAAGACCCATATCATTTACTATTAGACATAACTGAATCTTGATCTCGATTAAAATTTATTTAATTGCCCAGTCTTAGCCCGGCCACTGCCACCCCCACCTATCACAGCCAGAGCAGCCATCCTTCCCATACACTTTACACTGACGATTAAATACCTGACCTTAAACGTACCACCACTGTAAGCATCATTCACCAGCAGCCACTCGAGCGAGAAATTGTTTTTGTTTTTAGAAAAGCAATAAGTAGAAAATGAGAGCCTTAACAAACGTCCAATTGTTCAACTATTTCTGATTCAGTGGATGAAAATAACCTAGTAGGTAAGGTGGATTGCCATGGTTACAGTCTGTGCAGTGAGAAATGTTTAGTATATCTGCCTTCAAGATGTGAACCCTCTACACTAAAAATAGGGAAGCAAAACCTCCTCTTGAGTCAATTATAGGTATTGCTCAGTGAATACTAAAAGTACGTTTGAACCAGGTAAACTACTGTAAAAGCAGATCATTCAAAGCTCTATTAGGAATATGCTTATTATTTATGGTGGATTTGTTAATTCATGGCAATAAACAAGTAATTGTGAGGGAGTTGTGACATTATTTGTACAATTTCTTTTATGATCTCTCATTTGCATATAAGTCCATGAGATTCTGCCATCAATCATTCCTTTCTTGACCTTTCCCCTCTGTAAAACAAGTTTTGCAGTGCCATCCATCCATTTTAAACTGCTTACCCCAGAAAAAAATCTTTGCTATGCATATGCCCTGACAGCATGTTAATGTAATTTATCAGAACAGGGAACACATATAATAATGACTGATCCACATGAGGAAATTGGACAGGTAAGAGATAAGGAGCACGGCTGGTTCTTCTATGTGCACATGTGTCTGTGGCACACCATTGTCTGGGTATTTTTATCTGTATGAGTCAACACCCTTCACCACACACTGTACTATCCTGCTCGCTAATTGACCAAAGCCTGAACGAATATCCATCTATTAAACATAGACACCCACTATGACGCTAAGCAAAGTCTAATTAGAAAGAAATCTATTCATCTGTCACTGACCATGGAATCAGCATGGAAGCCATTGTAATCTGTACCCAGATTCTGTTAATACCTATCTTTATAAAATCTAATTAAAGCTTGTATAATTACCACATATTTGCTTAGCAATGGACATTTCTACAAAATTTAGTAGTTAGCTTAGCTTAGTTTTAAGAATAACATGCATGGTACCTTTTTCTACTGGTATAAAACATACTATGTCATTAATAAAATCTCCTGTGGTTGATAGGGCACTGCGATGGATATTTGTGATGCAAGCAGAGAGCTTGTTGAAGGTAACAAGTGCCCCTGCCTGTTTGGTCAGCAATCTGTTTCACTTACTGCATTTGCAATGCCCTGTGCTCCATTCACAGTAGATGAGCTGCAGAGTGGGTAGACAGAGAATAATGACGTTGAGCATGCACAACAACTTCCTCCCTTGGAGAGGGCCCTCAGGAGCAGTTTGCAGTATTATGCAGTCAGCCATAACTAAAGGATCATTACAATATTGTTCACAGCTTTGACCAACACGAGCCAAGAGATTGGCAGAGTAGGCCCATAATAAGTCTTTTGATTTTTGACTTTAGAAAACAAGAAATGCAGTGTCCCCTACAGTCTCCATTTGAAATTATATAAAATGCAATGTTAGCTGCAGGTAAGAGATTAAACCACCATGAGGAAAATATTTAATTTCTTTTCACTGTTAAATATGTGTATATATGCATGTATTTAATTCTACCAACAACATTAGGATCTACAGAAGCTGTGTGATCACCTCAATAAAAAGGTAAAGGATCAGTAATTGATCTACATCCAATAGAGGTGAAACTGCCTTGTCTATAATGCATGTCTTTGATAACATTAAGAGCAACAAAGAATAAGCTGGCTATCAGCTGCCAGCTGACCAGCTGAGCCAATGACTTCTAAGCAGAACAGAGTGAGACTCAATTATGCACACTTCACAAAAAGCATGGACTAAATAAATCACAGCCAATAAACTGGAGTGACATGTTAATGAGAAGATATACATAAAAAACAAAGAATTGATGACATGCTCAAACATTTGGAGAAGCAGAAAATGACTAGTTGCTAATAAGAAACCATGACAGGGTTGGCCCACCCATAGCAAGAACTTTATGAGAATAAAACAATATTTCCTAACAAAGCATTAAGAAAAATTGCACTGGCGTTAGCACAGACATAGAATAGAACATTCTAGGTGAAACAAGCAGGGCATGCCATCCTTCAGCTTCATTCTTAGAAATAACCTTTTACCAAACCTCGTAGCCTGCCACAAAGCCCTATACTGAATCATACAGAACCAGCAATAACTCTTCACTATGTCTTGACTGCTCCCACCTCCTCATTCTCCTAACTGACACTTCAAAGAGAAGATCTGGAGATAATTAACAATATGGTGCGAGGGCAACATGACAACTTATGAATATGCAAATGTAACTGGGACTGCATCTAGTCCTCTTTTAACTTGTATTTTCCCTATCTTGCATGCAGAGAATGCATTTAAATTGGCCACAGTAAGAATGATGCCTCCACAGTGACACAGCTCAAGCCCGTGTCCAATGCTACTCTCCTCCTGGCCTTAACCCAGCCGTGTAATGAAGGCTATAAATCAGCACCTTGGACAACGCCTCAAGCCCCCGGATATCCACACAAACCACTGGAGTTTAGCTGGAGGAGGAGGGAGGGGATGCCTCTTTCAGCACCAGGGGAGAGTGGACAGCGACAGCCTCTGACATTCCTGCTTGAACGAGGCGGATAGCCCTCCCTTTCTAGAACGGCCTTGGACTGATGACTAAACAGAGTTATTCAGGTTGTTGCACCGCTAGCTAGCAGAGCTGTGATTCAGATGAAAGGGTTGTGTGTGTGTGTGTGTGTGTGTGTGACTGTGTAAGTATAAGGTCCAATCCGAGTGACAGGATGACACCAAGAGAGACAGGGGAAGATGTGCCAGCCAAAAGCTACCCTCTAAGTTTGGGATACCATGAATGTAGGGATCAAAAAAGCAGTTGTTTTAGAAATGCATGTTATATAAAACACAAAACAATTACCTCTTTAATACTTTTGTACATTCAACACACTGCAGCTAAACTTGGATAAAGCAAGCTCTCATTAAATAATATCAACTATTAACAAAGATGATCAGAAACAGTATACTGCAATGACATCTTACTCTTCTTTTGCCATGACTGAATTCAGAGTAGCCACTATTATGGCTGGCTATAGTGAGTAAAAGTTAGGAAAGGATGTACTGTACACTTATACAGTCTCAATAATGGTCATCCATAATACATTGCTGTTCCACATATCAGTGACTGAGTGGAAATGATGATATATAGAAAGAGGGCACTTATTCCCCTTTCTGCCTCTCAGAGAGTCCCACTACAGCTCTGCACATTACATGCTATATTTGAGTTACATTCAACCAATGGGATCCAATATGGCAAGCCCTACAAATGACTTCCACTTTATACACCCAAAATAAACCCACACTTCCAAAATAGAGCACACGTGGCAACCTCCTTGACAGCATGGAATACACACCACCATTGTCTATGTAATTTACAGGATAAATCTGACTAACTCTGAAAAATAGACACACACACACACACTTATGTGTTCACTCCTGTTTCCTGGCTTTATGTCATGCCTGCTAACCTGTCTTGGCGAGTTTCAAATCACACCACTTACAAATGGGTCGTGCTTTAGCCCCACTGCCAACCTCATGCAAGTGTCTAGGCATCAAGCAGACTATTGTAATCCCCTCTGAACAAAAAAAAAAAGAGGATGCCCGCATTAAGTTAAATATTCATGTTCCTAGCACTGGTCTATTTTTATCATTAAGCCCATCATAGGTAGAACAGGAAGCATAGTGACTGTTCTCTCATCCGCATCCTGTCTTTCACCACTGGGGATTGTAGTCAAGAAAAGATAGTTTAAATATACAGAACAGCCACCTATGGAGAGACTGTTATGTCCCACTGTATTTTCTAACATCATGGGAATATAACCAAATTAAATACACCTTTAATCACATCTTTCTGTAAAGCTATACATGCACAACATATCAGTGCCACTTGATGAATTGTTGAGTTTCCATTTCTTCCTATGGCAACTGGGCCATTTATATTACACTTTTTTGCAAGCTGCATACAAAGCTAGAACCATACTTTTTCCCCTCCCAGAAGTACAGTCTGTTGGGACTGGTTCGTGCATGGGCTCAACTCCGGGGATTGAGCGGAGGGCATATTTTGACAGCTGGGGGTGAACGGATTAGCAGCGGTGGTTGAGCTAGTATCTGTAATTGTCATTGTGGTTACATGTGTATATGTATGGCTATTCCTTCTGTTTACAGGATTGCAAATATGGAGAGACTGTTTATGAAGAATAAAAGAATAGATGGTGCGATGGATTGAACTGGATTCCATCAATGAAAGAATGCGATGCAAGTGACTGCAAAATGGAAGGCACTTTTTTCCCAGCCTTAACGCACGCCATACCAAACATGCCAGCCCTAGAAACCAATCTGGCCATACCCTCTCCTGCCTATCATATGCAATGGGTGAGAGGCTGGTGAACCCATTACTATTCCTGTCACAACAGCCTTGCAGTAAGAGCAGCAGCAGCAGTAACGGAAGAAGCAGGCCGAGTGCCGTACACCTCTATAACAACCGAACCTACTCCACTAATACACAGACATTATAATACCATGCTCGGAAAATACTCATTCCACCTTTGTATGTCTGGCTGAGCAGATTTAGATGACCAGCTTGTCTTGCATAACCATGTGAATCTCCATATGTGCGCGTGTGTGCGCTTGTGTGTGTGCGTTCGCCTGACACATCCCATCACTTACCCTGGCTTTGCGCTCCCCCGTCCCCCTCCTCTGTATCGGTCAGGTTGTTAAGCATCCTGCCTCTCCTCTCTCCCCCTGCCGCGTTTTGCTCGTCTTCCTTCCTCTTCTGGTTGCTGCTGCGGAGAGATGTCACTGTGCGGGCTCTGTTTTTTTTTTTTTTTGGATGCGCGCACTGTGAGATCCGCCAACCGAACGGCAGGCAAGGCAAGGCTGGGCTGGAGCGTAGGACTACAACGCCAGCCTAGAACCTCCTTGCTCCTCTTCTCTCTCCTCCGCTGCTGGTAGGATGTGCGAAGCCAGGCGGGAGAAAAAGAGGAGAGGAGAAGGGATTTTTTTTTCCCTCCCCGGTGTATGTAGATCCTCCTCTTGACGTCTCTTCTTTCGCTGGCTTGTAAGCGTGACTCTCTCTCTCTCTCCCTCTCTCTCTGTTGCTGCCTCGCTTAAGCAGGAGGAGGAGGAGGAAGCTGCAGGACTTTGGGAGATGATGGAACGCCTCAAAAGCTACACAGTTTCATACATCAGTGTTGTGTATTTTATTTTCTATCTCGCTGAAATAATGCACTGCTGAGAGGATGTTGACCAGCAATTCAGTGGCTGACCAAATTGCATATTCAAACAGTAGGACGCCTTGGCAAATTCAATTACCCCCCCACCTCTCCCCATCCCTCCTTCCCTGCAATGGGGAAGGTGAATTGATGCGGTTTTAAAATGGCAGTAACACCTTATTTTAATATCACATGCAAATGGCTCCTCAAATCAACAAGCTGTGCCACTGTAACAGGTATAATAAGCACACTACTAGTCACATGTTCAAATAGTGCAGGTTCTAAGTAACGCTGTCTCCGCTGGATCCTTGTGCATTTTCTCATTAAAACACCTTTCATGGTAAAATTCACTTTTGATTCAGGGTGTGTGAACTTGTGCACTGTACCGCATTGGTGCCTCACTGTCAATTAGATCTCGTCTTGATCTGTGCAGATTCACTTCGATTTGGATCGGAGCGTGCCGTGTGCAAAACGGGGTCTGCTACTGTGTGTGTGAGTGTGTGTGCGAGCGCGTGCGCGTGCCGTGATCACTATTCTGCATCACAGATATGAAAGCAATTAATCTTGGTTTTAGTCATGGTGAAGCACGGAATAACAAAATGACTTGGAGATTAAATAATATTTGACCCCCACTGGATTATTACATGTGCTTTCGAGAATAAGGTCCAGCTACATTGAAGATCTATCGTAAATGTAGAAAAAGATATGAACAAAAAAGAATAAATAGTAGCTTGTCAATGTACAAAATCTCACTGAAGAGCCAAGAATTCACAATGTCACAATAGTGAAAATTAAATGCAAAACTTTTTTTTTCAGTTTGAAAGATTTTGTGTCATGGGAAATCCATTGATCTTTCCAGAATTCAAAAACATATTTATCTGCAAGATTAGTCACTACATAACCATTAGCCAACCCTTTGTTTGGAACAACAAAAAGGCACAGTTCCTACTGAGATAAGTCCTTGCATTAAAAGACGCTGCTGTGTCTTGAATTACTAAATACACATGAAGTGCAAAAAAGTGCATCCACACAGCAGGCTTAAATTTGGCCGAACATGAATACTTTATAACCCTCCCCACTGTAGCTGTTACTACAACTCCAAAGTCTCATTTTGTTTTTAATGACGATGAGGTAAACAGCTTTGAAGAAAACAGGACACATTCATTATTCACAAAGCAGAGCTGGTGCAATAATAGGGACATCTGGGTTTCAAGATACATGTACACAGTGACCACAGCATATGAGCTTACACCATGGTTATACACAGAAGCACCCAGCTCACACAAACAGTGGGGTGGTCATTTGCACACATTGATTTGTTGTAACTGCTGTCACTTGGATGGATAAGAGACTAGTAAATGATTCACTTAATTAAGTACAGTAAAGGTAGCGTTCAATTTATGCCAAGGACATCAATTTGTTCGGCGTCGGCCAGGAGCCTCAGGTTTCACATACAACCACAAATTACAGATGCAAATAGTTGTCTTTTCCAATAACAGCTTTCTAGAATATCTTAACATCAAGTTACACTATTTCTTCTCCTTACAGTTCACTTCTGTGAGGTCAACCTGTAAACACAGATCTTGCCTTAAAATCAAAACAACTTGATTTAAATACCTAGAGCACAATGTGTGAAGTTAAAAGATATCAACATAATTCAAAGAAATTGGTATAAACAATAATGGGCAGATTTTCCTCTACATACAGTAAGTGGAGTGAGTGCGTGTACAGTTCTGCTTGACAACAGTGATTTATTAATTGGCACTACAAACTGGATTGAGATTTGAGTATTTAGCAAGCTGCAAACAATGCTAACAATTTAACAAAAATCTATCTTGTGAACTTTCAACAATATTATTTGGGTCCACACCATAATGGTGTGAATGATCATTGTTGTGATTCAGCCAGATTGGCAACAGAAAAAATAAAAATCTCTGCTATTGCAATCTGTCCTTACAGTATTGTATATGGGCAAAAAAAACATTCTACATAGGCACTGATAAGAAGTTGTAATTGATATAAAACAAAATGAGTATTGTATACTTAAGTGCATACCCAATACTTTCTTAATGTGTATTTCAATTATGTGCTGCTGACAGCCAACTATGACTCACCATAACAAACATTTTAGGATATCTGCAGTGGACATCTTTCCAGGATGTTATTAAATTGTGACATTTTAGGTATGTCTCAAAGGCAATAATTCAATCATAGTATTTTCTAATACCAAAAAGCATCAGAGCGATTCAGGAGTTCCTTTGAGGTTAAGTTATTTTAATTAAGCACAGGCTCATAGGGACAAAATGACCAGGTTCACTAAATGGTACAGAGAAACTGCCAGAGTCCAAATACTTATGATGACACGCCATGGTCAAAGAAAATTCAATTACGTTAGTACACGGGCATCGCTGACCTCCAGTGACTGTGTGGGAGGGGGTGGGCAGGGACGCAACAGACGTAGGGGGTAATGACGGGTGGTGGCCCTGTGAGCTCCCTGAACAGAGATGGATGTGAACTGTAGCCTATATGAAGCCATGACGAGGGAACTTAAGGATTCAAACTTGGCCCAAAGTCAAGTGATAAAACCCCAGCTGCACATCACTGACCACAGTCATTACGCCCTCCTACATTATGCACAGTGGAGACAGTCTACAGAAATGGTCATCTACGCTCAAATCGATATGGATTTACATTTTACCTTTATGATGGATGAGGGTTATTGTGTTCTCGCATCGTACTGCAAGTTTATGCTAAGCAGTTAAATTGAGGTTACGCTAAAACATTCTATATGAATTGGATATTAAAACATTATAACCAAAATGATTTCATTCATTTTAAAATAAATCAAATTACTATGATGACCCCAGTTCACTCTATGTTGATTGTTTAAAGGGCCCATACCTCATTTCTTTTTCCACATATCAGACCAAAATGTGTCTTCCCCCAGTATAGATAGATGACTGTCCACTGTGTTCTGCTTATCTAATTTTAAAGTGTTTTATGATTCAATAATCAGAAAGTGCATTGGTTAGTACTTGTGTTTTTTTTGCCATTCTGTTGGCATAATAATTACAATATTGATTGATTTAATGAGGTTTTGTTATTTGAAATTGTCTGTGTTTGGCACAGGAGAACATAAACAGTTATATAACTTGAGTAAAGGACCAACAAAACCACATTAGTCAGTAAAGAGAAAATATTACTTTTTTAACGACATTCCTTAAAACCTCAAGGCGCATCTTGTGGTGGAATTACTCCATTCAATTTAATGCTTAGCACAGAATAGTAGGTGGGGGAGAGTATTTCACTTTGATATATAGATTTAGTATATTGTTGAGGCAACTTATTTTGGTTTCACTTTTTAATAAGTAAAAAATTGTGTCTTTGTAAGTGAGGGTAAGTGACCTTTATTTTCCTACACTGAAAAGACTGATGCATTTTTGCTAACAAAAGGTATTTCCACAGTGATTATATTACGTCTCTATTAGTGCCGCAGGTTGTCTTATAAATCTCAGTCTGTTTAGCTGGAAGAGCTTGTGTGCACTTCTCTAAACTCTGTGTAACCAATGTGGTAAAAGTCCTGCAATTTGGTTGATAAAAGACGCAGTAAAGGCGAGAGGACAACCACTTTTTACTTTTGGCACCAGCAGCTGCACCTGCCTCCTGGTGTAGAGGAAAGACTTGGACAGCAGCCAGATCATTATGGCCTGTCTGAGCAACCAGCCCATACACTGACAAGGGCATGGAGAGTGTGCAACAATGTCAAGCCAACAGCATCAATGCAGCCCTGGATACAAAGAAGTCACACACAAGTCTACATAATCACACAGGATTTAAGATGTGTTTTTGGTGCAGTGAAATGGTGGTTATCATTCGTGCCACAGTGACTCTCAGATAGAAGGTCTTGGGTTTGAATCACTCAGCAAGTCGCTCTCTACTGGCGACAGTGGGGGTTTTATGGATAGGGTGATCTTCAGAAGCAGATGATGACATACAAGTTAAATGCAAGAACAGAGTGTGATAATTTAACCTGATACTACTTGTTCAGGCACTTCGGTCTTCAGTCAAGAAGTCATTGTTTTCATGGGCATCATGTTCTTCTGTATTTCTGTTCATGTCAACCAGTGAGTCAGTTTTGGCGTTAGTTTAACAGTAGTGTAGAGACAATGTAATCCCTCATGTAGTTCAACGTAGAGAAGGTTTCTGGACACTGTTTCAGCTGCTATCCAGAAGCCATTTTCTATTTCATGTTGCTGGTTTGAGACACTAAAATTTATATTACTTTAAGCTGAATAAGTCCTGCCCTCAAAGGGAAGAGTTTTAGAGTGACACTGTCCTCCCGAGGCAGGACTTATTCAATTCAGAGTAGTATAAATTTTAGTGTCTCAAACCAGTACCGTCAAATTGAAAATGGATTCTGAATGTCTTGATTGCAAAAACAGTGTCTAAATGACTACCTCTGAAACATCCAGCTTTACAATAGTAGTATTCAGTAATAGTTATAGTAAAAGAACATACCCAGAGTAGTTTCACATGGCCCAAAACTGAAACAATACTGTAAAATGTGCTCTGCAGTACATGAAAGCAATAAAAAGTTTGAAAATATTTTAAAAAGAATGTATAATAACCTATGTCTTATTCTCAAATCCAAAATAGACTGCAAGACTGTACTTGTAGTTAAATAATGCAGCAGAGCCTTTCAAAATGGCCCAGAGAAAATAATTCACACAGACACATCCACAGTCATTACATTCTACTATAAAGCGTCGTTTGATGCTTACTCCTGTCCTGTTATATTTTTCACAATCATGTCACATAGTCAAGTTTATGAGCCTTGCACATATCCACACTTTTATTGGACAAGCCTCATAATAAATCCGATTGAAGCCGCATTCTGATAAATAATGCATTTTGGTTTTACAGTTGAGCCATTATAGCACTGATACTATTCAAATATTTACATGACATCCATGAAAATATTGTATGGCTGATGGAGCGATGCATGATGGGTAAACAGACTGAGGAGGAACTTTGTTAGCTAAATACAACAATGATGATCTACCTGAGATTACCCAAGGGAGCTATCCACTTTTGACAGTAAATCTGATCGTGGGGGATACAAAGAACAACAGCCCAATACTCCAATGGATTCCTCCTAGAGTAACCCACATGACCAGTGCACATAGAGACATTTGTATTTAATGTGAAAAATGGGTGGCGGAAAAAATTACACACAATCACAATTAGAGCAAGTTCTATATAAATATAAATATTAAAATAAATTATGTAATTGACTACTGACACAGTAGCTCTATAGCAGAATATTCCAGTAAACCATTTTCTACACATTCATGCATCACTACAATATCATTACTTTTTTTTTTTTTTTTTGCAATTGCTTTGGCACATTTTCTGAAACTTTTTATAAATCTGGCAAATCTTTTTCACACTTTGGCAAAACTATTCATACAAGACACACAAAAAATCAGAATGTTTAAAAAATTAAACTGTGTGAACAAAACATAAAACACTCTCGTAAAAAGGACACATTGTGGTTAAAATAACCATCATCCAGACACTGGCCAGAGAATGCTTCCACACTTTTAGATGTGTAATGTGAGGGAGTCACAGACCTGTAGGACCAATATCACACTGTTTCTGATGGTTTGAGAGGGAGGGGAATGAAATCTCTTCACATTATGATTCCTGTGCCTTCAGTTTTGTCCTTTGTGTTTTTGGTCTATGGACTTTGGTAAAAGTATGCACTGTGCAGTATTTAGGTACGCAAATTATAGCACGGGCAGAGTGATACAGTTGTTTTAGGTAGTACAGAAAGTGTCAGTAGTTTTGATCAGAGAGTTTATGCTTGAGAATGTTGTGCCAACATGACAGGAATATTTGCTCCTTCAGTAGGAAATTTTGAAAATTTGTGCATAAATTTGGACTTTAGTGTCAAAGCAATTGAAAAATTGCAATAAATAAATAGCAGGATTACTACAAAAACAATAACTCAATAGTAATTATTGTGACTGGTCTAATTAGAGCATAGATCACATTGTCAGTTTTATCACCTTTCATCGACCTAGTTGTAACCAACAGACAGAAATCTGACGTTTTCATCAACATAGCATATTGTCAAGAGACTCAGAACACAATTATATTTTATCGCCATATCGCCAGCCCTAATTGCATGCTTAATGTTTTCATCTCAGGAGTGATTTTCTGTAGGATGATGTTGAAGCTGGGTCCGCCTAGCTCTTCAAATTAAATTAAGTCTTTACACCTACTGTGAAAATTACTTATTGAGCGAAACTGTGTTGTTGTTTTTCGTAAGTGTCCTTCACAAACAAATTTAATCATTCCTCAGTCCCTGGAGTCAGACTAATTTTGGAAAGAGAAAGGAATGAACTTCGATCAGCCAGTCGTGCAAAAATAATAAAAATAATAAAAAAACAAAATGTGATGAGTTGATTGGCAGATAGGGATGATGAGACAGTGGATAACATCAAACAACAGTCTACCTAAAGCTAAAGGCAGTCTAAAATGTATTATAATAATTTGTTCTTCCTGTAATTGGTCAACTAGATATTAAGTGTAAGTAAACAGTAAGCAGTCCGTTTTCAAACAGAGCATCCTCTGAACAGCAAACTGTTAACAATCTGCTGGACAAGCACAACCTCTCTGGAAAGATAGAGGGAGGGAAAAGAGAGAGAGAGAGAGAGAGAGAGAGAGAGAGAGACAGAGAGAGAGACAGAGAGAGAGAGAGAGAGAGAGAGAGAAAGACAGAGAGATAGAGCGAGAGAGCTTGTCAGATAATTAAAGTGAGAATAGCCTTGGCTGTCCCATAAACACCCAAGCACACACATGCACATCTGTCAGGACTGGAGAGACTGATTTCTGTCTCCAGAGTGAGTGAGATCCTTGTTGGCACAGAGGAAGTGTGAACGGATCAAAGTGGTCTGGAGATGTTCTGACACGGCAGCGGCGGGCTTTTGTTTGCTCTAAACATGCTTTATCTGATCTGGCCCATCCTCCCTTCTCACCATGTTGTCTTTCTAATCGTCTAATCCTCCAGCAGCACAAGCCCACACCTGACAAATACAGCTGTCAGATATGTCTACGTACACTTCTTCATGGACGATGCTAAAACACATATGTTTACTTTGACATAACACCATCTGTTCATGAGTCTGACTATCAATCACAACACTTAACGCACAGAATCCTGCAAGGGGAAATCATGAAACTCGCATATCAACAACACCAGGCCCTCGAAAAGCACCACGATTTTGTTTTACATCCAGATCCAAGGGTACTTTACCCTCTGTCTCTCCCATGCTTTGTATTATAATGTTAGTCACGGAAAGTAAACAACTATATTCTCACCGTTTAAGAGTGAAACTTAAGGTCTATTTTAGCACACAGCCATGCATGTGTTTCTAAGGTAAAGTACATTTGCAATTAGGCTTATATTGTACAGGCACATTTCAGACTTTAAATATGGATTTCTACAGAATTGCTGGTCCTGCAACAACAAGAAAATGTGATCCAAAATACCATTGTATTTTTCCATGAAATATGCAAAAGTTAAGTTGAACCTGGTGATTTCTTGACTAGTAGGGGTGTAATGATATCCAAGTCTCAAGATACGATATCGTCATGGTGCGATATTTATTACGATATCGAGGAAAAGCTCACGATTAGGGATGTAACAATATCCAAGTCTCTCGGTACAATATTTTCACAATATACATCTCTCAGTACGATATTTATTGCGATATTTTGTGGAGGCTAATATGGTACTTTTTCCTCTTAAAACGCCTTGAAAAGACTTAATGCAAAAAACTAAGATTTAAAAGAGCTTAGAACTGTTATTTCTTCTTGTAGTCTACACTGAATGTAGTCTACATGGCCCATGATATTACTGTGAGAACTCTGACGATATGATATCACGATATTTTGATTATTGTTACATCCCTATTGACTAGACCTCAGATCTTGTTATATAACATCAAAACTCAGCATTGTAACTATAGGAATTTTAAAAGCCCCCGACTGTATAAAAAAAAAAAAATATATATATATATATATATATATATATATATATATATATATATATATATATATATAGCATAATATAATATTGCCAAATAGAAGGTTGTGATGTCATCTTAAACCCTGCACTATGTGGATATTTTGTGCATGTGTACCTTTTTGAGTGAATGTAACAGAGCTGTTGAGCCATGGCAGCGGGTAGTTCAAGCTCAAAGCCCTGAAATGTTAGATAAAGACATAGCAGCTGGGGAAAAGCTTCTCTGAGGTGCACCTTGTTGGACGAAAAAAAAAAAAAAAAAACACAATAGTGGATCAGACTCAAAGAGAGCTAGAGATATGTTTCAAGTGCTTCTGGCTTAAGCGCTGCAGTGTCAGAGCGCTCCAGAAAGTGAGTGAATGACCACGCTCCTATAGCACTTTCTTCCCATGCATCCGCTTTTCCATCTCCTTCCATTTTTTCTATTTAAACCGCAGTGGAGAGGAGATATGACCCAGTTTTATTCCCTCTGAAGACAAGACATGGCTGCAACAAAAACGGGAAAAGCGCAGTGAATGAAAGAAAAGACAAAAGCGCAGAGCAGGACATAATGAGAGCTCATTTCTATGCATGGTCCTACATACTCACTCTGATAAGCAGTCCAGTCCACCCCACCAGAAAGCAATCTCTCCCAAGGAAAGTGTTTAGCTTCAACATTCATAGTGTTTAACAAGAACAGGCTAAAATGGTCTATTCTGCAGCCAGATACACATTTGGCAGCTTGTCTTTTCTCCACAGACCCTGCACATGCACGTGATCAGTCGTACTTGTACAAGTTGGGGTTGTCATCGATACTGAAAAAGTCTTATGAACATGTTTTTGTTTTCTTTTTCATCATTATGGTATTGGGACTTTTCCTAAGTATCGAAACTGAGTTTGAACTATTGTTATGGTGACAGTAGTGCAAGGAGAAATGCAATAGGTTATCAGCATCACTTCAAATCTAGAATACTGAATTCATCTAAGCAAAAGTATGATTTAATTTGATTATGGACTGGGGTAGGACACTATAAGTTTTTTAAACTTCATCCTACTCTTTTTGAGCCTAACCAGGTACCAAAATTGCACATGTACATCAGAGTCCTACACCAGGTTGGGTACCTGCGTGTATCTGACGGGTACGGGCAAATAGTTGCTGAAATGGGCGGGCTTAACGTTCTGGAATTTTGCGGGCGGGTAGTAATTACACACGGGCAGGTCAGGACTAAATCAGGACTAAACCAAGACTACACCAGAACTAATCTTGGATTTAAGAGAGAGAGAACCCCAAGCCTGTGGAGCAGAGTGTCCGCAAAGTGCGATCGGGCGATGGCTAGACTTACCTCCATGCGGTGCAGAGCTCTGCACCGGTCTTTTGCTTGCAGTCACTCAATGGACTACGTGGGCATACCTCCGGACCACTCGAGACAGTGAGTCCTGGTTTTGTCCTAGTTCAGTTCTAGTTTAGTCCTGGTTTAGTGCTGTTTTAGTCCTAGTTCAGTCCTGGTTTAGTCCTCCTGGTTCTGTCCTAGTTCAGTCCTGGTTTAGTCCTGGTTCAGTCCTGGTTTAGTCCTGGTTCAGTCCGTGGTGTGTGCGGCGCAAAAGTCCGGCATCTTGATCAATGTTTCTTCTGCTCAGTAAATAATGCCTGTGAATTGATGACAGTCGAGTCGCGTCTGTGAATTCGTATTCGTACTGAAGAAAGCATAACCCTTTCATTTCATTTCATTTCATGATTGTAAGCCTAATTTTTGAAATCGTAACTTTTCAATTTGTATGATGATTTTGTCTGATGGATTCTTCAGTTAGAATACTTTTAATTTGTCTGTGATTTATCATGGGAACGGGCAGGTAACGAGTGGAATGTTAACGGGTCCGGGCGGATGCGGGTTTAACTTTGATAAAATCATGGGTTTACGGGCATGTGTGGTGTTGTACTGAACAGGTGCGGGTCTCCAAAAACAGATCTGTGCAGGACTCTGATGTACATATCCTTCTTTTTTTGTTATTGTTGTTGATTTTGTTGTACCTTGCTCAAACAAATTAAAAAAATGAGCATCTCCATGTATCACAGAGTAAAAAAATCTGATTCATCCAGTGTAATATAAATCAATGTTCACTTTTATCATGGGATTCTGTTATGTAAGAACTTGGCAGGCATTCTGGGGGAATTTGTGAAAGCTAAAGCCGGGTCATGTAACCTTTTGTCTTATCAAAGCAAAGATATGTAAAATAAAATGGGAAAGAAGGGTTATTTCCTATATGACATCAAAACTAAAAGTGGGCAATAGTGTTATGGGTTTACTCTTATTTCAATATCAAATTCATCATTTATCATTAACCAATATTTCTTGACATTTTAATCATGTTTTTGGACCCCAGTACAACTGTGGTTTAAGACGTAACGTGTCTGCGTCCTATACTCATTTTGAATCCATCCAAGTCTCTGCTATGTTGTTTTTTTTTTTTTTACTTGGTCAAGACACTTGAGCTGAAAAAGCACTTTTGTAGTTCAGCGTGAGGCAAAGTTTCTTTTAGCAGTATTTGCATTGACATTTTGTTTTTCTTTGTTTGTATGAATGATTAATGCTGTACATGGTCCCTGTAAAATAAACTAGATTCCAGCTTTCACTGATGAATACTGTTGTTTTGTCCTTGAGCAAAACACTTAACCCATCTCACCCCCAGTGTCTGAGTACGCTGGTGTATGAATGTCTCTGTAGATGGGTGAATGGTTCCTTGACATAAAGAGCTTTGAGTGCCTTGATGGTGGAAAAGCGGCAAGTAAAAATGTTATCATTTACAGTCTTATAATTCTGAATGGGAAAAACATGAATAATAAATCAGTGAAAATGAACCCTACAGACTATAGCGTCAATTGGGACAAGAATATACCGGTACTACCTACACAACCAGATGACCCTTTCACCTTACTTTGATCATACAAACACAGACATATGCACAGTATTATTAGATAAATAAATAAAAAAAACAGCACAGCTTCAAACAGGATTCCATAAGACACACCGTGCCCAAGTATTGAACCATGTACTACATCTATACCTACAGCAGTCAGGTGTGCTCTCTGCCTGTTTAATGCACTATTTCTCACACATTGCTGCACGATGTGAGACCCAATCCACTGAGCTTCAAACGACCATCACTTATCTGCTCCGATCCTGTGCAGCTGTACTAATTTATGGACCATGCACAAACGGGTCAGCGATTGCGTGAAAAAATGTTGCTGAGAGAACTAAGAACTGGAGAAATGGCATGATGAAAAACACTAAATAAAAAGAAAAAATACAATTTATAATTTAGCAGTTCTCCAAAGTTGTTTATTTGTGTACTTAAAACATCATCTTCCATCAGTGCTGCTAAGACATACTCCACATGAAAGGTCAGCTCATTACCATTGCCACATTAAGCGATGTCAATTTTATGCCACATTGACCTTTGTTTCTATTTCTGTCATGCAACGGCGCACCTATAGGCTAGTCACAACAAAGATGACATTTTCAACAAAAACAGCCAACTCTGTTCACGGGAGCCACTTAGCTTAGGCTCAAGCGAGGCTAGTTAGAAACGTCTGCCATTACAAGACATTCAACAAACTGCTATTTCTGTAACCTTTCACCAGAGCAGCGCGGTGCCACACTTTACTTGTACATCATACTTTAGTCACAGGCGACAAATGCTGGAGTACATATAAGAAAAGGAAAAAGTGTCCTTTTTAATGTTCAGACTTTTTTTCAGCAAGTCTGTACAAATGTACCACACTCATAAGCCTCTAACAAAATCTTGTATCTTAAGTGTAATGGATAATTGTTTCCATATGTGAGGGTGTTTATGGAATAAATTATCTTTGGTCTTGAGACTTAGTCTTCAAAAATGAAGAAATCAAATGTTTTTCTAGCATTTGTCAGTTGTTATTTTGCTGTAATTAATACATTATTTAGATGACTTTTTATCTGTGCTTGGCCATACTGATTTATGACTGTAGTGATTTTTATTTACTGTAATCTCAGCTGAAGTTGAACTGAGAATGCAGTACAGTAACAGACCAGCAGGCACTTCTCCTGTTCTGTGAGCTTTAATTAACTGGCAATGGGATAGGCCCACATCACTAGAGGAACAATGTGATTGGATCAATTGACACCTCTGGCTTGTGATAGGTGATAATGTTGTATTTTGAGTGGATAATGCCGAGGTAATCTGCCCCCCGGAGATCCCCATCACTGTCCAGCCCCACCTACTCTGTTAACAGCAGATAATAAGATTACTGTTGGCCCATGGCTGATACAATTACAGCTATATCATGGAGGTGAATCATACCAGGTTAGAGATGCCACCACGAGCCACAATCACACTGAGGCGCAATGGAACCTGAATGACAATTGACAATTAATTGTTTTTATTACAATTAAAAACAACAAATATGGCTGCCAAAAAGAAGAACTAGACAGACTGACCTGAATGGTCTTTGAATGACTAATTTGAAGCTATGATATTAATCATTTTGAAGCTATCACGAAGATTAGTTTTGGTTCTGCTGTATGGATTATATTGTGGCCTGATTGATTTGCCAAAACAAACAAACAACTTTGACATCCCTAAAAGTGGCTGTTGTTTTTATTCTGTAGATAACTAAATAAAACTCAAATTAAAAAAAGTTATTGTATTTTAATTAGGGGTGTCAAATTATCACGTTAATTGCGATTAATTTATTACAGTCATATTTAGCGCGTTATGTTTTTTAATCACGTTAATCTCATTTTTAATCTCTAACTTTACTGTTTCTGTATG
Organism: Boleophthalmus pectinirostris; assembly: GCF_026225935.1. Classification (NCBI taxonomy): domain Eukaryota; kingdom Metazoa; phylum Chordata; class Actinopteri; order Gobiiformes; family Gobiidae; genus Boleophthalmus; species Boleophthalmus pectinirostris. The sequence continues at coordinate 37,757,295 of NW_026571299.1, forward strand.
CGAGTTGCTTTATTATAAAATCTGTTTTTATACACACACAAAAAAAAACACATTTATAATGTTTTTTTTATTTCGGTAATTCCACCCATTGCCAGAAACCCAAACAGAACGCGCGCAGTAAGAGCGATGTAAACGTCATGTTAACGTTGGGTTAGGGTTAGGGTCAGTCGCACAGTGGACGAGGTCGAAGAGCCAGTAGAACAGAGGCAGCAGTGCACAGGGAAAAACGCATTTGTGTCTTGGAAATTATTCTCCCGACATGAAATATAAATGAAAATAACGAATATAAAATCGCCTACAACTTGAATGTCACTGGTGAAAACAACCTGCATAGGCTCATAATGTCTACACTACTGTCCTATAGTGACCTGCCACATGAGGGGACACGCACACAAACACACACAAACACACACAAACACACACACACACAAACACAAACACAAACACACACAAACACAAACACACACCTTCATCATCGTCATTAACCTGAGAACTTTCTTTCTTTTTCCTTTTGTAGTTACTGCGCGGACATCGCTGTCCTCCCGTGCGCCGCGTACGCTGCGTAAACCGCGCCTCCTCCTGTGCGCCTCTAAACCAGAACTAACACCAAGACTAAAACTGGGACTAACCCAGTCCAGGACTAAACCAGTAGTAAACCAGGTCTAAACCAGGACTAAACCAGGTCTAAACCAGGACTAAACCAGAACTAAAACCAGGTCTAAACCAGGATTAAACCAGGACTAAACCAGGACTAAACCAGAACTAACACCAGAACTAAAACGAGGACTAACCTATTCCAGGACTAAACTAGGACTAAAGTAGGACTAAAGCAGGTCTAAACCAGGACTAAAACCAGTGATCTCATATCTAAAGCATTTCTCTATCAATAATATTTTTAATATGGTTAAGGAAAGACTGGACTTTTTATTGTCTTTAAGTAGACAAAAGTTATTATGTTCAGATTTCCTCGTCTTTGCTACTTTACAGCAAACAGTTTCTTATTCATGGAGACTTGGGCTCAACAGACAATTTGAAGAGAACAAACAAGAACAACATTTGCAGGATGCGGTTGCTACATTCATGTAGTTTTAAAAAGCATGACAATATCAAGTAATCCAAAGTATTCAAATTACGTTACTCACTTTTTTTGTTCTATATCAGTCTTTTGATCTGTCACAATAATGTAATAATGAATTTAAAAGAAAATGCCTCAAATTGAAGGCTTTTCTCAGCAATTTTTAGGTGAGATTAAAAAGAGATTAATTAGATTAATTAATTACAGATCATAATTAATTCATCTCTCAATTGTTTTAATCGCATGACAGCACTAATTTTAATATTGTAGTGTGACAAATAAAAGCAAACTAATTCAAACATTAAAACAGAACAAAATGTACAATTCCCTCATGTTGTTTTGATTTAGTAGAAAGGGTCTGGAAACATCTGGGCTGACCTTGTACCAGAAAAATAGTGTTGGTGATTGAGGAAAAAAGTGAAGAAAACTACAGCACAACTGGAAAAGCCTAAAGAAAACCACATCTTTGAAACAGAAGCACCTGAGTCAGATAAAAAAAAAAAAAAAAGTGTTGTACAAAACAATCATACCTGAATAATGTTGACTTCTTTTCCAAACAAACACAGGCAGAGAGATAGCAGGCTTAGCAGATAGAGCGGCTGAGGTAGATGGAGTTATGGGGAACTGAGAGAATGTGGCTTTCTGAATCTAAATGCTGTAATCTTATCTGTCTATTGGAGCATAGAGCAGAGACATAGTGATAGAGATGGGCTCCAGCACCTTCACCACGACTCACAGATGCACAAAGATCAGCACACGAACACAAGGAGCTAACCCAGGCTTATAATTCAGGATACTAGTGTTTGCAAGCCTGCCATAAACACTGGACACTTCTGTATGATTTCTAGGTTTTTGTGGGGTAATGTTGAGCTTGTTTGATGTTTGATGAGAGAGAGAGATACAGGAAGGACGCACGACTGATAGAGTGGAGTGGTGGGGACACAAACTGGCCTCTTTGAGGAGCTGCCAGTGGCTGACCCTTCTCATGCATCGTTTCTTTTGGCCTTGTTTCACTGAGGGCAACATAGCACATCTGTGTCTTCACAGGTAGACCAAAACCTTGGAAAATGTAGCACCACCAACAAAACAACTGGCCATTACAAAATAAAAATAACAAGCCCTTTCAAAATAAAACAATCTGTACTGATAAGCTGAAAAAGCTGAAAAAAGCTGGACCAGAGAGACAGTGGAATCAGCTGATAGGCGTAAAATATGCTTTGAATGGAAACATGTTGCATGAAATAATTCTTATTATTATATAATTATTATTTTAAATGTAATGTTAATCAGTCTTTAATACCACAAGCTTATTGTAAAAGAAAAATTATTAATGCCAAACATAATATCTAAAATGCAGCAGAATAGAGGAATTTATAATTTATACACACTTTGGTCACATTTTTCTATGTCAGACTTTTTATAAAACCCAGCTGAAATAGGGGACTGGCACAGTGGCAATGGGCCACTGCATTGCAAATGCTCCCGGCAGATTTCATAGCCCAACTCTACCTCTAGACCCTACCTCTAAACACTTGTAATGAACTATAATAAAATGTAAAATTGCAATACACATAAAATAATAATCGAATAGTGATATTTGCCAATCTATATATCATGCTTTTTGGGTTAATGCAGCAGACAGATTTAATTACCTCTTAAAAGATATTTAAAGGTAGTATGCTCTTTAGAAAACCTAAAAGTGTGTATGATTTTTATGATTCTCTAATTTTGACTTAATTTGGTGGGATTATAACTGTTGTAAATATAAATGATTTTCACAAATCAAGAAGCAACTGATAAGTGATAAGTTGAAAAAAAAACATTGGAAAAAAAATTCAAAAAGTTCTAAATAATACGTTTTTGCAAAAATCTTAAATGTCTTAAATGGATCTTAACTTTGTTTCAGTAAAATGAGTAGTCCAACACGCATTGCACATTCATACCACATCCACCACTCGCTGTGTATTTGGCCATCATGCCATTCACAACAGCCCCCTTCTTTTTCCTCTGAAGTTTGGGCTGTGCTGCTCACACAAGCTTGAAAGGAGCCTCGAGGACATGGAGGGTGTCTCACACAAACTTGATGTGAGCCGGAGTGAAAGTGACACAGTGAGGTCAGCGCGCACACGCCTCCAGCATCACCTGTTCCACACAGCTCCCCGAAGCAGCTGCCGAGACCCCAGGAACGCTGGGCAGCCAAGACACAGCTAAATGCACAAAGGCCAGGCTAACGTGAAAGCGGAGGTGGGGGGTAAGACAAGGGTAGTGAAGGATGTTGAATATTAGGAAAAAGTTGACAAGTAAGGGTGTTCATTAAAGCAGAGAAATTTGGGGAAAATGTCTAACTTGCGGTCCAGACAAAAAAATGTAAATATGAACTAACAAACTAATACAAGAATTTGCGATGCACCGATACTGCGGTTTCTGTTCCGATATCAATACTTTGGCTTTAAGTATGTGATATTTGATATTAACTGATACTAGAGCAGAGACTGAAATTATGATTTATTTCCTTTAAACACAAACAGTGAATGGTAAAAACCTATGTGTTTTTAACTGTTATTTATCATTTACAGTCATTAGAATGCAAGTTTAATATTATGGTGTGTTTTCGGCCAACACTGGCCAGTAAATCATCTTATTACATCAGATTATAGAGCAAAATGAGATATCGACTGAACCAATATCTTCGAGCTGATATCTGATCCTTATTGGCACCGATATCCTATATCAGTATGTATGTTGTATTGGTGCATCCCTAACAAGAATCATAAATTTCAGAACATGTTTTCACAGATCTAAACTTCAGGGTTATGGCTTATTATGCAGAATAAGACAGGATATTTTGTTGTTTGTAGAGAATATTATTTTACTTCACAAACTTTACCTTTGCCATTTGCTAATTAGTTCATTCAAACTGCGATTTCGGTTCGACTGTGATTCAATCTTGCAGCCCTAGTTTTAAGGGCAGTTCACTAATCACTTTTTCTACCCCCTAAAAGTAAAAGTTTAATGAAGGAAGATGATGTAATCTGTCCTATAAAACATGTTCCCTTGCCTTGAGCTCATTGTGCATCAGAGAATGCAGAGAGCAGTCATTATTAAGGAACTAGTTGACACACACAGTGTTTTTAAGACTATTTTTAAAGCCCACATATGTTGGAAAATGTATAATTTTTGAACACCCTGAGGCCACTCATCTGTGTTTATCCCCAGCCAAAGCCTGATTTTTGGTTGAGGGACATTACAGCACACTTGGGCTCAGGTCTACAGACTTACAAGAATGTCTGCAAGAGACCAACATTTTTGAGGGATTTGTTGCGGTTTGAGATTGGTCAATAGCACAGCCCTGAAGAGTCTTTCGATGGTGGCGTGTGGGGTAAAAGTCAGGCCAATGAATCAGATCAGGAATTAACTTCAACATCTTGAGAAGCATGCCAACACCTCTCCTGCCTTTACCACTTTGTACTGTCACTTTGATGGATGAGAAGGCCCTGAGGCAGAACATCCGGGTGAGGGATCGCAAAATTTACAAAGAGAAAACTTTTGACTTCCCATTGCAATCTGGCTCATAAAATGTTAAGAATGATTTTTGGCACATTGTTAACCTAGAGGTCGAGGACAATCAATCCAAACATAATAAACCTGAGATTTCAAGGTGGCAATGTCAGAAAGAGTTCATTTGTGGATATTTACACCTGTATCCAACCCCCCTGCTTTATAGAACACCAATAATCAATCAGCAATATATGCCATCTTTCCATCGCATTGCATTGAACCTGATCCCAAGATACACAGTATGCACAATCAATGTGTTTTGGCCTATACATTTGCATATTTAATGATAGAAACTGTTGTTTCCTACTCCCTTTGAGTGTAGTGTGACCACTGCAAAACTAAGTTTTTTTCTCAAATTGTATTAAAGGTGCATTGTGTAACTTTTCTGTTACAGGGTACATCACATACTTTTCTCCATGGAGATGTTATTACTTCTGGGATATTTCACAGCATGTCATTAAACCTTTCCATCTTCATAGAGACCAAACCAGACCAAGTTACAGGTCAGATCTGTGGAGAGACAACCCCACTCACAATCAGAATGCCTGTTTTTGTATGTATTTTTAAGATATATAAATGCCTGTAATTGAATAAATGTAAGGTAGAGCTGTTATATGTTATACTGTGGAACCTTCCAGGCAAAGCAATGACGTATCCATCGAGACAAGCAGATGATGGACCCCCAACCAAAAAGTTGCATAGAGCACCTTTAAGTTATGAAAAAGAATTGAGAATGTTGTTATTACAATGTATGTGAAAGACGATGACTGCAAATGAATGTAAATAAAATATTGCACAATGTATTAAATGTGACAAATATTAAATAAATAAGAGACTATATAGAAACTAGTCATATTTGTACTTTTGTTCATTTTAAAGAATTGTACTAAAAAAACTGAAATGAAACCTTTATTCTGCTGGACCATATGGACATGGGATGCAGACTTAGGTTAGGCGTGTTCACTCAGCAGGCGAGGGCAGTTTGAAGTTGTGTAGGGTGCACTCCCAGCAGACTTGTATGAATGATTGAAAGACAGGAGAAAGAGGACAGGAGTGAAAGGGCTAAGTGGAGTGTTAGAGAAGGAGAAGTGGGTTTAAAACACAGGGGTCTCGCTGTGGAGGTGCAGAACAGTGGGGAGGGGGCCATGAGTAATCCATGATCCAGGAGCACAGCAGGGGACATGGGCTCTCAGTTAAAGTGACGGTATGCTGAATAAAAATAGCCCCAGGAAGCCAGGGCAAGAGTCCTCCATGATGAATAATACACGGGACAAGGACTGGGCTACAGAGGGAATAGATAATAATCTCATTTATTAACACAATTATGAGTTTTCATTAAATGCCAGCCCGTGTTCTGTACTGACAGTGACAAATGACTGCAAGCACTTGTTTATTTCTATGCACAACAATATTTGAGCATTGCAGGGAAGTCTGGGGCATCCATGTGAGACCAGAGAGGGTGTTGCTCTACAAAACCACCCGGATCTAAGTGTAGAAATGTAGGGCTTTTATCCCCACTGTATGCACTGAGCCGCTGGGATATGCTCTATCAAATATTCACAGACAAGAGAGAGCCATTGTATAACAGAGCACTGGAGACACTCGACGGCCAAAATAAATTTACTTCTTTTAAGATCAACAGAATAATAAATTGTTATTGTTATTTAATGTGAAAATTGCTTGATTGTTTCTGATAGGGAATAAAAATAGTGACTGGTAGTTTAATTTGTGGTGAACCCTGCAACTGGAAGATACAGTTTTCCAAAAAGAAAGAACTCTATATGATATTATTCTCCAACCAAGATTTTGATAGTCACTCTTTAAAAATATATACAATTTCAACATTCAATGACGGACTGACAGTCTAACCAATCTTTAAAGCTCCATTATGTAAAATTCATTGCTGTTGTTAGTGGAGAGTGGCCCAATGACAACAGGTGAAACAGACACAATAACAATTAACCTTACACAATAAATCACCCTATTATCTCCTTTCTATCTCTATATCTACTGTATACAGTAAAGAGTATATGACTATGAACACAAGTGTGAAAAGGGTTGTGGGAAAAACTGGAGGCTAAAAATGTATTCAAAGTGCTCTCCATCCCACTGGAGCTAAAGCCAACATTCAAATATTTAAATGACAATGTGCCTGTGACACTGAACCCTTTTAACACATTTATCAACTCAAGGGGAAAGAATGAAAGAAGTCAAAGGTTTAAGCCCATGAAGAGGAAGAAGACACAGAAAAAATAGGCAAATGAACAGATTTTCTAAGAGTGACAAAAAGAAACAAAAGTTAGAAAAAATGTATTATTGTAGATATATCTAAACTTGATTAGTTATTTATCATTCATTATTTGGTTTGTGCTTTGGTTGCAGATTGTAAGTCAGAATGAGCAGTGACAATAAATGCAGTTCACACATTTTCCAGCCTTTTAAATTTTTATTTTGTCAGTGTATTGATCTTGTCTGCCACCAGAGGTGTAAAATAAATAAATAAATAAATACAATTAAATAACAAAACTGCACAATAGGCAACTGTGTATCATCCACAAGGCACAACCAAACTGCAGAGGTCAAATACATAGCGGTGCAGTACTGTTCAGGAAAGGTCCAATTTTGTCCCATATGCTTTATTTTCTGTTTTGAGTTTTTAGTTCCAATGAGTATCTTGCTGTACTAGTTTTTAGTATTGATTACATTACTACATTGCAGTAGTTCTAATAAGGCTAATATTTTCCATTTTTTCCAAAAAAACGTCTAAAGTCTTGTGATCAGCTGTTTATAGTTTTTATTGACATGGTAAAGTACTAGTAGGTTGGCAGTTCAATCCCTCTCCGCATCGCATATTGCCATTGTGCTCATGGGAAAGACCCCTCCAAGAAAGCGTGTCTGTAGCTTGCCTCCATCAAGTATGACTATTGCTGTTCTTGACGTATTAAAAGTGGGTGGGTTTCCTCCAAGCACTTCAGTTTCCCCCTTCAACCCAAATCATGCACAACAGGTCAAATCCTCCAGTTAAGGTAGCAACAAGATCACAGAGATAGGTCCCTGAGCACTACACTGCAGTGCTCACTACTCTCCAACTGCATTGAAGGAAGGGTCAAATGCAGAGGACAAATATCCCTTAACCTTGTTGTTTAAGGTACGTTTCTTTTACATGAATGTATTTGGTACAGCATACAGGTTTGAAACAAAAGGCTGTTGTATCACTAAGACTGTAATGAACCTGAACGCTTGGAGGAAAACAACCCCATCATTTCCATGTTCTTTGAGTCACAGATAATCCCAGAGCACACTAAAGGCCTTTTTAGAGCGGTCTCTTTTTCTGGTGTAAATCAATGCAGTCTGTATGTTGTTAAGTGGGTGAATTGGCCTCTGTGGACTTTGATCAGGGCAAACACTAAACAACTGTATGCGCTTTGTTTCTACTGAAAGCTTGTGCCCTTGAACTCCACATCCAGCGGAGAAGAGCCAATAAAAGGTGTATTCAGAGCTGCAGCCTTGTGTCGCCGCTGTGTGCGTGTGGTTGGTCTAACCTGGGGCCAGCCCTGCATCCCATTTAGAGTACATGGGATTTTCGCCATGCACCGACGGGACGGGCTCATAGTGACTGGCTGCAGCGCCATATTAGCTGACCCCAGATGTGTACCGAACATCAAATCCTCGGCAGTAATTCCGCTCAGTGCTCCAAATACCGTTTGAGGGCTGCCGGTTACTATGGCAACAGCACTTCTGTCCAATATAGAGAGCGGTGCGTCTGCCAGTCTTGTTTTCTCTATGCTTCCTTTTTTCTCATGTTCCTTCCTCCGGCTTGTATCTTAGCTTTGCAAGTGTAAACAGGGCACAGTAAATGAATTGTTTGCTCTGTCCTTGTGAGTGAGCGCTGATATAGTTCATCTGTAGTGAAAGAGGAGGGCTGAGGGATTTTACAGAAGCCTCCGAATCTGGGCATGTAGTGAGCTTGATGTGATCAGATCAAAATGAACCATTAGCATTTGACTACCTCTAAATTTGCCACAAAGATTTGGGGATAATCAGATATGTATTGACGGGATCTGCCTTTATCCTGGGGTGCAACAGAAGTTCAATGGCATTTAACATTTTGGTCCAATCAGAATAAGACTACATTTTTTGCATTAATTTAACAGATATTCAGATTGATTTCTTCATACAATGTTAATGTAGGAGCATACTTTGACAGCAAAACCCTTGAGTTACACATAGTGAGAGTGTTAGCCCTGTGAGTAACTCGGCCCTGTCTGTGTTGTATAGTTACTTCAATAGGCCTGACCCCCTAACAAGAATAACACGAGGTGATGAATGAATATTACTGAAGTTGGCATATTATATTATATGCGTATACATTAATTATTTATATTAATGTCATAAGTCATCCCTCATAATGGAGAACTTGATGCTATGGTGTATTACATGACTTAAAAAAAAATTCATATTCATACTAAATTACTATCACAACATTTAACATCTTGTTTGCCAGAGGTGGAAGAATTCTATATTCTCTAAACAATCCACTGCACTTGATTGTGTGGTGCCTTCACCAGGCTGGCATCTTCCACTTGGCTGCTTGTTTGTTACACACCCGGCTATGATGCCCAGTGCTGGGGTTTTGGCCTCTTTCAGTCCACTGCTTCTATTCTCCTATTTAAAAAAAAAAAAAAAAAAAAAAACAGATTTAGCTTTGTTGCTTTATAAAGGATTTTAAGTTTTTAGGCATGATGCTAAATGTCTTATCACAGGCCAATTTTGCCTGTGACTTGTAGCTGTGCAGTCTACAAGCAATTTTCCAGTTACCATACGCTTGTTTTCGTAATATTGAGCAGCTCTATTGTTGCTATGCATTATTCATTACTGTGAATAAACAATTTTCTAGGCCGTTTTTTAGCATGTAGCTCCTCCTGTAAATGATAATAATCCAAGCAGTAGGGACTTGGCAATTTCCTTCTACTTGATTATTGTTTACAGCGACAGGCTAAACACTAACTTCATAATTACAAGTCTGGGCACGTCTGACTCGCATGCACATATGTACAGCAATATAAAGAGTATTTACATACGGCATCTTGAAGGGCTCCACTGCTGTAATAATTAAGGGGTTTTATGTCTTTCTCTGTATTAGGATTTACGTGGACTTACACTGGTGTAAAGGCTATTCACAGACCAGTGGTACATCACCTTATTATCCCACTGCTGCAGAGCTGTGATGTGTGAATCAACACAATAGAGGAGGCACCTTATACCTTATTCATGAAAAGAAACAATGTTCTCTTTCAGACCATGCGAAGGACATTTAAGGGATACATCAAAGCTATAGTTAGTACTGGATGGTCACATTTTAAAGGTGCACTATGTACATTTTCTAGTAGGTCAGTCACTTGCACATCTCCATGGTAACGTAATTGCCTCATCTGAATTGCTCCACAGACAGGCAATAAAAGTACTACCTATATTACATTTTGTAAATTTCATGTGTTTTTAGTTGAAATGTATTTTTCAAATACATGAATGGGGATGTGGGGATGGTTGCATCTCCACAGATCTGACCTATTACTACTTGGCCTGAGGGCATCACTTACTTATCCTCTCTCTTATGGAGTTAGATATGTTTAATGTCATACTATGGGCATGCAACCATAGAGAAAAGTCATGAAGCACCCCTAGAAAAACTTACACAGTGCACCTTTAAGTAAAAATGTGTACTTGTTCACACTGTTGGGCAAGTTACTTTAAAACTGTAATGTGTTATTTATTACTTATTACTGTCATTTCAAAGTAATTTGTTACATTACAATATTACCGCATTTAAAATGTAAGACATTACATTACTATTGCATTACTTTAAGTTACTCTCACCAAAATAACTGCGAAAAAGCTGAACTTCTGAGCCATATATGGACTGAACCAGGACTAAACAAGGTCTAAACCAGTACTAAACAAGAGCTGAACCAGGACTAAACCAGGACTATAACAGGACTAACCTCAGTTTGATTCCAGAACTGAAGAGGAGGACTAAACCAGAACTGAACTAGGACTAAAACAGGACTCACTGTCAGGACGGGCTCGAAGGTGACCGCAGGAGAAAGGACCGGCTTTGCTCCGCACCTCACGGAGGTAAAAGCGGCTGTCGCCCGATCGCTCTTTATGGACGCCCTGCTGCGGGGGCTCGCGGCCCTGATTTCAGCAACTATTTGCGGGTACAAGACCCGGTGCAAAACTCTGCTACAGCGCATAACTTCTACCTTCCTTCAGCGTGTCCAGAAGTCCAACTTTTTGTGTAATGGTTTGCATCGTCCTCTGTCTTTTGGGTGTGAGCGCAGGAGCCTTTGTCAGTGCAGAACGTTTCGTCGACGTTGTGGATTTTGTTGGAGAGAAAACTTGCAGACATACAGCACTTCAGAATCACACTGCTACAGATTGAACATTTATTTAAATTTGGCAGCTGAACACATTCTGTACTGTACAGGAGACAGGAGTCCCTTAGCCGATCAGGACACAGCGGGAGGAACGCAATACGTGTTCATACACTAAAAACAAAAGGCATGCAAAATTGCACAAAAAAAAATCAACGAAACAGCGAGACCGCGAAAAGTGAATTGCGTTAGAGCAAGGGACGACTGTAAACCAGGTCTAAACCAGAAGTGACCCAGGTCTAAACCAGGTCTAAACAGTGTGGAGTTCTGGGTCGGTCCTTTTGACCGCGGTTAACTGAAGGTCTATTCGGCCGCGTCTCCAGCGTTTCACCGCTGCTGATTTCACGGTGATTTTAGCGAATTTCTATGAAGAAAAACCCACTACTTCAATCCAGGTTAAAAAAGCATTGTAACGCGTGTTACTCACATTTGTACTGAGTAAAATATTACAATTGTTTCCCCTGTAATGCCTTACATTACTGCGTTACAGCAATAATCAATGCATTACTGTAATACATTACTTTTATAATGCATTACTCCCAATACTGCTTGTTCAACACAATCTAAGAATAAATCTGAAAGGTGTGAAAATAACACAATGGCTTAAAGGGCCTGTAGTCTGTTCTGTTATCAGAAACATACCTGGAGTTGGGTTTCATTCACACAAACACTGCATATTTAGGGTGAGTTCTTCTCTCAAACCGAAAAACAGTCTGTTCCACCTTGGGGTGTCATGAGGTAATATAGGAAATGCTTCATTGTGTTTTTAAACTTCATACGCCTTCACTAGAATAATGTGGATAATTTTGGCCTTGGAATACTACCACTACATGACATCACAAGGTGGATCAGAGCATTTTGAGCTTTGGAGATATAGACAGACAACCAACAAAGGTTTACTCAAACAACATTATAACATGTCTTAAAGCCCACAAGAGTCAGTTTTGCATAATATAGGGCCTTTAATGAAATGCTTACTTAAATAAACACCAAGCTGTATGGCAAATAAACATTACATTATTATACATGCTATTATTATGCATACATTAGGTCTGGGTGACATGGTGGAAATCAAATACTGTGTCATTCCTAGATTGCATCAGTGCTTCAAATTTGTCTTGAACTGACGGTATGAGTTATTACAAAAGGGTTATGTAATTTGTACTCTTTACTCTTTAAAGATAAATGTGTGGCTTTGCTATGGATTTTAAAAGGTTAATAATGGATTCAGCAAAGATTGGCTACAGTCATGATTACAAATTTTGGAGGAGAGGAATATCACAATGTAAGTACAGCGTCAGGTCATCATATCTGGACAGATGTTTTGAAGCTCTCACACCAGCAGGCCAATGGGAATATCTGGCCAAGAAAACACAAACCACGTCTTAATCTGCTTTCACAGCTAAGCATATTTAGCCAACAGGATTACAAGCATGACCATCACAGCATGCACATGTCAGAGGGGAATATACAATCAATGTTTGGTGAACACATAAGCCTCTTATGGCGGCACATGGGAAAAGTGAACGAAATTATTTTGAGTTGTAAGTACTGGTGTCCAAGTCAGTTTGGTATGCATACAAATCAACTGCTGTGAGGATTTTAACAGCACGGTATTTAGTATGGCTAATTAGTCTGCCAATAATTAACTTTGTCAAGGGATAATAAATGGCTGTTATGTCACATATAAGGAGGAGGTCTGAGGTGAGACAGCAGCATCCTTTAAAATATAGTCAGTATAGTGCCAATGTCTTGACTGACTTGACCTGAATGATTTTTAAAGTTAACCTATATTATGCAAAATCCTCTTTTTACTTTTAACCATGTGATGATGTTTACGGTGAGCTCAGCTCCGCAGGTTTCTAACATGGAAGGCAGAGGATTAGTTTTTTTTATTAAATAGTTCAAATCAATATTGTAATTTAACATTAAAGGCATACAAATGTCATCTGTAATGCAATCCATTGTGTAGACTGCAGGCTGACTGAAAGATTATAACTGCTTTAACCAAGGTGATTCTAAATATACAAATGATTATAACATAACACATTAAATGACTGCTAATATATTAGTAAAATGTCCTTTATTGATGGTGGAAACTAAGCTTTTATAACCATTTACTTCATGGCATCCTAGCTACTTCTAATAATAGCCCACAGTGACGTTGATGCTGCTGTATTCCCTGGCCCTAAAACAGAGAGATGGAAATGCGCATCTCATATATAGACTTTTCCTCTCCCCACAGGCTCTCAAAAGAACAAGAATATAAAATGCTGGAGCACTATCGAGGCTACTCGGATTGAATGGACAAATCTATAGTTTGGTGCTCTGATGGAGTTTAGAGTTGATGACATCTTTAACAATAAAGAGTGCTTCTGTATGAAGCTCACTGATCCATCAGGGAGAACACACAACTTCAGTGGCAGCACACAACTTTGAGATGTAGAGTTTCGACCTGTTTTCAGAGGTGCAAGAGATAGAGGAGTCTGTAAAATGTACTAATCATTGAATCATGCTTGGTTGAAAGGAGTATGAGGCTAATTGGTCTCTTTTAATTTAATTAGAGGTGTATATACAAGCAGCTTGGACATGAGCCCATGTACAGAGCCTAATAATGAAGGACAAGCCTCCACACGCTTCACTCCAGTGCCTCGTCACATTGGCACTACAGAGACAATTTCCCACTCTTATCCACCTACATAAAGGGAGAATAAACACGAAAAAGGCAGAGTAGTTGGGCACAATATGTAATGCAAAGTGTGAAGAGACAGATTGTGGATACTACAAATTAAGACATTTAAACTTCATTTAAACTTCAATTTTTTTATATAATGCTATTTGAATTCTTTTGAATGCAATTCTCTTACTGTGTGGAAGTGCAATTTTAACTTTACTTGTGATATTTTTTTCATATCGATAGTTAAATATCTACTTTAACTTGTATCTACTTTTCAGTAAGTATTTGGGTATGAATATTTTGACACCTCTAATCACAAATGTTTTTGACAAAATGATAATAAGAATGCAGTCTATGAATGTGGATAAATGGTGAAAAAAACTGTGTTCACCTAGCAGTGAGTTTTTAGTGGTAAGGCTTCAGAGGATATTAGCATGTAAAGGAAGATTTACAGATAGTTATACACAACATTGCTTACATTACCACAGCAATATTGGAAAGAAAATCAATTTCAATTAAATCCAATGCTGGAAAAGACAACTCACCATATCTGAGTTTCAACCGGGTAGATAACACTGACAGGCACTGACAAGCACCTAACATCGCTCTGACATAAAGGTCTGTTTACACTGGCCATGCTTGGTAAGGTTTTAGTCAAGTTGATACAGTTGACTGTAGTACAAAGCTTGACTTGACATTTGAGTAATACAAGAGAATATGGTCTAGTGTAAAAGATCTGCTTTATCATGGAGAGAAGTGTAGCAAGTGGTTAGTGGGGTTAAAGTGTTGTTGTTCAAGTGTTGGTAATGGAATAAGAAATGCAATTGTTTCATGGCATCATGTAGTACATATATGCTCTTAAATATAAAGAAAAATAAAATGAACAGAAACTTGAAATATAACCTTCCACACAAGAGTATCCTGGCTATAAGGTGATGTTTAGGCAATTTTGTGTTGAATTTTACATTCCATTCAATTTTTGTGCTGGATGGATTGCTTTAATGTCTGAATGTCATCATTGGGATTATTAAGAAAAAATGCTCATACATTTTTGTCAATATTGCCCACATTTTTTAACCCTTAAAAAAGGGTTTTGTTGGTTAAATCATTGATCTTGTTAAGCCCTAAGAGGCAACAGCTCTTGTGATTTTGGGGCTTTACAAAAATAAATGTAGTTTAATTAAATTTGAATCACTAGCAGTAACTGAACAAGTTACCTTAAGTAATGGTTTTCACTAATGACACTAGCCATTAGTTTGTTGGGGTTTCCACGGCTCATTTATTTGCATTTCAAAATGTAATAGCCACTTTCTGGCAGCCTTATGTAATTTGGTGAAGATTGGCGCTTCATAATAAATACTACATCTCTGTTGATGAAAGTCAGCCAAGTACCAACAAAAAATAAAATACAACAAAACAGAGGTATTATAAGTCTATTACAAGTTGCTGATGAATAATAATCCTGGAGACAATCAATAATAGTAGTAATACTAATTAAATGTAATCGCAAAAACAGCATTCGATATTATAGGAACAAGCATAATAATTTTATACTGTACCGATATATAAACATTACACTGCAGCAGTATTTCAAATGTATTTCACATTTCACATAATTGTCAACTACAGCAATGATGACTAAAACCTTTCTTCCAGTTGTAAGGTGTCCAAGTTCACCCCCTGCATACATACTTGTGCGCCCTTAGCTGTCGATCAGGCTCTGCGTGTAACATGTCATATATGTCACGCAGCATACGTGAATAATCGTGCAAACTGTGACCGGCATTTATGTGTTCTTCAGGGGATACAGACCATGACCTTTCATAGTGGTGGGTGGCCATGTTGTCATGCACCTCACGTCAAATGCAGAGGGAAGCCCACTATCTCCTCCTACTCGCACATCACACACAGGCACACGTGAGGAGGACTTCACACTATATACACCAGCTTCGTTCAATGGGAGAAAGAGAGAGAAAAAGAGAGAGAGAGAGAGAGACTGCCACATCCCAATCATGAATTCCCTTTCATTAATAAACTATGCCTGCGCCTGGGTGGAGTTCAAGCATGAAAGACAAAGGAGTTACGTAACATATACATAGAATTCTAAATCACTGGCTGGGCTTTGGGCTTTTCTAGTGGGTGTGTTCTCCTCAAATAGCTTGGATTATAAGGAGGGTAGCTTCACACTGGCTTCATCTCCACCAATCCTGTATCCCTCTGAGCTGGAGAGGGGGCTGGTGCGCTGTGAACAAGCTTAACAGAAGAAAGAAGAAACAGCTCCCTTATTAAAGATGGAACATTTGTTAAAAGGATGTAATACTTTTTAGAATAAATTAAGGTTGAACAATATATCCAAATAGAAATCGCAGTTTGAGTTGGTGCAATTATCAAATCGTAAAGGCAGTGATAATAGAGGTTTTCCTGCATAGAACAAAATATCTAACTATAGTTTAGACTTCTACAAGCCTGGGATTCTTGCAATAGTTTATGAGTTCATATTTCAATCTTCCTGCTCCTTCATCCTACTTTTTAAACATATATTGCAAATCTAATCAGAATTGCTAATAGTTTTTGTTCCAATAATGCCAAAAGGATGATCAAGCCCTTGAATAAACTGGCAAGTCTTTTCAGGAGATCAGAAGTTTGGTTGGACCATGAGAAGCAATAACACTTAAACTGTTTTGGTCATAGGTTGACTATAACAAATATATATATTAACATAGCAGCCTTGATAAGAAACTTCAAATCCAAATAGAGTTTTATATATTAAAAACATAACAGAAGCATGAGAAGCCCTAATGCTTTGCACACAGTCCTGGAACTGACATGGGAACAGGTCATGAGGCACCTTCTAACTGCTGCTGGCACTTTAGAATCCCCAATTACCCAGTGTCCCTCATGCAGCTTTGACTGAGCAAGGAAGCCCTGAGCCAAGCATGTGAATATGTTATACAATGGTCTTGAATAATACAGGACAAAGCTGTTGAAAGATGAGACACCATTACCACAACGCCGATCTGTTGGTGTACCCAGCTGGGCTTTATAATGCTGGTGAAAAATCCCTCATCAAATATATGTTTAATCAGGGCTGTCAGCTCCAGTATAGGACAGAGCCATGTGGTGAATTGATGCTGAAACTCTGTCAGTGGCCACCTGCAGTGCTTCTCTACTCTATTTAGGCGTGATAGATGGCATAAAAAAACATTTGTACTTCAAAGATCTATGAATGTGTTTTTTTCTTACAAAGATGAACAATTTATCATAAAGTGGTTTTAAGTTTTGGATGTGTTTAAGTCTGTGAGGAGCACATCCCACTTTTTTATTTCTATGGCACACTGACAAGATACACTGCTTATACTGACTTGACACTTGGATACCATCCTAAGGGGCATCTTTGTTAAGGCCATTGAACTACCTTAGCGATGAGTGTGAACGGTCACTTAAGTTTGTTTTAAATGCTGACTGACCAGTGAGTGAATAACTAGAATGTGACCAAACTCTGAGACTGAACAAAGGATTTCAGTCTGAATATGTCATATACCAGGCAATCTTGACGCAACCAGCAACTTGGGGCTGAAGCAGAGAATGTGAATGAAGTTTTATAACTAAAACATTGCTATTAATTGCTTATAAACATTTTTCCTGAGATTTCTATAACATCTCTTCAGGACTGCGAGAAATGTTAATATTATATCTTTCCTCTAGATTCAGCTAAAAAAATACAGCTAATCTTTTTAATTAACTGATATTCATATGGTTAACATGGCCATTGGCCAGTGCAAATTTAGTGTAACTACATTTCTTTGGCATGCATTTGTATTGTAAAACATAGTGGGATTACGTAACATAAACATAATCCAGGCTCAGGTCCAAAGTTTAATGCAGTCACCTTTGCCCTTGCAAAAAAATCAGGCACAACTAGACACACAGTAAGTACACTTTTTTTTTTGCATATCACATGTGAACAGAATAGTCCACATGCCTAATGAAACAACATTAAGTCCAGGAAATCATACAGCTCTTTTTGATTTGGAACTTTGACCCCTGGTTTCCCACTTTGTTGGAATCATAGAATTTGATGAATTAATATAATAACAAGTAATTTAAATAAAGTAACAGTACAGAGGAAATACTATAGAGGCACGTAAAAGAGCGCAGGCGAGGGAGACCTTGATTGCCAAGGCTGTTGTGCCTCTGATGCCTCCGATGTGGTAGTGGAGCCTCTGCAATGCACCAAAACCAAGGGGAGAGAGGCTGTTTAAGCACACGGAGAGAAGACAGAGAGGGGAGAGGGGAGAGCCCAGTCCAAAATACAGGGGGGCAACAGCAATGGCACCAACATATTAGAGGATGAAGACATGAAAGAGTCTGGACATGAAAAGAAGCAACACCATGCACCATCTTTCCAGCTTTAGCCCGCAACTGAGATGCGTAGCGGTGGAAACTGTGGATTATGTCTTCACATGTCTTCAATATGTGGATGTTAATCATGACCTAAATACAGGATTATATAGTACAGCAGCTAAAACAAAAAGTAGGATTGCACTTTTTTTGCTTGTAGGTGTTCACAAATGAGCCTATGGTAAAGAATAATACACAGCACAAGAGCAAAGGACAGTTATCAAATTTAAAATATATAGTTAGTCTAAACTCATACTGGAGACCAGGATTCATGGTGTTCACATTTGGAGAAGTAGAGAGTTATAAATGGTCTATGTTTTCATCAAATGATAACAATACTGAGGCAAATAAACCAGCTGAGGTCTTCAAATACAATTCATGCTTGTCCAACTAAAGCAGAGTTTGTTAAAAGAATACCACAAAAATGATGCATGTAAAATATGCATAAGTATGCAATTATATATATTTATACAATTGGGGATTAACAGCCAGGTTGATCATTTGATGAAGAAAGTATGTGACATTACAGGAGGGACTCCTTTTTACTGAATGCAATTACAAGACAGAAACAATATGTTTATCTTAGCAGCTAATAGATAGGATCCAGTCTGTCAGTATTCCATACCTCTTTCACTTGTTATTTACATAGGCATTCCAGATCCTCACACTTTCAACCAAAGCACGCCTCTTTGACAGCACAAACAGAATGCAAAATCTGCTCCTGCACACACCATTAGCAATGCCAGCCAACCAAACAGCCATTCACACACAGCTGAATTTGGCCATCTATTAAATGTACTAGACATGCAAGACGCCCGGGGCTGCAGAAACGTAGGACAAAAACAGAAAAAAAGATGTGTTAAAAATGGAGAGGATCCGAAAAGGTGCTGTGTGTGAAAATCACACTTAGAGATGATGGAGAGCAGGCATTACCAACAAATCAGGCTGACATACGATGGAGATAGATGGAGCTTGGAGCAGAGCTGTAATATGTGCAGCTTACCTGGCCCACACCAGCACGTGCAGGGAAAACAAATGAGTTAAAGGAGAGCACAGGATCACCATGGCTCGCACAGAAGCCCCTATAGCCACTGAGCAGGAGGTCACACACACGGAAGTGCAAATGCCATTGAGGGAAATGCAATGTAATTCAGTGTTATGTGAACTTCACAACTTGGGAACACATTTGGCAAAAAACGCTCCATATTATGAATTGATCCAGTTACACTTTTCTGTATGTTTCCAACCAATAAATATAGAACAACTTCAGCCACTTAAAATTTGTTTTGCAATATTAGGTTACATTTTTGAGTAAGTCTACACTGACCACAGAACATGATTATATTCTAAAACCATAATATTCTTTATAGCACATAATCTTACTTTCAGCATACTTTAAAAATGAAGTGGTATAGCATTTGACAGCTCAGCATCTGGTATCTGTTTTCTGACTCACTCCAGAAGCAGATAGATAAAAGATATGTTTTGAACATTCTGCAAAAGCACAACAATGCCTCTCCTCAAAAGCAGACTTCTTATAATTACAAGCTTCATTTTACCAAATCATCAGCACTTGTAAACTGGGTGTTCAGCTCTGATAGACATTTCAGTGGAAGATTCACCCATAACAATACTTGAAACTTGCTCAAGTGATTTTTTTGTAGATAAGGTAGAAGTAGAAGAAAAGATCAAAACAATGGACTAAATTGCAAAGTGTTTTTTTTTTCTTCAGTATTTCATCAAACAGTGACTGCATTACACAATGCCACTTTCATAGGCAAGATGCTTCGCCCATCTTGCCTATGTGGTGTGTGCTTGAGTGTTGCTGGTGGTTGAAGGTGCCGATGGGGCAGATTGGCAGCCAACTGTGGACAAAGAAGAATCTTATCAGACAGAGTATGGGGTGAATGAACAATGCAATGCATTATCATTTATTATTTAATATTGAGAGCTAGCCTGTGCACAAATACTATTCTGACAAAAAAAAAAAATTTAAACTGATCTTTTTTTTTTTTTTTTACAACTGTAATAGTTATAAATGAATAATGAAAATAATAAATATAGTCGCAAGTGGCAATCTGTGTCCAACAAACGCTGCGCCCCGCAAACGCTGCGCCCCGCAAACGCTGCGCCCCGCAAACGCTGCGCCCCGCAAACGCTGCGCCCCGCAAACGCTGCGCCCCGCAAACGCTGCGCCCCGCAAACGCTGCGCCCCGCAAACGCTGCGCCCCGCAAACGCTACCCACCCTACAAAATTTCACTCAATTCCAAGTTCATAAGTGCAAATAGGAGCCATTTGTATGGATGCAAAATGCCATAAATTTTGTGCAATTTGAGTGGCTTCGCTGTGCAGAGACCATATTTGTGTTTTTACCATCAGCAAAGTGTGTTCCTGGAGCAACTGAAATTTACTTTTGAAATCCTCACGTTTGCCGTGATCAGCTTGCAGACTCTACGGGCTGATCTACAGTGTAGAGTAAATTACAAGCATGTTCAATTGGTTAGTTTCACTGTACACCTGTTACAAGTGGCTAAACATGCCCAGTCAAGTTTGATTGGCTTTCCCATTGAGAAACACAGAGCCCGTGCTGCACGCATACGTCCTGGTGATGCTGTCCTTCCGTTGACGTGCGACTGTGGCTTTGCATGGTTATGCATGTAAATGTGTGCAGTGTGGCCAGGCCATAATGCAATTTTTTTTTTGTGTGGGGTTGCTGATGCGCCATTAATAAAATAAAATAAAATGAAATATTATCTTTAAAAAAAGATTTTACCTTTAGAACCACATAAAGATTTTACCTTTAGAACAACATAAGAGAGGCATGGGTGTCATTGACTTTTGGGATAAAGATGCCAAAATTTACTTTTGTGCACAATTTTAGAAATATGTGAAAAACTTAACTAACTCCCCATATTAAATTTAATGTCAATCTGTAGGCAGTGCTAATGCACCAAATTCAATTCTTTCACATTAAATAGCTTTAGGGCAGGCAGTTTAACAACTGATTACATTTTCACTGAAATCAGAGCCATTTGTATAGTTGCAAAATATCATAAATTTTTTCTGCAATTTTTGCAGCTTCGCTGTGCAGACTGTAAGATATGTGTCAAAATTTTTGGTAACTTCTGATGCCCCACCCTTCAAGATAATATGTACCAAATTTGAACCCATTCATGTGAATGGCCTAGGAGGAGTTCATAAAAGTACGATGTTTACAGGAAATGCTTTGCAAAGTTGAATACAATATGGCTTTCCACTGGTGGAGCGGACGGCGTTGGCGTTGTTCCTATACTCTGATGGATTTTTTTCTTGTGTGTGGATGCTGATGCGTCGCTTTATTGGTTTTTGGAAACTGGAAATAGCCAAAAGTTAGAGTTAAGACATTAGAGTTAGAGTAAGTTAAGTATTAGAGTTAAACGTGAGTTTTTGCCACTGCTATACCAGGTGGGTTGGTTAGGAGAAAAACTTTCTGATATGACAACAATGCTCTGCTTTTTTCTATATATTAAACTATATATTTTCAGAAAGCTCTGGCACATGCCTACGCCATGGCGAGGGTCCCTGGTCACTACAGGCGAGTCACCTCACGTCAGTTCACTTCCTGGCTACTCTTAGCATTGCATCGCTTTGTGATACTAATAGGCCCAAGAGCCAGAAGCTGGCGACAATATACTTAAGAATACTTGTCTCAGTTTGATGCAGTAAAAGACATTTTTTGATCTGAAACATTTAAACAGAGACCTGATAGTGTCTGTGGTGACCCTGTTGCCATTCCAGCAGAGCTGTGGCGTATGGTAATTTTGATGGAGTGTGTTGAGCACTCAGCTGCAGCGAGCACATACAACCTGTGCACTGTGCACTCACTGAACCACTATGGTCCAGCACAAATAATCTCCATTCTGCTGAGGAACAAGTCTGGTTTACTCTGCAGTAGTCAGTCTCTTGAACAAATGTAATCCAAATGTGAAATAGTGTACCTCATAGGCTCGTACCACAACTCAAACTTAATTACTTGGTACATCTCACCTTTTCAAATGATAAAGTATGGCTGTCAGAGGCCTGGTCTAAATTGGGTTGTACCTAGTGAGGATGAAAACAGGAGAGGCGGTCCCAGGGGACAGGAGGCCTGCTGTAGTTCCTGAATACCAGCCCAGCCCCATGGGGATACATGACCTGTGTGTTTGGCCCGCTGCTCTCTGCTTCTGTCGCCTCAGTGGATAGACTGCTCCAAACCACACTAAAATAACACGCTCCACTCTTCACTGCTATGTATGAACTTGCATTAAGGCGGGGGTTATGCATTCTAGCACACCATGTCTTGCAGATTATCATAGTGACCTAATCATATATTTGGGTCCACCAGTGCTCTTGTTATCTCAGAAATGCACTGGCAAGCATTGTTCTACTGCAACAACAAACATTGTTATGAGTGACATGTGTAAAAATGAAGATACTCTAACAAAGCAAATAAATAAAAAGCAACACAAGATGAACAAAGAACAAAAATACATAATTGTATTTTAGGTTAGGTTTGTATTCAAGTTCATACAATGCTTTTTAAACTTGTAGCCATGTTATAACTTTTCCTCATCAAAAATATTGCCCTTCCTGGAGTTGCATTTCACTTTACTCATGCTAGTCGCTTATTTTTTTCTTTTATCCTTTTTACAAATTCATCTTTGTCATAATATTATTATGTAAGCATGAATGACAACTTGACCAAAAACATGTTTAAAGGCCAAAAAAGGCCAGAATAATCCATAATATGTTCACTTCTACGGAAAAACTGCACTGGTACCATGATCCCACAGACGATATTGTGCATTTGAAGAAGAGGTTGATTTTTGTTTCAGTTTGTTTCTGATAGAGTTTGATGCCAACTGCTGTCACTGCTTTGGTTTTCTATGCTCCTCTTTGCTGTTTGAGTTAAAGAGGTCTGCCCTGCAGCCTGCCTGCGTGTGAGAAAGATTTTGTCACTTTGTATAAATTTTCATCCTGACCACCCTTCATACTGTATTACATACTCTATATATTTGCACTCCTCCCCCTTGCACAATTCCAGTTCTATGCATTTGCAGACTGTTATATAACCACAAAGGCATTACTGGGCTGAGGGAACTCTGCCTTCTCCAGCACACTTTTATCTCCACTTTTCTCCTTACACAATCCATACCCCCAGCCTCTCAAATTGTATGCTCACTGGAAATATTCTGAAAATGCAAATGCAAACACAGTTTGCAGACTGTTGCGTAAGTCCCGGATCCCCCTCATGGCAGAGAATCAAAAAGTGATGTAGTAGATTCTGACATGCCCAGGTTAAAGATCTCAAGTGCCCCCTGTTGACGAGAACATGTCTGCGCTTTGGAGATATTTCTTTCTCACTTCCCGCATGTGCTGATATATTCACCAACAAATAAGGCAGAGGCTTTAAACATAAAAGTATTAGTGTATTAAAGGGACTGATTTAGGAGGGCATATTTGCAGATAATAAGCCTGTTGATTATGTGAAGTATCTTCAAACAGATGAAGCAGCAGTACAGGACAGGTGATGCAGACCATGGGTTAGGATCAGGACAGCTGATTTCAGTGCTGCATAAGTGCGGTTAGATAAAATTCAAAACTTTGAAGATTTTCTGTTTGTATTGGGAGGACACTCTCATAACTGGTTTGCTTTTTGGTGGTGTTTTAACTAAAGAGTTTGCAGGTGAAACAGAATACAAAATAAGAATATTTGTTGTTTGCAAATTAAATGATGTATCTATTTGTGATTTGCAAATCTTGATTTTCTTTTGACTGCATTATATCTTGCAGCCATACAAACTAGGAATGCGGTTTGGAAATATGGTTTCAAGTTGAAAAGCAATGACTGCCCTCTTGAGTCCTCTCCACTGCATTGCACCACTGCAGTCTGCACACACATGTCCATTTATCTGATTGAGGCGCTTGTTGAAACCGCACAGAAATTGAACATACAGAACAGCGTGCTTTGTGCAAGGTAATGCTGAATGCTGTGTGAGTTGTATCGATTTAAACTGTATTGATGATTCCCCTTTGACAGAAAGGGGAACAGCAGGTTGAATGATGGCAGAGAAGCAATGGCATTTAATGACTTGGGCAATCACAAATCAATAGCTCTTCTGAAAGAAAAATGCAGCGACTAATGGTATTACAGCAAGGGAGGAGTGACAAGAATGAAAGGTGAAAATAATAACATAGAATAAATTTTCATAAAGCATAAAACATTAGTATTTTTATGCTTTTGTTTAAAATATGGGTCTTGTGGGCAGTGTGTGAAGTCATTCACTCAAACCCCCCTCCACCAAAACACCCACCCACCCACACACCCACAAAGACCTAAAGTAAAGGCTCACAAAGCTGATTTTAGTGCCTGCATAGCAAATCTTTTCTGACAGGTTTCTTCTCTCCACAATATCACCTGTTCAAAAAAGTTGCATTTTCCTTTGGAGGATGATGGAACTGAGTTCAGCTGATATGGGGCAGATTTGTACAAAGAGGTCAAGGCCAGAGGACACTTGGCTGTCAGACAGGGTTTCCTTGTGCTGCAGCTCCATCACAGAACAGTCCTGGATCAATAACAGCAGCATCATCGCCCCAACCTACAGGCACCACACTGTAAACATGCAATGCTGCAAGCTACCAAATAGACCAATAAGAGTTAGACAACACTGACTGGAGAATATGGATTAAAAAGGTCAAACCTGCACAGATACAATCACAATGTGACATGAGGAATGATGGTTATTGAACAGAAATAAGGCAGTTAATCAAAAGTGGCATTCAGATGCTCTCATAGATTAATATTGACAAATTAACAATGCTAAAGGGCAAATACCTGTAGGCCTCTTGTTGTGCAACACAAGCATCATTTCATTTATCTCTATGTATGGTTGACAACTGACTAAGACCAAATAGACTGTTCACTCACTCTGAATTTTCCACCCAGAACACACAAACCTGAAGAGGAGCACACCATGCTGTCAGAAGATTGGTACCTGCTCAACATCACCATGACAACCATTACACTAGATGTAGTGACGAGTGTCCACAACACTGCAGTTCAACAAGAAGGCAGAAAATACATCAGGAGAAGTGCTTCTTTGGGTGCATTCCCACTTGTTCTGATTTGGTCCTGGTCTTAGCTCAGTTTAGTTCTGATGAAGACCTGGTTGTAGTCCTGTGTGTATGTGTTCAGTCTCAATTTCATCCTTATTTTGAAGTGCATATGTGCAAAGGGTGAACACCCTTAGAGGAAGAATGGTTTGCCATGCATGGTGCAGATACTGCTAATTCAAAGACATCACAGCCGAATGACGGATAAACTTGAAAAGTATATGCCTAGCTGGCAAAGAAAACAAACCGAATAATGAATCCAGGCACATAAGAGCATTAACAATTGAACACAGAAGCGTGAGAGAAACTATTAGGCTTTTTCCTTATAAAGCCGTAATAATTAGGCTCTTTCAATTGAAACGGCAAAGCAATTAAAAGCACCTGATAGAAAGCACTGGAGTGGAAGGGCTCTTTAGAACAGTCAGAGGATAAACTGGCATCTTTTGCACTTGACGGCACTTTTTAAATGATCACTGGTACAGGTAAAGGCCCACCCACAATCCTTGCCTGGCCCTATATCAGGCACCATTTGTTCTGGTTTATATTTTTTTTTCAATGACTGTCTCAAACTTGATTAGTGAAAAAGCCGGAAATAGACTATCTGAAAAGGAGCAAGTATGAGTCACAGACATTAACAGGAGATCAATGTATTGTGGAAACGTGTGCATGTGGGCTTTAAGGCTTACTGCCTTATTTCACTTATAGATACTGAACAAATAGCAACAATACAACGAAACAATATTATGCAATGGTAGCCTTCTTGTATAGTAATAAGAACTGAATAACTGTTCGTACAGTTCATACGGTCATAGTAGCCAGCATCTGTGTGTGATGCCTTTAAGAAGCAAACTCGTATGTAGGCTAATGCAGAATAAAAAATAAATGAGTAGTAGCAGTCGCAGCAGCATGCTTAATCCTAAGGAAAGCTCAGGCTCCATTGAAAACACAGGAGAGTACTACACGAATATTTGTCTTACGTTTCAACCACCTGTACAGACGAAATGAGTGCATTTTGTTCCACGACAGATGTGGCCAGACCATGCCCTTTGCGCCTATTCAGAATTCCAGTCACACACATCTGTCTATTAACAGTGTTCTCAGTGCTAGCTTATAGCCCATTGCTAACAAACAGCGCATTTACCGGTGAGAGAGAGTGATATGATTGTACCTTTGAGAACCACGACCACCTCGGCCCCCGCTGCAGCTGGCTCTCCCCCGTCTGTGGCGCTAGTACCGGGCGGGTCATCTCCTTCAAACAGCTGGTTCACCTCCCCCTGGCTGTCGGAGGCGAGCTGCTCCCCGTCGCTCTTGGAGACAGTGAACCTCTGGCTGCTCATGGTGAGACAAGGCGCGGATGGTCCTTTTTTTTGTCACGTTCAATGTAGGCACCTAACGTGGCCTCTGCAGTGTCTGCAGTGGTCCCACTGCCAGTCCAGTCTACCGTCAGCCTTGTGGTAAGTTTGCAAGGCTACAGTCTCGTGGCAGGACGCGCGATCTTCGCCCGTCAATTGTGCGCGATGCCAGAGTGGAGCGTCTCATCAACCGGTGTCTGGCGCATCTGGGCACCTGGGTCCTAGCGCCGGATGCGCACATGTGTAGGCCATGCGGTCGATGGTGCAGGCTCATGTGCCTATCAAGTTGCTGTATAGGCAGCACAACAGCAGAAAAACGCTTTGAACTTGCAAACAGTAGACCTACAAAACTTTGATAAGCTACATTACACATGCATTTTTACTACTGATGCGTTAACAATGTGACAATACCATTTTCCTCATTGCCTTTTTTTTTTTTTTTTTTTTTTTTTTGAGTCAAGTCCTCCGAAGTGAAAGAGGACATTTTAAAGAACCGTAAGATTTGAATTTTAAATTCCATAAACATGACCTGCTGGCATGTTCAAATCAAATATAGGCTTGTTTTTGGTGCGGGCCGGAGGGGGGAAGTATGAATATGTATATGTATATTGTAGACCTACATGCAGATCGTGACAAGGCGACCCAAAAAATATCTCTTGTGAGTGACCCACCTGAGGGTCGCGGCCCAGTCTTTGAGAAACTATGGGCTATAACATTTAACATATTTGGTATTTTGTTTCTCAAGATGATTATCCAATTAGAAAGACAATAAGCTACTTTTCCATTAGTGTCATTATTTTACCTGCCTCAAATGAGAGTGCAAAAAAATGTAAACGAGGTTGCAGTGCACCCCTGCATACCTGGCCCTGAGTCTTTCATGAATTTCTCATTTGGGTTGTCATTTTCAATGCTGAAATCCAGTTGGTTTAAACAAAGATGACTAAACCTACTACCTAACTACCTAACCCCAGCATCTACAGTCAATCATTAATCAGTGCAAGTACAGCCTCTGCAGCTCAGTGAGCAAATTCTGGTTCTGAGCTTTCACGAGGTATGGCAGACTTGTATCCTATGTGCCCTTTATGTGCAGGGAACACATCTTTTTTTACTCTAAGAGTGCAGGCTACATTTATAGATGCAAAGGGAGTTGGAAAACTAGGTGGTCTTTGAAAAGAAATCTTTTTTTATCACAAAAATCACAAAAATGTTATGATATGTTTCACAAATGAACCCAAGGGAGCTTACTCAGCCTTTAGTCTCACAAATCACCACAAGAGGGCACACAGAAACAATATGGCTCCAAATGCTCCTATTTGAACAAAAAATATGGCGGCCCGCCACCTACTTGTCTCCATGGAGGTGTTACTGCTTTGCCTGGAATGTTCCATAGTATATTAAGCATATTTATCTCCATAGTGACAAGCAGGTAACTCCCAGGTAACTCCTACCATTGACAAATTTACAGGTCAGATCTGTGAAGATACAAGCCTCCAGTAAATGACAATGTCATTTTGATCAATAAGGACACCTGTAATTTAATTTAATGCAGGATCGATACCATCTCCATGGAGAAGCGCAGCTGGAGTATCCCCTTCACTAGAAACGTCGCATAGTGCACGTTTAGTGTTAGGCCATTGTTATCAGTAAAAACCCTTTTTGGGCCATTGCATTGGTTCTGTCCGCCATCTTGTGGTGAGTGGTGAAACTGAAGGTTGAACAAGCTGCCTTAGGTTCATTTGTGGATCATATCATATGCGTAAAGCCATGGCCAACAAATGGCTCTTTGAGCTCAATAAATGACTTGTGTCCTATATTATCTATTAATATGTTTTATAATAATCTTATTACATTCATAATCTCAGTTTCCCTTGTTACTAGGCTCCAGAACCTCAACAGATCCTTTGCTTTGTTCACAATGGCTGCAAATTGGTGGAATATTTGCTGTCAGTTTTTGATTTCTAAATAATTTTCATATTTGGTACTGTACTTTCCATTTCAATCATACAACATGTTTTTGTATTTCATAGTGCTTATATATCAATAATGTACTATGTTTCATGTGTAAACTCAAAATTGCAAACCTTATGTCTTTGCAAAAGTTGGAAATGACTTCATGTTTGTATATTGCTTGTGAAGCAGCTTGATGTTTACAGGCAGTAACACCACAAGCCCAAATTAGCTCTAACATGTGGTTTTAACAGGACATGTACATTCAACTCATGCACAGTATTCTGATTTGGATGTTGTAGTTTCACTATTTACCTAACCTGGAAAGAACAGACACGATGTGTGATTGCCTTAACCCTCTCAGGCTCAAATTAATTTTTTGTATCAGGAAAAATCTGATATTTGGGGAAAATTATAATATTGGGTAGTAATATACAATCCTGACTTTTTTATCCTTTGTAAAAAAAAAAAAAAAAAAAGTATTTTGCACTTCTGGCAGGTCGTTTGCGTGTAGCCATTCACTGAAAAAAAAAGGTCGCTGGATTTGCGTAAAAAAGTTATGGAAAGCGGTTGCATGCAATAAAATTATGTTTAGGCTTTGAAACTTATTTTGATCCCCTCTATGCATATTTTTCTCAGAACATGAACATCACTTTTTCATGTTGATGAACATGCATATTAATCTCGTGAAATGTATAAGTATGTATAATTTAATTTAATTGATCTAATTCTGTACAATAATACAAAAACAGTCTTTAGTTTTCCACAGTTCTGTATTGTCTGTATTGAATCAAACACACAGAGCATAAGTACAGAGACACACAGTTTGGAGCTGGACAGTGTGAAGATTTATTCCAGTGAAGAAGCTCTGGTCTCTGCCTGTGGACACAGGAGTAACACATGATGATCACATTCTGATGATCTACTCTGTTGTACATGTTTAAATACATTTAAAGTAATTATTACTACAATAATGGACCAGAACAGAATCACAAGAACATTAGAACTGTTTCTGCAGAAACAAAACTCACCATGTGCTGCTTTTCTTCCTCTAAATGCAGTAATATGTAGGGCATCTGGTATAAAATCCTCCTAGTGCCACATCACCCTGTAGAAGCACGAAAACAGTTTCAATAGAAGTACATTTTGAAAAATTTGTTTAAAAAAATTTTAGTTGGTTTACTTACTTTGTTCATCTGTGGTCTGTGGTTTGTTGGTTCTCAAACATCTTCCTTTTTTCTGAAACATCAACTATCACATTCATGAACTTCCCCACAGCTACAGCTGTGCCCTAAATATCACTCTTTGTTTGTAGACGACTCTGGAACAAACACATTCAAATCTGAGTACAAGTGTCACACTGTTGTAGATGGACAGTCAAATACAATTTGTTTCATGGAAACAGTCCTTACATTAAGTCTAATTTCAAATAAAACACCACAAACATGTTTTAACAATGACGACATTCTAGGCCTGAGAAACATATAAAATCTTTGAAAAGTCTCACCTCCAGATCAGCTCTCATAATCCTCCTGCTCCACACTGTGTGTCCTCTGCTCCTGTCTCTGTCCTGTGTCCTGTTACATTTGAATTTTCCCTCCAAAAGTTTTGGGGAGGAGAATTCCAGAGGGAGGAGCCTCACCACAGATTATAATAAAATCATGTTTCCTCAACCTGATTAAAACATGCAGGTCTCACATCGACCACAATCAGGCGACCTTTGTAAGATTTAATTATGCTTTACAGAGAATCATAAAAAAGTCATGTTATTGTTGTAATTTTTTTTTTTTTTGCAATTTCAGCAACCCCTCTCGGACCATTTTTTCAGTGTTCTTGCACAGTCTGCATCACCCACGTTTATCAGCATGGATGGGAGAAAAGGCTCCTGAGTTTAAAAAAGCTCATAAAATATGGATGTGGAGTAAGTAGGTAATTGGCATTTTGCTGTTGCAAATCTGCAACGCCTGCCTGGAGAGGGTTAATATGGTTTGTCCGGTGGAAAGAAGAAGAGACAGTATGTCTCCTGATCACCACGTCTGCAACCTACAACAGGATATAGAGCTCCTGCAGCCACGTGACTAAATGTGACAGGAACACCGTGTTGGCAGTGTTGAATTAGTGGTAGTGAATGGGACCAAGTCACTGTGCAGACAATGATTGATCTTAAAACTAATTAGATTATTATTTTTTATATTACTGACCCTAACCTGGCATGGATGTGATTTTAAAGTATAGTATATAGATATAGATGGAGTACATTTTGCCTTAACTTCGCAGTAATGCAGGTTGCGGGTATAGACCTTACAACATGCAGTGATTGCTTACTAACTCTGTAAACTATAAACTCTGTAAACTATAGATTTTTTTCTTTGTATGCAATAAATCTTTAAAAGAGATTTTGTGTACACTGCCCTGTCTCTCCCTAGTACAATAATCAATGAGCCCAGATTTAGGGACGTGACTTTAATGTGCTCATCTCACTGAGACTAGTGTCTCAGAACTAGGTGAATTGGAAGGTGTGGTGAGTTCAAAAGTTATCCTAAGAAGTTACCTTTGACTTATTCACACAAGTGCCGATCTGGAAGAGAGAGATTGGACTGTCTGGGTAAGTCAGACACCTGCAAATAACTGTTTAAAGTGAGAGACACATACACAGAGTCTCTTGGAAAATGTTCAGCTAACGAAGACTGGTTTGCTGTTGATCAGGAAAGGGAGTCTTATCTTAGGGACTTAAATTAGTTACCCAAGAGGCAAAGAACTTGGGCAATTTATAGTTACGTGACTGCAACGCAAGTTTTAATTAAAACCTGGTAACAATTAAAAACCTGGTAATCACAAGTTATAAAGCAAATTATCTTGTGCGAATAAGGTACTTTAGGGGCTTGTGGTGTTCATACACCAAAATCAGATTTTTTCACATTTTCCAATATTCTGTCCAAATTATGCTAGTGAAATAACAATGATTCACATAATTTTACCACCATGTTGCCTCCTGTCCAAAGTTTAAAATGTAATTAAGAAGACAGAAATATACTGTTAGTATATCAAGGTACATATGTTAATACAGTCAAGAATATTTTATTTTATTTTAGAGCATACTGCTTTTATCACAATTATTTGTTACACCCAATTTGACTATATTCTACAGAAAAACATATTTTACCAATTCCAAGGCATCAAGCAGCTTAATCTTAAGAAAGTCAAAGCTTAGCATTGATATTGGGTCTTTTTCTTTGAAGTCCTTGCAATTTACAAAATGTGTGGATGAACAATATAGCAAATAATGTTGTTGTAAAGATGTAAGCTGTAAAAAGTAAAACCAGAATACTTTACCATAATCAGTATTAAACCTCTAAGGTTTTGGTAGATTCAGACATGCAGCTTGTATCTCAAACTCCTTGAGGTCAGCAGCATCAATGGTAGTTTTCCAACTTATTATAAAGAGTTGTGGTATTCTTTTTTGAGGAAGTGAAGTGAATAGTAAGAAATCATAAATTTAGAGGTATAAATTTTAAACTTCTGTGTTTTCTAATGTGCAGCCAAATATTTGTATATATAAATCAAGTCTTTTATGTGTAAATGTGCAAAAATTGCACATCTGTGGCACATATAAATCTGAGAAGTCGTCACAGATTTCTTGCTTCATTCTGTTGCAATTTAAGTTAGTTTTGAGTGAATTCTGGATATATTACTTACTGTTTGAGTAAACAAGATCTTACTTAAAATGGCAACTAAATAAAAAAAATTGCATCATTTATTCTTCAGTTTAAACTTTAATAAATCAGCCTTACAATTAGATATCAATAAATCCTTCTGTTAAATCCCGTTATTTTAAGTGATTTGAAAATCTGGTGTAGTGAGGTGCTATTTTAAAGGGTTAGATGTTTATGTCTTCATGTGAGGAAAATGCAGTTGACTTTACAATTCCCATTATGGATCTGTAGATGCAAGTTTATTAAATTACATAATATATTTTGCCTGTAGCCTTAATCCATGCTTTATATTAAGTTGTCCTTACTGTATAGGGAAAGGGATACAGTTGATTCAGTCTTCAAAACCATGCAATCCGAGCAGCTGCAGGATTAAGTTGGTGATATGACTTACCTGTTAAAAACATATTCACACACCATCATGTTTAAAGTGGAAAACAGAACATTTTAAGCATACCTTGTACACTATATTACTTTGATAACTGTTAATCAGCGAGGTTTGGTCAAAGGTAAAGGATTCAGTGTCATTCATACAAGATGAAAATCTGAAATTAAAACATTATGAAGAAGGATATATTCATTAAACATTCAGTTATCTAATATTTCATTTAGAAGTATTGAAGCACCTACGATTTAAAATGCATGATTAAATTCATTACTTTCCGGAGTTTCCTTGTAAGTAATGTCCAGCGCAACACTTGGTTTTAAAGTTAGGAGAAAATTTGTGTATACACATGAATCAAAGGACAGTGCATGTAAATACCATCTTCCAGAAAGAAGAAAATCACATCTGAGTCAGACAAAATAATAATATGTGAAGAGGTTCTTATATTCTGACCATATTCTTGTGTTGTGAGCAGCTGTAATGTAACTTCAGTTGTGCGTTTGTCTGAACTTAAGGCTGAAACAAGTTACTAAAGTTTGCCTGCAAATAAATAAACAAATAAATAAATAAATAATGGGCCTGTAATATATATAATGAGTAAATTAAACCATTATGTTGAGCCCCTGACTCAACAGGGGGAGGGGAGCAGATGCCAAATAGGCTAGTCATTCTAGCCTATTTGGCATCTGTATATCATGTTGTTGTTGTGGCAAACCTGAGTCTTGAAATATCTGTCATCTCTCCATTGATCAGCAGTCAAACAAACAAATGAATTTAAAATCCTACTTACCTTCTACAAATAATTACATAACTTAAATCATCAGACCAGAGACTTCAGTCCCAAGGATGAAGTTGTGGTCCGTCGAGGGTCTTGCAGTCTCCTCCCACTTCTAAATAATGAATAGGTCTCACTTACTGATACCTATTTGTTTGTCTGTTCTTAGTAATATTAAAGTAAACACTAGGGCTGGATTTCCTGGACAGAGATGACTTTTACCCTATAGTCTTGTGCCATTTGTTTGCCATCATTTTATCAGCAAATCCCCATAGTCAAGACACATATCAACCTAAGAGAGCGCTCTCCTCTGTTAAGTCTATTGATTCTTGCAGTGCTTGCTCTATATGTGTGGTTAGACAATTGAACAATACTTCAGAGCCTCGGTATGTAATATCAAATTCTTATTTAAAGGATTTTTGCCAATTAATCCCGCAACGTATTTTGATTTGACTGATTGACACTTGAACTATTAACCATGTCATAATACCGTAAATTGACGAAAAACAAACGTGGAGTTGTACTTTGTTTATTAGGCCACAGTTCATCAATCTCTTTAGAGCTGAGCACTTTTGCCCCCTATTCAGTTACAAGTGAGCATGTTGTTGTTTAAACCTGATGGATTCAACATTTATATTAATCTCACTGTGTATGTAATGGTAATGTAATATTCACTTTTGGTTACTTAATCTTATTATAATCAATGTATCAATATGTGTACTTAAACAATTCTGTTTCTGAGTATTGCAGATTTCATGAGTTTGCAGAAGGTCACGAAGTCCTATCTATTCAATAACAGGAAACATCTTGGGCGACCATTGCTTAAGGAGGATAAACTAAGGAGGATGAAATGAGGAAGGGCAGACTGACCTTAACTCACTGTACTGAAGTGTTATATTTGTGTTTCCTGTAAGCAAAAAAGGAACTACTCCTTTAATGTTTAATGTTTTGCATGTTCCCCCTCCCGTTCTGAGATGAGTAGTTCCCATTGTAACTAGGGGTCCTAATACTGAATAAAAGGCGTGGAGAAACGAGAGGAGGCTTTAGGAGAGTATTGGGTGAACGGCGAGTTACATGTAACTAAAGTCCTTCTCTCGGTACTCCCTCCACGCGTGTAAAAGATATTAATCTCTTGTCTTCTCTCTTGTTATTGAATATTGAGTATAGGTAAAGGTGAACCTATCAAAACCCATATGTCTTATTCTGATCATTTTAAGGCTACAATTGCCACAGCTTATCAACTCTGAACATATGTTCATATAATTTTTAAGATTAACTGATGTAACACAATATTTATTTACATACACATATTTTTAAAACTCCTGACTAAAATGACCCCCAATTCAAACTGAATCTGTTTCTTGTTTGGAGTACAAACAAATGGCTGGTCTCTTAGTGAAGCTGAGGCTCTGTAGTTCTGGCCTCTTCTGTCTGAACTCCTTTAATTAGTGGTAACAAGCTCTGCACAAAGGAAAATCAGATTTCAAAATGAAGAAAATGTAAAAATTCTCAAATTAACCCTCAATCACAAATGATAAAGGAAGTGCTTTCACTTCTTATGGTGAAAGGAAAGTGAGTTATAAGTTATAGTTAAACCTTTAGATATACCACAGCTCTTATAGAGGTCTGCCTTTGACTGATCTTCTGAACACAGGCCTTGTGAGTTAACATTGCAGCTCAAAGACAGCACTTTTTTACTTGGAAGTATCTCGAAGTACCTCGATGTCATCATGCATTAATGCAAAAATTTATGCCAAAGGAGGCTCCACCAAGTAATGAATTCATAGAATTGAACATACTTTCAGAAGCCTGACATTTCTGTTTAAAATATAATTTTTCTTATGTATTCTATGTAATATTCTAATTTTCAGATTTAGTTTTTTTTTATTATTTTAGTTGAAATCTATCTGTAAGCCACAATCATCAAGAAATAAACTCTTGAAATATTTCAGTATCATAAGTCCATATAATATATGAGTTTGACTTCCAGAAATGACTGACAAAAAATATTCAACTTTTTCATGATGTTCTAAGTATTTGTGATGGACTGTAGTTGAACAAAAACACAACAGTATGAACACAGGAAACCCACACTGCTGAAAGGGGTTGCATTTTATTAGGAAGTGGTTTTCTGTTCTGTTGAGCTTCAGTTGATGCCAGTCTCAGTGAGAGAGAATGGAGTCAGGTAAGATGGTGTACACTGTGATGGAGACTTTGATTGGTCTGATCTGTTGTGTGGGGAACCTGCTGGTGATCTTGGCTCTTTGGTCCAGCGGGAGCCTGCAGCAGGAGCCCACCTACTGCCTGCTGCTGTCCCTGTGTGTGGCGGATGCTCTGGTGGGGGCTGTAGCCGTCCCTTTGGCTGTGGTGATCGACGGGAACTTCACCACCTCCTTCAGCCTGTGTCAGTTTATCAGCTGTGTGACTGTGCTCCTCACACTGGGCTCTGTGCTCTGCCTCACAGCTATAGCAGTGGACAGATACCTCAGGGTTTACATCCCCATCAGGTAATATCTTTTGCTAAAGTATTCTTTAAAAGCAAAGATTTTAACTTTTTTTAAATATGTTTGTGGAAAAAGTATTGAACTGACAAAAGTATGTTCTGTGTTTACCAGATCATCACAGATATGCCTTTCTTTGTTATGACCCCTTCTCTGCTACCAAGAGTGAATGCACCCTAGGTAGCACCTAGGGTGCATTCACTCTTGCACTGTTGGGTCTTGACCACAGTGTAGTCCAGATGGTAGACCTGGTTTGGTTGTAATCCTAGTTTAAACCTGATCTATTCCAGGATTAGGTCTGAAATGAGTGATTTACATGTAGGTGTGAACACCGCCTTAGATCCAAAATGTGATATGTACAATCCTGTCCCTGTTGCACTTCTTAAAAGAAACAAGTGCACTAATGCATCTAATGCACCTGAATCTGAGGCTAAGGATTCCCAACTAACAGTCTATATATAAATACAGGAAAGTATGGCAAAA
Source organism: Boleophthalmus pectinirostris (assembly GCF_026225935.1). Classification (NCBI taxonomy): domain Eukaryota; kingdom Metazoa; phylum Chordata; class Actinopteri; order Gobiiformes; family Gobiidae; genus Boleophthalmus; species Boleophthalmus pectinirostris. Next base: position 37,793,725 of record NW_026571299.1, read on the forward strand.
ACACAGGACAAAAGGCATTTAAAAACGATCATATTAAAAAGTGTTTATTTAATAGTATTTTTAGAATACAGTTTTGACAAACAACTCAATAACACCATAAACTGGGACTAAAATATAGGGTGTTCTAACCTTAATTTAAGTAAATGACAACCAAACCAAAGTTAGTAATGAAAAAAAAAAACAACAAAAAGTTTATCAAACCAAAACAACACATTAAATCATATATTCCTGTAAAAAGTGCTAGTGCTGGGCAAAGTACTTATGTGTAATGGGAAGAGGTTTTGCTCTTTTGGGAGAAGTAACAGGCCGGACGGCCTTTATTAACATATTTGGGAGCATGTGAAGAGCATGGGAAATTGGCGTTCCCCTCGCGCGGAGTGTAGTCTCCCCTCACTGGGCCAGTTGGTCCAGTTAAGTAAAGTTGGGTCTGAGTTGGGTCTGATGGAGCCATCCCAGACAGACGAAACATCGGTCATGCTTGTCTTTGCTGTGGAGCGTAGTGCTACACGAGTGGCTTCCGAAGTGCCCAACACCGGGAGGTGACGAATCTCAGACAGAATCCATCTTCAATCTTCTCTTGCGATGAATCTTGCTTTGATCTTTCCCAGTGGCTAGTTTGGCACCAGAGAGAGTTAACCAACAGCGAAGCCCGTAGGTGGTGGAGCACATAAGAAATAGAATTATTTTGCTGGTGACCACATTGTTACTCTTACATGTTTTGAGAATATAGTTTTTAGTTTTTTCAGTTTATGGAATTTGATGACAATGGGATTCGTAAGCCAATATTCCTTTTAATGGTACTATGGTATTTATGTTTTTTTACTACAATAATGAAAAGAATGTGCAATTGATTTGCCTTCAAACCAACTTCAATTTTATAATGTTATTTTTTGTTGTATTCTCTTGGGCCTTTTGTTATGGTCTGATGTTCATCTTGGCTAGAATGTCCACCCAAAATATATATTTTCTTAACGTTATAAAGAAACAAATAAATGTGTCCAGAGGTCATCTGAAAAAATCTATCAATCAAATCTAACACATATTCTTTCATTCCCATTCTGAAAACATTATTACAATGTCTACTACCCCCCCAATACTATAATTTGGACATGAATTGAAATGCTTAACCTAAAAATACACCTACCCCATTTACAAAATTTGGTTCATACTTTCAACATATATTATTTCTTTAGGTACAAGACGACTGTGACTCAGAGACACTTTTGGTTGGTGGTTGCTGGATGCTGGCTTGTTGCGGTCCCTCTCAGCTTCGCTCCCATGTTCGGATGGTACGACGAGAAAACTTTGGCAGCGTCAAACAACTCCACAATTCTCTGCCAGTTCATTGCTGTCATCCCAATGTCCTTCCTAGTATACTTCAATTTCTTCCTTTGCAATATCATTCCTCTGTCACTGATGGCCATCTTGTACTGTGCCATTTTTTACACCATTAGAAGCAAACTGAGTTTAAAACCGGGAGATGTTCTAAAGCAGTCTCAGAAATACATGCATAAAGAGAAAAGGCTTGCTTCTTCTCTCCTCTTAGTTCTGGTTCTGTTTTCTGTGTCTTGGTTACCACTGCATATAATGAACACCATTGAGTACTTTGCTCCAATAGCTATGCCGATTGAAGCTGTTTATGTGGGCATTGTGCTGACACATGTTAACTCTGCAGCAAACCCAATAGTCTATGCATTGAAAATACCCAAAATACGGAAAGCATGCAAGAATCTTTGGATCAAGTGTATTTCATGTAAAGAGGGAATTCAGATCACAGGCATTCAGAATAGCCAGAGTACAGATAACAATATAAAATAATCTTTCAAGATTGACTATTGACTAAAAGACTATTTGCTCCCTTCTGAAGATAAGTTGGATGCCATGTGTAGGCCTTTTGACATCTTTGACGTCTTGTTTTGTGCTATGTAAGGAAATTCGCTATTGCTCTTGATTGATGCTGCAGAATAGTTATAGTTTTGTGTGCTTGGACTTTTTTGCTGTTATGAATGTAGAAAAGATGTATTGATTTAGTATTGAGTATTTAAATAAACCATTTAAAAATCTTGTCTCATTTTCGTGGACCCAGTCTCTTTTCTTGTCTTGTGGAAATTGTGTTTGATCCCACCCCTAATAACTAAATTGTTTTAACCAATGTTTTACCAATGGAATTATTAGAGCTACCTTGATTAAATCCAAAACGAAATGTATTGAAAAATAAACCGATTCAGCAATAATATCTTTCAACCTTTTGTCATTACTGTGACTTTTTTCTCAAAGGATTCATCCTTGAATTGTAAGTTTAGTTTGGAGCCACAGTAAAAAGCAGGTGGTTTGAAATATAGAATGGATGATATCTTATAAGAAATGCTTATGCCAGGGAATATGTTTTTTTGTTTGTTTTTGATTCATGTATTTTTGAGTAATCTTGCACGGTTCTGCATTCAAGGCTACAACATGTAAAATGATTGTGATATAAGTGATTTTACATGATTTATTAGCCCCTTAATTTTTAAGAAATATTAGACTTAAGTGGAAAACAAAATACAAGGTAAGATAATCCTTTATTGTGGAACGTCTCGTGACAGGTCAAATGACAATGGTGAAACTTCTCCATCTATTTGCCTCTGATCCAGTCCATTGAGACCAATCTTGCTGCCCGCTCAGCTAAAACTGACAAAGACAAAAATGTAAATAATTACAAGACTACAAAGCATGTTAAAAAAAAAAAATGCAGAAAGGACTGTTATAAACAAGAATGTTACTATGACTATGACAGTTACACTATTAAATAGACATAAAAATCCAAATGTTAAATTATTTACTAATTACAGCTATTACGCGGGCTGTTTTTGTTGTCATCTTTTTCTTCAGTAATAAAAACTAACCATAAATGAATGAATGGAGACTAGATTCATTCAATCTGACAGTATTCAGTAGATTAAAAAAATATTTAACCAATGTTATAGGATATGCGTATAGTTAAATTTAAAGACATCTTAATTTTAAAATGATACACACACTGAAAAAATATTAATACCTTGACATCACCCAAGATCTAATGTACTGCACAAGACATTCAACCAGCTCAGACAAAAACTTTTCCAGTCTTTGAGCTAAAATTGTGGTTTCTTCATCTGTGGGGCTCTCTTCAATGTCCTTGCAATTTGACACATCTGTGGATAAATGACATGTGAAATAATGTGTTGACAAGATTTCTTTAAAAAGTAAACACAGAATATTTTACCATAATCATTGTTAAATTGCAGAGGTTGTGGTAGATTCAGACATGCAGCTTGTGTCTCAAACTCCTTGAGGTCAGCAGCATCAATAGTAGTCTTCCGACCTATTATAAAGAGTACTTTTTAATGTATTGAGATTTTTTTACAATCAGAATGGTGTAATCTTTAGGTAAAATATGATACAGCACATAGTAATATACATGCTTTCTTACTGTATAGGAGAAGGACTTTTACTAGTCCATCCATCTTCCAAACAGTGCAGTCAGAGCAGCTACTGTGCAGTAAGTGATATGTCTCATCTGCTATAAACACACAGACACAATATTGCATTTATAGTGCAAAATTTAACATTTCATACAACAAATGTACACAAACTTACATTTATTGCCATTCTGAGTGGTCACTGAGGTCTTGTCAAATGAAACGGATTCAGTTTCATTCATACAATATGACAGTCTGGAAAGAAAAACCATGAGAAAGGATTGTCAACTTTCAGTTACCTAATATCACACTGCATTTAAAAACGACATTTAAGTATGTACGTTTTAAGTGTTGTAGTCACTTCATAGCTGTTGGGGGCTTCCTTATAAACAGCATCCAGCACCACACTTGGCTTCATGAAAGTGTTTAAAAAACTTGAAATTGCACAAGAATCTGTGGACACTGCATGCACATACCATTTCCCAGCGAACTGCAAAAAATAAATGCACAAATAAAAATCAGTACATAGCATAAATAAATCATCTGAGAAATATGAAATAAGTATGTATTGAGAGGTTCTTACATTCAGGTCATGGTGTTGAGTGACCATGAGCAGCTGGTCACAGGTGAGAGGTGCGGCTCTGCAGACTGAGAGCAAACCCAAACACAGCACTGCACACAGGGCCTTCATCTCTGCACTGCCACCACAGTGCAGCACATCCGCTTTATCACAGCTCACTGACCAGTTAGAGTGCTTCTGTCAGCAACGCCCCCTCTTCCAAAGGGCTATGGATCTATGAGTACAAATACTCGCTTCCCAGCACTGGCTATCGTACATGGATAATATGATCATTTCTATTAGTTTAGCAACATTAAAGTAAACACTAGGGCTGGATTTACTGGACAGAGATGTATATGACCTCATGGTCCTGAAGTCTTTGTTTGCCATCATTTACTAGAAATCTCCACATACATAGAACATGTAGTACAGGCCCACCAAGATGATTTGTACTCAGGGCCCAGACGTTTGTACTACAAATGCTGTAGTGCTACTCCCCTACGCATGCAAGTTGCAATTTTGAACATATGGTGTTTGGAGTTTAAAAGCCTGACAAATGTGAGAATACCTTAATAGAATAAATAGTCTCAGAGCTGGACAATTCCTTGTTCACTTCCCAGTGTCATGGCTGGTGCTCCCCTCCCTGTGTGTGTGTGAGTGTGTGTGTGTGGGCGGAGTCTCCTGGTCCTGATTCGTCGCACCTGCAAGCAATCAAGAGCCATCTACTTCAGACCTGCTCACCTGTGAGACTCTGCCAGATTGTTAGCTACCTACACACGGTGAACCTCCTGGCTCCTCATTCCGAGTTTTTGTAATTCTACCTTTTCGCTTCGACGTTTTCACTTACCCGCGTTCTCTGCTCACCAGTGTTCCCTGCCGTCTCCAGTCCTGCTCCAAGCCCTGCTCCAAGCCCTGCTCCAGCCCTGCTCCAGCCCTGCTCCTGCCCTGCTCCAGTCCTGCCTCCAGCCCTGCACAAGCCCTGCCTCCATTTTGTAAAATAAATTCACCTTTTATTTTTACCTGGTCTGTTGTCCATTTTTGGGTCCCTCCTCTGCTTAACCGTAACAGAACAATCTGGCCAAATGGACCCATCGGACCAGGACCAAGACCCTGTTCTTCAGGCTCTGGCCACACAGGGGGTCAGAGTGGGCCAACATGAACGGATCCTTAATCAAGTGACTGAAAGACTCTGTGAATTGTCCGTGAATGTAACTCAACTTTCCATGCAACTTAATCAGCTCGCTGCTCAGTTCTCACCTGTGCTACCATCACCACCTGTTGGTCAACCTCAACCACCTTCTCCAGTCCAGCCTCCCGTCTCTTCCGCTCGTGAGCCACATATTCCAACTCCAGAGCGCTACTCCGGTGATCTTGGGTCCTGTGGTCAATTCCTCCTCCAGTGCTCCCTAGTGTTCGATCAGCAACCCCACACCTACCATACAGATAAGTCTCGTATCTCATTTCTAATAAGTCTACTCACTGGTAGAGCTGCACAATGGGCCACTGCTGTTTGGGAATCAGACTCCACCTTATGCCAGTCATACGTTAATTTCACTATTTCAGGAAAATATTTGACCACCCACTTAAAGGCAAGGAGACAGCAAGACGCCTCCTCTCACTCAATCAAGGCTCATCATCTGTTGCCCAATACGCCATAGATTTTCGCATTCTAGCAGTTGAGAGTGGTTGGGACGATACGGCATTACAAGGTGTTTTTATGAGGGGGTTGAGTGATCGAGTAAAGGATGAACTGGCTGCACGTGATGAGACTAACACTCTCGAAGAACTCATTTCCCTTGCCACCCGTCTTGACAATAGACTTAGAGAGAGACAAAAGGAGAAATCACGACAATCCTCACCTCGTACCCTCACTATCTCGGGTTACTTCCTCTGTCTCAGATGCCCCATCTAACAGTTTCCCTGTGCATTCCAGTTCCCCTGAGTTCTCTACGGGAGAGGAGCCTATGCAGCTGGGCCGGGCTCAGTTAACATCTGCAGAACGCCAGCGCTGTCAGCAGTCTGGACTGTGTATTTACTGCGGAGGGGCTGGTCACTACATCAGTTCCTGCCCTCAGCGACCAAAAGAGATGGCACCAGTAAATGGAGAGGTTCTGGTGAGCCAAACTACTACTCTCCCGGTTGCCTCTCCACATAGACTGCAGCTCCAATCTACTCTGTGCTGGTCAAACGAGTCTATCCCCCTCCTTGCACTCGTTGACTCAGGAGCAGACTGCAATTTCATTGACTCTAACTTTGTATCTCAAGCTAATATTCCTTTGGATCCCATAGAACCCCCCAGGGATGTTAATGCTTTGAACGGTGAGAGGCTGGCAAGGATCACTCACAAGACTGTTAATTTAACACTGGTTTTGTCTGGTAACCACAGGGAAGTTATTCAGTTTTTGGTTATTTCTTCACCTCACGCCCCTATAGTTTTGGGACTCCCCTGGCTAAAACTACACAATCCTCATATTGACTGGGCTAAGAACAACATTGCCGGCTGGAGCACTTTCTGCCATTATAACTGTCTCCAATCAGCCATCACCCCCAGCAGACTAGTCTCTTCTCCTCCCCCCAGTCCTCCTGATCTGTCTGCTGTGCCCCCTGAATATCACAATCTGGGTGAGGTGTTCAATAAACAGAGAGCACTTTCCCTACCTCCACACCGTCCCTATGATTGTGCTATTGATCTCCTTCCTGGTGCCCCTTTACCATCCAGTCGCTTATATAAACTTTCCGGTCCTGAGAGGGAGGCTATGGAGGTTTATATTAAAGACTCTTTAGCTGCAGGGTTGATGCGTCCCTCTTCGTCACCAGTAGGTGCTGGGTTTTTCTTTGTGGGCAAGAAGGACAAGACTTTGAGGCCCTGTATAGACTATAGAGGGTTAAATGACATTACTATTAAAAATAAATACCCACTTCCACTCATTTATTCAGCCTTCGAACCCCTTCATCAAGCCACTATTTTTACGAAACTGGACTTAAGAAATGCCTATCACCTTGTACGCATCCGACAGGGTGATGAATGGAAGACCGCATTTAATACCCCTCTTGGACATTTTGAATACCTTGTGATGCCTTTTGGTCTTATTAACGCTCCAGCAGTTTTCCAAGCCCTCGTTAATGATGTTCTTCGGGATATGTTGAATAAGTTTGTTTTCGTTTATTTGGATGATATTCTCATTTTTTCCAGGGATCTCAAGGAACATGTGCAGCATGTCAGGCTCGTGCTGCAACGCCTCCTAGAGAATAAGCTTTTTGTGAAAGCGGAGAAGTGTGATTTTCATGCAGCAACAGTTAACTTCCTGGGCTTTGTTATCCAACAGGGGCAGATAAAGGCTGATCCAGAAAAGGTGAAAGCCGTGGCAGAGTGGCCCCAACCTGAAACCAGGAAACAACTGCAGCATTTTCTGGAGTTTGCCAATTTTTACAGGCGATTCATTAAGGACTACAGCAGAAAGGCAGCCCCGCTGACCCGTCTCACCTCTACCCTCACCCCCTTTAAGTGGTCCAGTGAGGCGCAAGATGCATTTGCTAATCTTAAGTCTCTGTTCACCTCTGCTCCTGTCCTGTCTCATCCTGACCCCTCCAAGCAATTTATCGTGGAGGTTGATGCCTCTGACTCTGGGGTGGGAGCTGTCCTTTCCCAGCGTTCCCCTAGAGATAAAGATTCATCCTTGTGCTTTCTTCTCACGCCGTCTGTCCCCTGCTGAGGTGAACTATGACATTGGAAATAGAGAGCTTTTGGCTGTGGTTTTGGCCTTGCAGGAGTGGAGGCACTGGTTGGAGGGTGCGGAACATCCCTTCATTGTTTGGACTGACCACAAAAATCTTGCATATCTCCGTTCTGCCAAGAGACTCAACTCTCGACAGGCGAGGTGGGCTCTGTTTCTGGGAAGGTTCAACTTCATCCTAACCTACCGCCCTGGCTCTCGGAATATAAAACCGGATGCCTTGTCTCGTCAGTACTCTCCTGACGTCCCTGAGTCCCAGCCTGTCCCCATCCTGCCTGAGACATGCAAGATTGTTGATCCAGATGACTCTCCTGAGATTGCTCAATCTACTTACCTGGTCGCGTCTATTCATTGGGAGATCGAAAGAGTGGTCCAGGAGGCTCTACAAACCCAACCTACCCCAGGTAACTGCCCCCCTAACTCACTTTTTGTGCCAGAGTCTGTGCGAGCTCAGGTCCTCCAGTGGGGGCATAGTTCCAAACTTACTTGTCACCCTGGTTTCCACCGGACCTTAGCCTTTCTGAAGCAAAGATTCTGGTGGCCATCTATGAGGAAGGACACGCAGTCTTTTATCGCTGCCTGTACTACTTGTGCCCGTAACAAATCAAATCATCAAGCTCCCTCTGGTCTCCTCAACCCCTTACCTATTCCCCGCAGGCCTTGGTCCCACATTGCTATTGACTTTGTCACTGGACTCCCAAACTCTGATGGTAATTCAGTTATTCTCACTATAGTGGACCGTTTCTCTAAAGCTGTACATTTTGTGCCCCTCCCCAAATTGCCATCTTCCACTGAAACCGCTAATCTTTTGGTCCTTCATGTGTACAGGCTCCACGGCATCCCTACTGATATTGTTTCCGACAGAGGACCACAATTTACGTCTCAGGTATGGAGGGCATTTTGTCAAGCCCTGGGAACTTCCTCCAGTCTCTCGTCAGGGTACCACCCTCAGTCTAATGGTCAGACTGAGCGGGCCAATCAAGACCTTGAAACTGCCCTGCGCTGCATCACTGCCCGTAACCCAGCCACATGGAGCACATATTTGCCGTGGATCGAATACGCTCACAATTCTCTAGTATCCTCTGCCACAGGTATGACCCCATTCATGGTTTCCTTGGGTTTTCAACCACCTCTGTTCCCAGATCAAGAGGAGGATGTGGCGGTTCCATCAGTCCAGGCTCACTTGAGACGCTGTCAACATGTCTGGAGAGCTGCTCGAGTTGCACTGCAGCGCACAGCTACTCGCAATCAGAGATTTGCAGATAGACATCGCAAGCAATCCCCTCCCTACCAGCCTGGACAAAAGGTTTGGCTGTCTACCCGTGACCTCCCTCTACAAGTAGAGTCTAAGAAACTGGCACCCAAGTTTATTGGTCCGTATGTCATTGAAAGGGTGATAAATCCTGCTGTTGTGCGTCTCAAGTTGCCTTCCTCTCTGAAGATCCATCCATCGTTTCACGTGTCTCTCCTCAAGCCGGTGTCGTCCTGCCCTCTCAGCCCTCCGGCCGATCCCCCTCCTCCCACCCGGGTCATTGATGGTTACCCGGCCTTCACAGTGAGTCGGATTCTGGATGTTCGGCGTCGTGGGAGGGGTTTTCAATACCTGGTTGACTGGGAGGGATACGGTCCAGAGGAGCGCTCCTGGATTCCCCGCAGCAACATCCTGGATAAGTCCCTCCTCCGGGACTTCTACAGGGCTTTCCCAGACAAGCCTGGTAAGACGTCTGGAGACGTCCGTTAGGGGGGGGGTACTGTCATGGCTGGTGCTCCCCTCCCTGTGTGTGTGTGTGAGTGGGCGGAGTCTCCTGGTCCTGATTCGTCGCACCTGCAAGCAATCAAGAGCCATCTACTTCAGACCTGCTCACCTGTGAGACTCTGCCAGATTGTTAGCTACCTACACACGGTGAACCTCCTGGCTCCTCATTCCGAGTTTTTGTAATTCTACCTTTTCGCTTCGACGTTTTCACTTACCCGCGTTCTCTGCTCACCAGTGTTCCCTGCCGTCTCCAGTCCTGCTCCAAGCCCTGCCTCCAGTCCCTGCCTCCAGCCCTGCACCAGCCCTGCCTCCATTTTGTAAAATAAATTCACCTTTTATTTTTACCTGGTCTGTTGTCCATTTTTGGGTCCCTCCTCTGCTTAACCGTAACACCCAGATTGATAACATTTCATAACATTGACTTCTGCTTCTGATGGAGCAATCTGTCAGGGGTTTAGGGGTTTAGGGGTTTATATACACACCTGCATCCAGGTGATCAAGTTAAAAAATGTGCCTAGTGTGAGTGTAACACATACACACACGACAGTGTAGTAATCATAGGGGTACGCTGGACAAGAACACATTTAAATAGCATGTGGTGGTCAGACACAATATCAGAAGACAGAATATCCAGTAGCCTGTGCTATTAGAGTAGTGTGATCATAACTCAAGTAGCTTTTACAGTCTGCGACCGTGTTCCCAGTTTAACCCCAAAGCTCCGCCTCCAGTCCTCGTGGAGCGCGCTCCTTCAGTGCGCCACTCTGCCAAGAGAAAACAGGGAACGGGGAAGTAGGAAGTAGGCCTATATTCTTTGTACTTGTGAGTTCTTCTAGTTTTCTACGTGTCAATATCCTTTGCTTTGTTTCTGAATCTGCCTGTAATGTGACATTTGAGTGCTGCCATACCATATCCCCGCTGCAAGTCTACGCGTTATATCGCCTATAGTTTTTCTTTGCTATTTATAAAGTTATCAAAGCGATAGTATCGCCGCTGAATTCATCTCAGATTAGCGCTTTTATCTTTGCACTGTGAGTGCAGTTAGCGCCAAGAGCCGAGCGCCTGGTGCTCAGTTTTGCTGCGGTAAACATAAACATAAGGTATAATAAAAGCAGACCTACATGTTATAGCATACCCTAAGCTAGCGTTTAAAGCTAATAGGCTTCGATAGTCCTGCACAGTTTGGTTTTGGCTGTATGGACCAACTGGCCAAAGTTCCCTTCCTCTACTCACTGTTACGATACTATGAGCCATAAGCCGATACTAGACCAAAATAGCCTGTACTTTTGTAACGTTCATCTTGTCTTCAATTATGATGGATGTATACATTTCATTTAAAAGTTGCCTGATTAAAAGAAAATAAACTAACTAAATACCTCTATAATTTGTAGGCTATTTATTTATCTTTTTATAGTGTCAATAGCCTAGCGACGGCTACACTGAATTATTGCATGTGCTGATGATGCAGTTTAGTCTTGTTTTATGCACCTGTCTTTACCTCTTTCTAGTTCCTTGTCGTCATGCATTTGATCATTCGCCGGTTTCATCCCTCAGACAGAGACAGTGTATGTGAGCTGTTTAGCGTTGGGATTAAGGAGCACATTGGCCCATGTTTCTATAATGCCATGAGCAGCCGTCTCTACATCACCATCACCACCTCCCTCTGTGCTGCTGGATACTGCCTTGGATCATGGTTAGGGGCTGTTCTCTTACCAGGACTATGGATAAGTGTTGTTTACTATTGCTGCTATGAGATCTATGCAGGCTATGTGAGGAACAGACTCCGAACAGACATGCGGGACATTCCTGGGTGCTTCATGAGCAGGCCTGGAGACTGCTTCTGGGTGGCTGAAGCTGAGATGGAGGGTCATGCTCAGATCCTGGGCACTGTGGCTGTGGTGGAGAGAGAGGACGGTGGAGAGAGGTTTGGTGAACTCTTCAGGATGATCATCGCTCCTACATGCAGGCGCATGGGCTTGGGCCGGAGACTTACACAGACTGTTGTGGACTTTTGTAAAGAGGGAGGCTTCTCTAAAGTAGTGCTGGAGACCAGCTCTACTCAGGCAGCAGCTGTGGCTCTGTATGAAAAAATGGGCTTTAAAGTAGTCCTTGTACATAAAAAAACAGAGGCAGCATTCTGGATCACACTTCTCTCTCAAATTACAGTCATAAGGATGGAGAAATGTATAGTATAAACTTTAATTACAATTCTGATCACAAAGTTAGACATGATGACCAAACAGTTCTGAAGTTCTAATAGAAGAATAAGCATTATTCTAATACTGTGATAATGTGTTGATGTGATTATTATATGCACATAATCAGGCGTCAATGTTGTATTTCAAAAAAATGAACACTTGGGGGAGCTCTCAGATCAAAATCTGAACTGATGATTGTTGATATATTTTGATTAGGTTGTTTTATGTATATATAGTTATAAGAAAAATGCCATAAAAACAGGACCACTGATGTTTTTATTTGTGTTTTCTTTATTAATATAAAACAGGAAACATTTACAATATTTTTGTATTGTTTTTCATTAACATTGGCAATAGGTGCCAGTTTAAAGCATTAGGCCTATACCTTTTTTTTTATGTGACATTGAAAAAGCTTTATACTGAATGAATTAGGTTTTACAAAAAGTGATGATCAAAATAATGTCACTAACAATATAGCAATATACAGCAAGTATGGAGTAAACTAAATCTTTTTCAATAATGTTCAACTAATCTGTAAAGATATGGGTTAGTGTCAGTTGCGCACTTCAAAATTATGTAATATAGTCTATGTCCATGCTGGGCTTTATCTTAACTTTATGGTACTTCGCCCCAACATAACTTATCTGTTAACTGTTATGTAGCCTAGTAAAATGCTTCTGACTTAGGTGGAAAATTAGCTTTACTGTGGTCATTATTTTTCAAGCACTGCTGTCAGCTGTTGGGCTTTCAACTGGGTATATTGTGAGTAAGATCTTTCTCCTCAATATTATCATCAGTTATTTATCAGTCCTCACGATGTAAATTCTGGGTAATAGTGCATTAGGTTTAATTGATATGGTATTTCCTTACAGCTTTTATAGTCATGAAGCTTGTGATTCGTGCGTACCATCCATCAGATGAAGCCCCTGTATGTGAGCTGTTTAGCGTTGGGATTAAGGAGCACATTGGCCCATGTTTCTATAATGCCATGAGCAGCCGTCTCTACATCACCATCACCACCTCCCTCTGTGCTGCTGGATACTGCCTTGGATCATGGTTAGGGGCTGTTCTCTTACCAGGACTATGGATAAGTGTTGTTTACTATTGCTGCTATGAGATCTATGCAGGCTATGTGAGGAACAGACTCCGAACAGACATGCGGGACATTCCTGGGTGCTTCATGAGCAGGCCTGGAGACTGCTTCTGGGTGGCTGAAGCTGAGATGGAGGGTCATGCTCAGATCCTGGGCACTGTGGCTGTGGTGGAGAGAGAGGACGGTGGAGAGAGGTTTGGTGAACTCTTCAGGATGATCATCGCTCCTAAATGCAGGCGCATGGGCTTGGGTCGGAGACTTACACAGACTGTTGTGGACTTTTGTAAAGAGAGAGGCTTCTCTAAAGTAGTGCTGGAGACCAGCTCTACTCAGGCAGCAGCTGTGGCTCTGTATAAGATGGTGGGCTTTGACCTGGTTACCACAAAGAGAAGAGCGGAGGCCCCGTTATTGTTGCCTTTCTTGGCCAGAGTATCAGTGCTAAGAATGGAAAAACATGTAGAGCTTCGCTTTTGATCTGTACTCCTTGTGGTCATTTCTTCTGTAGTGTTATAATGAGAATGTTAGTAATTACAAAAGTTAAAAGTTACATTTGAATAAAAGACAAACTGTTGTTTATTGATAACTGAAACTGTGCATATGCAATTCCATACATTATTACAACAAATCATGCAAACATATTTTTAAACTTATAGGTGGTAGAGGGATAACTGAAAAAGACAGCTCCATTAAGGCAAAAATCATTATTACATTTGTATTACAATGTTTTACATTGCATTGTTGCCATAGTAGAGGAATAAAGAATAAATCATTTCCCAACACATAATAAAATGTATTGAAAAAACATTTTGTTAACCATGCAGCTATACAACAACAATAGCAGCAGAGAGCGCCATTTCACAACGTTTGAGGGCTCAAAGTTAACAGGCATTTTCATGGTTCAATAACGTTGGCATATTTAAACTGGCAAATTACCACTTTTATATATATATATATATATATATATATATATATATATATATATATATATATATATATATATATATATATATATATATATATATATATATATATATATATATATATATATATACCTTCATATAAGGTTTTGTCATTCTTCATTCTGTAGTTTATTTATTATATATTATATATAACTGAACATGTTTTTGCTTTTGTTCGCTGCATGCAATGATTTGGAATGACCCACACTGCAGTAAAAGCAACATAGCTCTCATTCCACTTCATTTGTCATGGGAGGCCTCTTGTGGTGGTGGGGCTGTTTTCACTTGCACAAACCGTGGTCTGCTCTGGTCTTTACATCTGGCAAAAACAAGTGACTTCCCTCTCTGAGCCTCACATCTTTGGAGGAAAACACTCACATCCACATACCTCCTGAATGACACATGTGGTGCAGGCCATGAGGAGGTCCACGAGATCAACAACAAGAGCAATAACATATCACTGGAGTGGGCGTTAATTGGTTATGATATATCTGAGCTATGAAAGTGGAAAACAAAATACAACAGCGTTTTGAAGAAGTATCAGACAGCATAAGGTTTCAAGTGGAACAACAAAATGATCCATTTTTATAATTTTTCTTAATATCACCTTCAAAGTAGAACCTAGATAAACCAAACTTTCCAGCCTTGTACTAAACAGGATTTTGACAGATTGTGCAAGTATTTGTTGACATCTAATTGTAAACTTAATTTATTGAAGTTTTAACTTGAAAAGTAAATATTTGAAATAAGACAAATCCCCTCTGTAGATTCTATTAACTATTATGTCAACAGAATTAAGAAAGAAAATTAAAGATGTCTCTTTCAACTTTTAACATTAATTTGTTAATTTTACACATACAATACCTTAAGTATGAAAATGTTATGGATGGAAAAACTTTGAATACATTTTCTTACATTTTATACACCTGCAGCCTTTTGCTTTATTAAATTATTCTGTGACCTGAGTAACTCCTAAAAATTACGTAGTGATGTACTTGAATTTCATCAAGTTTGTATATTTATTTAAATTTTATCTCAAGTGATACTTTAATTTATGGTTTATTATGAACTGCTAATAAGTTTTGTATTAATCGACCACACAGCTGTAGCCTGGTTGCTATCGCTCTCTCTCTTTTAATACAGAAGTATATCAGTCAGTTTTGTGCTGGGTTTAGTTTAGTGCTTTGTTCATTGATTCCGAAGGAAATACACATTTGTCCCTTAATATATTTTTTCCTCATAGGCAGCCGTATTTGTTTTGATACAGGCGGACCAGGGTTTAACTTAAAAACTGGCTATTACACTTGTCAGTCAAGCCGGTTTGAACACTGGGAAATTCAATAATGACCAGAATCTCACCTTTGTTCAGTATTGAAAAAGTGTGTATTGTGTATCTCAGGCAAGTATCTTGGTAAATCATCTGGCTTACAAAGTTACAATTGACTCTAGTATTCAAGTATTTTTGCTCTACTGTCTCGGTGTGGTCCCCCTCCCGAACATTCCTGTACCACATAAGCGGCGGCAGCAGCACTCTTGTTTTGAGTTCATCTCTACTCACTTCTCAGGTGAATGACACTTGGCAGCGCTCCAGAGTAAAGAGTGGGATTGAGAAAGCCCATGTTATAACACTTGGCAGAATGTTTGTGTGCTTTATGTGTCCATCAGAGGCTGTGGGTTCAATGCTTGTGACAAAAAGCCCAACAACATGCCAAGAGTCAGCTGCTGGTATCATGAACTATGGGGGGGTTAATATGTTTTTAGACTATACATATCTGTAGAAAAGGCACAATGAGGTAAGGACAAACAGTAAAGGTACACTGTGTAACTTTTTGGTAGTGGGTCCATCATCGTCTTGTTTCTATGGAAATGTAATTGCCCTGCTTGGAATGTTCCACAGTGTGACATTAAATGGATCTACCATACATTTATTCAATTACAGGTGGTTTCATTGCTTAAAATATTCAGAAAAACAGGTATTCTGATTGATAGTCGGATTGGCACTCCACAGACCTGTAACTTGGCCTGCTTTGGTCCATGATGATAGAAAAGATTAATACCATACAGTGAAATATTCCAGACAAAGCAATAACATCTCCATGGAGAAAAACATCTGACAGGCCCTCCACCCGAAAAGTTACACAATGCACCTTTAAACAAGAGATAACTGAAGATGATTTTCTTTTTGTGTAATTGTTGGTACATACATACAATTTTGCCCTAACATTTAAAAGTTTAAAACAAATCTACTAGAAGTTCAGAAGGCTGTTATAGGAAATGATTTTCAAACACAGATTTCCATGACTACTAGTTTACATTTGGCAGAGGGACAGGCTAGTCTGGTGGCTTATGTTTACAAGTTGAGGGTGGGGTTCTAAGGAGAAAAACTTGATGATGAAAAATGATGAAGATCTCTTGTGTAACATTGTTACAGAATGGCTTTGTGAATAAACCCTTGAAAAAACAAAACAAAACAAAAAATATATAATTACATGATGAAAATGAATCAGCAAAGTTAATTTACTACTATAGGAGCCTAAATATGCTGGCTGATATAAATTCTAAATATGTTGAAATATGTTTTATTTTTTATTTTTATTTTTATTTTTTAGAAAATATCAGCTCTGATCCCTGTGCTAAATACTTAATATCAAATTGAACTACACTCTGCATGAATGTGGTGATGGTGTTTGGAATTTAAAAACATGAAAGCACACTTTATGTATTACCACTGGAGGGACATGACCTATCACTCAAATATAATCCCCCAGTGTTTTTAATATAAGGGCTAAAAGTTCAGTCAAACCTTTACAAAAGGTTAAAAAACAAGCATCTTTCCAACACATCAAAGATTACTACAGTTCTTTACACAATGAGTAAATAAGCAAATATTTGTGTTCAACCAAAGGAGCAACAGGTGAAATTTCACAAGACAGGCCTTTTCACAATCCTGACCAATTTAATCGCCACTCCGCTGCCAGCATGTGTAAAAGTTATTGATCAGGTCACGTTGACAGAACAAGCCCTGATAAAACATGTCCATAACATGCTGTGTGTTAAATTTTTTTTTTTCCCCTGAAGAATCCAGCCTACATATCACCCTTAAAATATGGGTTTATTCTATAGATTGGATTCTAGATTGGTCAGTACCTACTCCCGTACCTATCTGCACCAGTCAATGTATATGGAAGTCTACTTTATTAATTCTATCGATAAGGACGATGAGAAAAAGAAATATGGTGACTCACTTGCTATTGTTCAGCGATTCTCAAACATGCACTTTGTACTATTCTAGACAATGTGTTTACAACGTTCACTGAGTTAGGACCAGTAGGGTAAAAGTTTAGCTAATGTAACTATTACTACTGCTGACTACTGTGCATAAGGGATTTTTTTTTTTTTTTTTTTTTAAGTAGCATTGACCACTAGTTGGAACATGAAAAGTAGGCCATTCTGTTACTTTTAGTTTATTAGGGGGATATTGTTTTAAATATAATCTAAGAAGTGAACTAAATACCTGGCTTACAAGTTCAAACATGTGAATAGTTAAGTGTTTTGAGATTATTTTTGCTATAACACAGCCACAGTTAGGTTTAGTACTAAGTGAACACAAATGAGGCCAGTTAAGAGCAGCCCCACAGAGACGTTTTACAGTGCTCCTCTGCACAATATGACTTCCGCTCCCGTGAAATAATATTTATCACCCAGTAAATGTCAATGTTGCATTATTAAGACTTACTACACCTCACAACTTTTACAAGGGAGTTTTACAGTGCCACTGATTCTCCCAGCAGTTAAAGTCTTCAGTGATTATACACAGAAGCACCGGGATACCTTTGACAAACACTTTTCTTTTTTCATCCCTTTGGCAGAAGAGAATAACAAGTTTACAGCAAAAAGGGATCAGAGTCCTCCAGTGGGAGACCTTGAGGAGCCAGTTCATGGAGAAATCGATGCTCTGATCTGAAAAATAAACTGGGCGAAAACAACCGTTGGAACGAGGTGAAGGCACAGTGAGAAAGGGGCGGGTGGAGGGGGTAATTACGCACTGTGCTGAGGGGTTAACGATCAGATGGCTGGCCTCATCCCCTGTGTAATAACATCCCGGCAGAGGTCAGTAACTTGGTGGCCTCACAGACCCTTGGGAAGACATGCGCACACACACATAAACAAACACACACGTTCAAACAGGTACTGGATTTAAAAGACTATATTCTGCATTATCTGATTCATAATCTTTCTATTCTCTGTTCTCTTTTAGTGGGCAAATTATTATGTGTAAAAGTCAAAACTCTCAAATGTCCGTCTATTTTCAAACATCAAAACTGCCTTCTTCCAACCCCTTCAGGCAGACACATTGAGTTTTCATGAAAATAAAAGCTAAATGATAAAATATTAAAATTAAATAATAGCAAAATTTCAAAACTTCCCAGGTGGAAATTCACAAGTATTTAAAATTCTAAACTGGAACCAGGGAATAGACCTATGATGCGTTCAATTTCATTATTTATTTTTCCGGGAGACATCAGGGAAAGAAATACAACAGAATAAATGGAAACTGCTCATGTTGTTCCTTTGTTTACTTACTTTCCTGACACATTTCAAGCATCCTAATTATTCACAGTGATGAGTTTATACATGTGTATCCCAGCTTTCAGAAGTAAGGTTTTGCCATAACAGCACACAAACTCACTGAGGATTAAAAATGCTTTATAATTAGATGAGAACAGCACAGTTCAACGGCTCAGTCTTATTTTGACCTTAAGAGCTGCTTTTACAACATAATCAACAATATATAATGGAGCAGATTTTATTGTTCCTTTCATGAAAATATCAGGTATCATTTTCACTTCTTTTTTTAAACAGAACATTTCATACTAGGATGTAATTCAAAGTGCCTCACAAACATAGGTAACAATCCAGCTCTGTGCTTAAAAGACAATTTGTGCAGTAAAATTAAAGAGGGAGTACGCATCTGTTAGGTTTTTGTTCCTTTCTCTACTGTGCTGCTGCTCCTGCCACATTCCAGTTCACATCCCACGATCTGCGTAGTCTTATGTCAAAACAACATACCTTTCCAATAAGGACTATATGCAAAAATGACTGAATATTGTGGCGGGCTGACAGCTTTATGTGTGTTATATACTGTATGCACTATGACCATAAAACATACAGACAGAAATATGATAAGAGATGTCTCAACCCTCATAACTTCAATCTGGGAGGTATAGTGTGAGTGTGTGCTATCAATGTTTGATCAACGTAACACAACTCTGAGGCCACTATGGGCACTGTGTGAGTGTGTGTGAGGGAGGGGGCACCACTCTCCCCACTGATGGCACAGGCAAGGTCGTCCAGTGCATGTTTTTTAACTTGCTCACACATTTACATACCAGTGCCACCCCTTTCATCTCTCCCACACACATGTGTACAGAGATTGCATGAGTTTAACACAGGGTACAGAAGGACCCCTCTGAACCCTAATGCTGGCTGTGATCCAGGGAAATATCTCAAACAAGTCGTTGCCGTGTCCTCCTTACCTTAAACCATAAATGTTCCCACAAAGAGCTGCGAAACACAGCTTGTACAAAGGATACTACCATGGCTGTACAAAACAAGTTGGATAATCCATTCCCGGCAAGTGCACTGGTATTTCAACCACTTTGATCAGGCAGGATGACCCTGAGGTTCTATTCTAACTTTGGCACAATAACACACAAGTACAAGCTGCACCCTGGCATCGACACAGGACAGATGTCGTAACACACCAAAAAAAAAAAAAAAAAAAAAAAAAAAGGAGAGAGGGAGAAGATGTGAAGAGTAAAACTCTGTTTAGATGTGTAAAAGGTGACCAGTTACACTTGGAGCTCAAAAGTCCGTTTATTTGCATGATGAAAAACAAAAAGACTTCAAATACAAATACTCTGGCTACTCTCCCCCCCACTTAAAAAAAAAAGAAGCTACAATTATTTATTTCCACTTTTATTTTTACATTTGTGTGTTTCAACATTTATTCTTTTCCACTTTTCTTTGTCAGTTTATGCAAATGAGCGGGTGAGTCCGCCTGTAATTGACAGACCTTTGGGCTCTCCTTCCTCCTGTTTATGTGCAGGCAGATGTTTCTATTTCTATTCTATTTACTACTACTGCTACTACTACAACCACTACTACAACCACGACTACTACAACCACTACTACTACTACTACTTCAACTACTGCTACAACCACTGCTACTACTGCTGCTACTACTACAACCACTACTACTACTGCTACTACTACAACCACTACTACAACCACTACTACTACTACTACTTCAACTACTGCTACAACCACTGCTACTACTGCTACTACTACAACCACTACTACTACTGCTACTACTACAACCACTACTACAACCACGACTACTACAACCACTACTACAACCACTACTACTACTACTACTTCAACTACTGCTACAACCACTGCTACTACTGCTACTACTACAACCACTACTACTACTGCTACTACTACAACCACTACTACTACTGCTACTACTTCAACTACTGCTACAACCACTACAACTACAGCTACTACTTCAACCACTACTACAACCACTACTACTACTGCTTCTACTTCAACAAATACTACAACCACCACTACTACTATTGCTTCTACTTCAACCACTACTACAACCTTTACTACTACTGCTACTACTTCAACCACTACTACTACTACTACTACTACTGCTACAAACACTACTACTACTTCAACCACTATTACTACTACTGCTACTATTGCTACTTCAACCACTACTACTACGACGACGACGACTACTACTACTACTACCACTGCAATTACTACTAGAAATGCTACTACTACAACTATTACTACTACAACTACTACTTGAAGTAGTAGTAGTATTTGTAGTAGTAGTAGCAGTAGTAGTAGTAGTAGTAGTGGTTGAAGTAGCAATAATAGTAGTAGCAGTGGTAGTAGTAGTAGTGGTAGTGGTTGTAGTAGTAGTAGTAGTAGTAGTAGTAGTAGTAGTAGTAGTAGTAGTAGTAGTAGTAGTAGTGGTTGTAGTAGTGGTTGTAGTAGTGGTTGAAGTAGTAGCAATAGTGGTAGTGGTTGTAGTAGTGGTTGAAGTAATAGCAGTAGTAGTAGTGGTTGAAGTAGAAGCAGTAGTAGTAGTGGTTGTAGCAGTAGTTGAAGTAGTAGCAGTAGTATTAGTGGTTGTAGTAGTAGTAGTAGTAGTAGTAGTAGTAGTAGTAGTAGTAGTAGTAGTAGTAGTAGTAGTGGTTGTAGTAGTGGTTGTAGTAGTGGTTGAACTAGTAGCAGTAGTGGCAGTGGTTGTAGTAGTGGTTGTAGTAGTAGCAGTGGTTTTAGTAGTGTTTGTAGTAGTAGTAGTAGTAGTAGTAGTAGCAGTGGTTGTAGCAGTAGTTGAAGTAGTAGCAGTAGTAGTAGTAGTAGTAGTAGTAGTAGTAGTGGTTGTAGCAGTAGTTGAAGTAGTAGCAGTAGTGGTAGTGGTTGTAGCAGTAGTTGAAGTAGTAGCAGTAGTAGTAGTGGTTGTAGTAGTGGTTGTAGTAGTAGCAGTGGTTTTAGTAGTGTTTGTAGTAGTAGTAGTAGTAGTAGTAGTAGTAGTAGCAGTGGTTGTAGCAGTAGTGTCCCAAGTAGAAACATCTGCCTGCACATAAACAGGAGGAAGGAGAGCCCAAAGGTCTGTCAATCACAAGCGGACCCGCCCACTCATTAGCATAAATCTTCAAAAAAAAGTGGAACCAAAAAAATAATAATACATTATTACAAAATAATTACAAACAAGCATATTTTTGCTTTTTATTTTTGTATGCATTAACGTGTAAAAGCATTTATTTATTTGCACCAGGCGAAAATAAACTCTCAACAGATTTATTCCGGAGCACGACGCCCCCTCCGCACTGCGCAGCGTGCGGTCTGAGTTCTAGTCATACCTTCCCTCGCTACAGAAGACTTGCGGCCACCGGACTGGAGCTGCTTCGCGTGCAGTCTGAGCACGGGGCAGTATATGTGTACAAATACATGTATAGCAATTATGATAACTGTTATGGATAAATTATTTGAATTAGTGAATTAAACTTCAGTGGGGTTAATTGCTAAAACATAATATTTAGATAACCCAGTTACCTTTGTTGGTTTGAAAATGCTATAGCCTGTTCGCCAAAAACAATGTATTAAAAAGTTGACGTCCTTTCAGTTTCGTTTTTGACGCTCTGATGCTGGGTGTTCTGCAAGGGGAGGGCTGAGTAGGAAGGGCCCGTGTGTTGGGAGCATGGGGGGCGCTGCAGAAAGCTTCCTGGCTACATGGGCTGCGTCTTAGACAAGAGTACGGTGTTCATTTTAGGACAAGAGACATGGTATCATACGCTTAATCTTCAGGAGAATTCAAATAGTGTCTGTTAGGGACTGCAAGTTTACAAAAAACATGCACAAATATTTCAGAAATCCGCTTCAGGCATGTTTTTGATGAGGATATGTGATAACATGATAGAAAGCTCAAAAAAGTTGATTTAGCATAATACCCCTTACTTACATAATAATAATAATATTTAAAAATTAGAAATCTATTACTAAATAAGTAAATTTACTATTTTACTTATTATTTTCCTATATACTGTATTTACTTTACATTATTGGTGTAGCATGATCTAATTGCGTTTCTTCAATTTAAACTTCCTTTTCACTACAAGTCAACATATGAGGAATTATGGTTTTAACAGTGATGTCAGTGTGCTTCTAGTTGCTGGTGTTATCACTCCCTGCAGGCCTCCACAAAGCCTTTTGGGACGCTTATGTGAAGTATTCTGATTGAAAACACCATCTGCCGAGAGTGAGTGAGCAGAGGTAGACGGCCAGTGGTGATCAAAACATTATGGAACTTCAGAGGAAGTCGGAAAGTACTTTAAGTTCTTGCCCTGGTCTCCCATAAATTTCCCTGGCTGTTGAATGGAGGGACAGCACTGTCTCCACATGCATGTTTGGGTGTTTTTATCCCAAATCCATCTCCCTAAGGTTTACTACGTCACTGTGAGCAATGTACCTCTTTCCAAAAAGGAACCTGATACCGTTACTGTACGGTCAGGAATGTTTTTCACCTTGTGTGTACTGGGGTGTGTTGCCATTTTTTCGTCGGCACGTTAAAAGCCTTGTTTGAGGCTCCACTATTTACCCTCTTTCTCTTTATGAATGAGTAGTAAGGTAACACATGCCACATGTCCGGAAAAATGAACTTTTCCCTCAAGAGTGCTCTGGATGTTGTTCTAACAGTAGTTAAACTGTCTATCACTAAAGTGAAAAACATATTATGAAACAATAGATCACCTGTAGCCTGGATGTTCTCATGGTATTCTTCAGAATTTGAATAGTTTCTGCTTTGTTTGAATGTAAAAATAGGCCAGAACTAACACGCGCAATTTTAGACTTTATTGATCCTCAAAGGAAATTTGGACACAGTAGCTCACACGTCACATCATATTATAATGACAAAGAGTAAAAAATGTAAATGATAATAATAAATTCTAAATAATAACTTACAATAATAACTTTAATACATTTCTTCAGTACAAGCAGAGACATTTGGTAAATTAGATTTTTTCTTTTTAGTATAAAAAAGTGTCCATTAGGCTTACCAAGGAAAACATAAGTAAGTTCACAAATTGAAAGGTCTGATGCATGTCATAGTGATACCCACACTATAAGTAGAACTAATTTTCAGCAATAGAAATCCCTTATGAGAATACGTTGTCAAGAAACTGACTCAAAACAAGTGTAACATATACCTTTTTTTTTTTTTTTTTTTTCAAACAAGCCAAGGTCACGTGTTGGCCATGTTGCATGGCAGATTTTCCGCACAGACGGTGGAGATGATAGATGTTACAAAAACACCCCGAAAATACATATTTAACAATCACAGGGACATAAAAGGATGTTTAATAACATTAAAAAGTTACTTAGTTCTGCTTTTAATATTATAATTGAAATGCCATGACACATCCTCTCCCCTTATAGGCACACCCCTGTTTGAGAGCCCCATGGTGCAATACATAAAACTGAAGGTGTAAATCCAGTCATCACATGTAACAAGCCAATAAAAGTCTATCAAAGCCATATTTATGGAGATATTTATGTAAGTAGGCCTTTTGCCAGACAAAACATTATACCAGTACCACCTCACTTGTAGGCCTTTATTTCACAACAACAAGAAAGCATAGCACAAAAACATGAGTCACTAGTCAACAGACAACAATGCAGGGCTATTTGAACAAAAACATAAATAATGCACATACTTCAATTCTGCAAATTCTTTTCATATTTGAGGTGTAAACCTCATATGTTCTTCTAGTGTGTTAATCCTGTTAAGTTAAAGAGGTAATTTTGGCTCCCCTTTGTACTACAACCTTATTGTAGCGTTAGAGTACCCCAAAGACCGTGACGTTGCTTGATATGGCCCAGCCAGTACCCAACCTCGAAGCCAGACCCAAACAGATGATAGGCTCACCACCTCCAGATCCCAGGAGATGAGGATGGTATTGACTCCAAGTGGATCATGTTCTCAACCTCCATTGTAGATGCAGCTGCTAGTAGGTGTGGTTGTCAGGTCTCTGATGCCTGTTGCAGTGGCAACCCCTCAAACTCATGCTGGATGTCAGAAGTATGGGATGCCATCAAGCTGAAGAAGGAGTCTTATAGCCTAGTTGGCTGGTGGGATTCCTGAGGCAGCTGACAAAAATCAGCAGGCCAAGCGTACCGCAGCTTGTGCAAAGTTTTTGATTTCTGAAGATTGATGGGCTTGGAGTAATTGTGAGCACTGGGATTAGTGAGGGCACTTCAACAAAATGTTGACCTGCTCCAACAAAAATTAAGCGTTGCTTTTACAGAAAA
This sequence comes from Boleophthalmus pectinirostris, assembly GCF_026225935.1. Classification (NCBI taxonomy): domain Eukaryota; kingdom Metazoa; phylum Chordata; class Actinopteri; order Gobiiformes; family Gobiidae; genus Boleophthalmus; species Boleophthalmus pectinirostris. Next base: position 37,818,354 of record NW_026571299.1, read on the forward strand.
GCTGTAAAATGTGACTTTTGTGTTGGTGACAAAATGTTCATCCTCCTCCTAATCCAAGGCCATGCGCTTTCCAGCCCTTATGTGATTAAAAAAAGACTTACTGACAAGACAACATTATTAGTACCCAAGATCATAAACACAAGACATGCATTTGCCCCATAAGTGTGTTAAAATTGTATCGTTCCAATAACCCAAAATCAGCAGAACCAAAAATGCTGGTTCAGTGGTGTGTCCCATAAAGGCAAAAGTCATTGCTGTAACTGCATATCCTTCTCCTACCACTTGCCATGAGCTGTGCCACTTCCTGACACAGCCAGGATCAGCTCTGGTATTCCACCATAGAGAAGAAAATATTGTTCTTGTTGCTTTCTGTCCAGCATTTTGAGGTGTATCTTAGGTCCTGTTCTCAGCCTGTGACTTTATTTACTGACTCCCTAATCTTTTGTCATGTAAGTCATAACCTTGATGCAATGGGCCCTAATGGTACAGGATTTCCATTTAGAAAATTTGCCATAAAAAGGGATTAGAGAAAGTGTTTGCTCATGTCCTGTCCAGACTATAGGTAATTCTTTGGCACATTCATTTCGTTAGTGTTTATTAATAGTGTTTAAATAATTGATTAGTGTGATATAAAATGGAGTTGTATCTTAAGGGGGAGAGTTTTAAAGCACTTGGCCTGGGCTTGCCATGCCCTGCACTCCTCTGGTGTCTACTTATCCATGTGCCTTCTTTTCATGTATGCAAAAATGCTGGCAATTATCCTGTCTACTGACTGGTGGACCATTTCCATGCTTACCTGGAGTTGGCTTTGGTTTCCCATCCGGTGGTTGGTGCATCGCTCTGCCGTTCTACTAATCTCCACCTGCCAGCATGGCTGGATCACAGTGACCGATTCACCTTCAGTTGATGTCTCTCCTTGTTAAAATTAAACCTGGTTGTAACTGACCCAGAGGTCACTAACGGAATACCCTTTTGTGACTGCCTAATTGGCTCAGCATTTGTAATTTATTCTGGTTTAGTTTTGTACTTGTTGAAACTCCTTTTGTTGTCATTTAATGTCTATCTGCTTCTAAATTTATTATCAGATGTAACACTGACCTTTACTTGTATTCCCTTACATTTGCTTTGTAATTAGAAGAACCACTTATTATTTACTCATTTACCATCTGGGTTAAGTTGGTTGACAGGTGGTTGACAAGCTCCTTGGTTGCAAGGCACCATGTCCTGGCTGGCTCTTGGCTTGAGTTTGCCCAATCGGTACATATGTGCTTTGTGCTTCTGGAGAAGGTGTTCGACTGTGTCCCTGGTGGTGGCCTTTGGGGGATGCTCTAGGAGCATGCGATCCAAACCCTTTGCTAAAGGTTGTCCAGTCCCTGTATTTATCAAGCCAGGACCTTCAACATGTAATGAGGTGGTATGAAGTGTGCAGCCTTTGAAGTGATTTGCTTCTTGTATTGGACTTTTGTGGTGAATCTAAAGTAAAAGGAAGACTCACATTCCCAATCTCACCTATGAGCTTTGGATAATGACAGAAAGAATTGTGGATGAACATGGTCAAAATGAGTTTTCTCTGCAGGGTGTTGGTGCCTACAGGGTTAAGGTGAGAAGCTCAGAGGAACTTGGAGTTGAGCTGCTGATCCTCCATATCAAGAGGAGCCAGCTGAGGTGCCTTGGGCATCTGTTCCAGATGCTTTGTGGATGCCTCCTTGGGGAAGTGTTGCGGGCATGTCCCACTGGGGGGAGGCTCTGGAAAAAACCCAGGACATGCTGAAGAGACTATCTCTCAGATAATCTGTGTGCATGGAAAGGGAAGTCTGGGCTTCCCTGCTTAGACTGCTGCATCCATAACTAGGCACGGGATAAAATGAAAGAAGAAACCTTCAATTAGAAGGTGAGTGACCAATTATTTTTTATTATTATTATTTTGGGGTCCAGAGACTAAATGGGATTGGGTTGTAATGGGCTATGATACAGTCATAGGCCAGTTTAGAAATCCTTCTGGGGAATCAGAGTAGCCTGATGTTAGGTAAAGTCTAGTAATGAAGACTTTTGTCCTTGGTTAGATGGGAGATGAATGGCATGTCATGTCAGTGATTTCAACCTAGATGCCATCCCTGACAAAATTGTGTTTATTCAAGCTTGGAACAAAATTAGGTCTTGTTCCACATAATTCAAATGACTTTTGCAACAAGTTGTTTCAAATATAACGTAAGAATATCTAGAATATCTTGAACTTATTTTACTGAATGATTCAGAAGACTGGAGTGTGGTAAAATACCCACTCTCCCTCATCATGCAGACAGTACACCACTGCATGATGACATCCATTGGAGCTCTGTTTATAATGATAAGATAACAGCAGTGGGCCGCTGGGTTGATGGGGCCATATGCATACAGTGTATCTGCGGGTCAAATCTAACAAATTTACTTCTTAAGCTCAGGTCGCTGGAGGGGTTAAAGTGTACCGCTTTGTGCCAACAACAAGTTGACTGGGGCCATAGCAGCCACCGTGACATAACCATCAACCTAGGACTGGTGATACAACAGAATTTATATATCACAATACAATATTTCTTTATGATCATAAATCATCTTTATATAAAAGAACATAAACATAAAATGACAAGATAAAAGAACCCATACACTTGAAACATACTCCAATGGCTTAAAATGGCAACACTCCAATACAGCGTAGTCAACATAAATGTTTCTCACTTTCCTTTAAGTAAATCGCCATAAATACTGTGGCAGGGACTTGGCAATAAGTTTTATATAATCGACGCATTAAAAATATATCATACATTTTTGGGAAGATTCTGTGTTGGTGGAACAACAACACAGTAAGACATGTTCACACTAGAGAAATGCTGATTGAGCCTGCTAAGTGAAGCTGACAATCTCTAAGAATGTCCAATAATGTCCAGTTTACAGAATTTCCCTTGTAACCGTTGACCTCATCCAATACTACTGCCCTTGTTGCACTCTTAAAATGAGCAGACGCTCATCCCTATTAACCTATTGGCTCCATGTCATCAGTAGGCCAGAGAAAAAGCAGGCTAAACACATATTGTAGGGTCTTCTTGAGCAGTAATCACGTATCAGACCTGCTCCCAAACTGTGTGGTCACATGGTTCTTCCAAAGACGTCAGAGCAAACACATAGAACGGAAAAAAGAAATGAGGGCTCCTCAAGTTGTGTGCATGACCTAGTTCCTGTCCTCATCTATCCAACAATTGCATCCACTGTTCTATACAATGAAAGTTTACAATGAAAGTATTTTATTGTGCTGCTTGCAATGCAGTGCTCCAAATTGGTTGCTACTTTAATAATACTTCAAGACTATTCAAATATAAATACCTCATTCTATTCTGAGCAAACCTAGACCAATAAAAGAAGTCTCTATAATAGTCATCTATGAGTGGTGCAGAGAGTAAAAAAAAAAACGAACAGACAAAAAAAACTGCTTATAACATTCACAGTGGGGTCCTTTAAATGTGTTTTTACTTTGCAGTGCACCTATCCCTGAGTTCTCCTGTCCTTTGTTAACTGTACTCTGAGTGACCCCCATGACCCGGACGTGTAAACAGTGATTTGCACCGGTTGCTCCTACTTCAGACACTAACAGCTTTAAAACTTGTGACACACATCAGCTCACACCTGGGTGCTTGTAAAGGAGCAGTTGTGGCAAGTTATGACCCCTCACACAACATTGGAGTTACCAGATGACATGAGAACCTCACTCATGGCCCCAGCAACTTTTGCTCTTAAGTCTAGAAACTAGGAGAATCCATATCCATACAGCCTCTGTGCAGAGAGTGTGTAAAACAGGAGGTCATTAGGTTCATAGAGGTCTTCTTCTAACAAGCTGTAGCTTCACAGGGACCTTCCCCATCATTTTAATCACAACCCACTTTTGGACCAGTTTCAATAATCTATACACTATTGTTCATCTGTGTGTCAAACTTTATGCTGAATGATATCAAAACTGGCTTGTGGTCAAGAATGTTAATGCTTAATGAAGGCACACAGAATGTGCAGTCAATCGTGTTGCAGCTGACAGGCGGACTGTCATGTACAGTAAGGTTAGGACATGGTGAGAATCTCCTATGGACCAGGCTTTGCTCAGTGAACCCAGTGCAATGCAGTGGCAGTGCTCTCAGTGCATTACTTCACTCTGTCTATGCTGTAAATATTTTCATTTTTGGTGTAAGGGTGGGCTTTGGGGAAGGGGCACCACACATTCTAGGTCAGTGCCGTTATGTGACCACTTACTGATGTGACTGTATGTGCTGCTTACATCCCCACTGTGAGTGTAAGTCTAAAGCGAACTAATCTCCTCTTCTCAGGCCTCCACATTATTTTTCCAGCACGGTGGTCTGTGAGCACACATGAATGTGGGCTTGAACTCAGGGTGCATGCATGACTGTGTTTCTTCGCATGTGCCTGGCTGATGTACAGAATAGCTGCGCTCAGAGCCGAACTCACTGACCTGTCAGTCAATCTGGACAGCAGGCAGCAGTCATGAGGTTTGTGTGGCCCATCCTGCGGTCTTTGCAGGTCAGCTTCTCTCAGTGCACCTAATCACATATCTGTCTCTGCAACGTCCCCAAAGGACCACTTTAAAACACACAAAACAAAATTTGATATACTGCAGATTGTACTTTAATAATGTATTTTAATAAAATAACATTTCTTGACCCTTCTATGATGACAAATAGCTTACATTGTGCATTTTGTCAGTTTTCTGCAGGAAATCAAAAAGAAAGAGGAGGCATGGTTTTCTTTGCGCATATAGAGCATTGAGAGGAAACATGTTTTCATACAATGCACTGTGCCAGTTGACTTTGCCAGCCGTGTCTTCAGTATGGCATGTAGCAGGGGTTTGAAGTCCTCTGTCACAGATGTATTCATCAACAATATTAATTGAGCATTTATCATTCTTTGACAGTTTTACAATGGCACATTTGGAAATGCCGATACTAAGGACGAAAACGTAGATTTTTAAAATAATGAAATAATTTAATTCCTGATAGATTTTTTTGCAGTTTTTAAAGAATGTGAATGTATGACTTGAGTATGAGAAGATGCTCTCCTTACTACATCACTGTCTTAACAAAACAGTTTAAAATGATGTGAGAGATTTGAGTCATCCAACTCAAAGGACACAGCGCAAAACACACAAACAGATCGTCCACTGACTACACTGCACTCACTCAAATATTTGCCCACGGTGGCAGTAGTATTTGCATTGCCAAAGTTTCGCTTTTTTTCGTTGCGGGTCGCGCTGAAACACGGTTCAAGCGAACCGCGTCACCTCAGCGGTGGCTTGTGTGTTTATTTATAATGCTGGCCACTTCCTCTCGGTCTATCTGGGGTCATACGATCCTTTCAACGTGGATCCATAAATGAATGGTGGGCTCGACGGCCACACCATGGCGCACAGAGCCCTGATTGGCTCTCTCTGGCTATATATATTGTGGCAAGGTGTGACACTTCCAAGAAACGACAACCGCTAACACAACAAAGAACATCACAAACCTATCAACGATGCGAGCGCAAATACAGAAGGTTCCCCAGATAGTGGAGCTGCTGAAAAAGAAGTCAGTGGGACTGCAGCATTTTAAGCCCACGTCCTCAGTGTGTGTGCTGGAGGAGAAGGATGCTGTGGAGACAGCGCCGCTCTGCCCTCATGCAGCCTCCAGAGCGCATGCTGCGCACAGCCTGGATGCCATTCCTGGTCCTACCAATTGGCCCCTAGTTGGCAGTCTGGTAGAACTTCTGCGTAAAGGAGGGCTCACTAGGCAACACGAGGCTCTGGTACGGTTTGACTACTCTGGATGCATATTTATTTTAGAGAAAATACACATGTGCTTTTTCTTTAATTACCAGCATCGTAACACTGTTTAATGTTCCTTATTTCTTTATTCTTTTTTTTTTCTTCTTCTTTTTTTTTCCTTTTAAGGTTGATTACCACAAGAAATTTGGTAAGATTTTCCGATTGAAACTGGGCTCCTTTGAGTCAGTGCACATTGGTGCGCCTTGTTTGCTGGAGGCGCTCTATCGGAAGGAGGGCAATTACCCTCAGAGACTGGAGATCAAGCCGTGGAAAGCTTACAGAGACCTAAGAAACGAGGCATACGGACTCCTCATTCTGTAAGTGCGAGCAACATTTGAAGAGCACGTAAAATTAGGAAGAGTTTGGACTGAATTGTAATAACAACCCGTTTGACAGAGAGGGGAAAGACTGGCAAAGAGTGAGGAGCGCGTTCCAGCACAAGCTCATGAAGCCCACAGAGGTGGTGAAACTTGACAACAAAATCAACCAGGTGGGCTACATTTTCAAGCTAAGATAACTATTGCAATTTTAGTCTCTTCGTTTCGGTTAAGCTAAAATGTTGGCTAACGATCTGTTTTGTTCTTGTTAAAGGTGTTGGTGGATTTTGTTGGAAGAATTAAAAATATTAACAAGAATGGAAAAATTGAGGATTTGTACTTCGAGCTGAATAAATGGTCATTTGAAAGTAAGTCATATTTTATTTTGTAGCCTAATTATAAGTTAAGAAGAGGTTACTAACTGGTCCAACCTCAACAGGTTGGACTTATGTCTTAAATATGCTACATGTTTTTTTTAGCAGTGCTTTAAGCACTCTGATTCATTTACTTATCATATCATGTTTATTTAATAAATCCTGCTCTCGAATACATTTTTTTGTTAATTGTACTAACTCAGTTTGTTTTGTTTGTAGCGATTTGCCTGGTTCTGTATGACAAGAGGTTTGGTCTTTTGCAAGAGAAAGTCAACGAGGAAGCTATGAACTTCATCACAGCAGTGAAGACAGTGAGTGCAAACACTTTCCTTTGCACTGACTACAGAGGCTAGTTCAGCAGGTTCACGCAGGGCCGAGGTCAGGTGAACTGAGCTACCCATCAAGCTTTCTGATTGTATTTACTTGGATTTACTGGGGCAAACCAATAACACACAGAGAAGAGATAAGGGGTGACAGGGGTAATGGGTGCAAGGAACAAAAGGGGTCTAGTGATTGAATCTTGTTTCTTATATTGTTTCTTCTCTGTAGATGATGAGCACTTTTGGCATGATGATGGTGACACCAGTGGAGCTTCACAGGAGTCTCAACACTAAAACATGGCAGGATCACACAGCAGCTTGGGACCGCATTTTCAGCACCGGTAAGCATGGATACAGTTTTTTCCACTTATTTCCAGTAAGAGGTAGAAGTTGTTCATCCTTGTTAGTCATCAGTCGGGTGAACATAAAGTTCTGTAGTAAAACAGATGTGGGAGATGTGTGCCAAATATTTGGACTATCTGGAGCCATAAGAAACCATATGCTTCTTCACAGTTTCCTCAAACACACATAGGCCTACATTAAGCTATGGAATGTATACAACATTTTACATAGAAAACAAATCTTGGCACATAGAGGTAAAATCATTTAAAATTGACCAAAGCTCCTCCTACTGGTTGAAAATGATAAAGTAGGCTTTTTCAAGGTTGCTCTCACAGAATATTGGACCGGTAGAATCAGGAAGGGCATCTGTAGTAAAAACACCTGCCTTATACACTTGCTAATGATTTGCTGTGGATTCCTCATTAAGGATAACACTTTTATGTTAATCAGAACATTGTGATATGTATTAAATACTTGATGCCTTCCATAACCGACCTTAAACTGTGTCTTGACTTTATTGCTTTTCTCCTCAGCCAAAGTCTACATCGACAAGAAAATGAAGAGGAACACAAACCGAGCACCTGATGACTTAATTGGTGACATCTTACATCACAGCTGTCTTTCCAAAAAGGAGCTGTATGCTGCCATCACTGAGCTCCAGATCGGAGGAGTAGAGACGGTTAGTAGCATTCATAAACTACTGCATATAACACATTTTCACACTTAATAATTAACCTTATTCACCTTACTTAGCCATAATAAGGCATGAAGAAAGACTTGTTTTATTAAAATGATTCAGACTTACTTAATTAATTAACACTAACTCCTAATCTTAATTAAGTAAACTAGTTACTTAACTGGAAACATTCTAATGGTTTGTTCATTATGAATCAAGTATTTCTCATGTAGTTATCAGCCAGTGCACCAAAACTTAAGTCTATTTCCTTTTAGGTCAAAAAGGTGTATGTATATAAACAGGTGCTGTTGTTACAGTCCCTTGAAAATGAATGTGGTGCAAGTGTAACTGAGCTCCTTTTAGGACCCCTCAGTGGAATGCACTCTGAGTAACTGCTTTACTAAGTGACATCTCTCTCTGCTTCATTTCCTCCTTGGCTTCCCCGTTGGCTTCCACGGCACCGTTCTTGAACTCGTCGTGTTTACGTTTCTCAGACCGCCAACAGTATGCTGTGGGCTATTTTCAACCTGTCACGTAACCCTGGCGCCCAGAGAAAGCTGCTGGAGGAGATCCGAGCTGTGGTGCCCCCAGACCAAGACCCATGTGGAGAGCACATCAAAAGCATGCCCTACCTCAAGGCCTGTCTCAAGGAGTCCATGAGGTACAGTAGAGCACTCACACTTCCACATTCCAGAAATCAGGAAGCTGAAAGGGTGATGTCACACAGGGGAAAACATTTTATTATCCAGTCACAGGGGGCAATAGCTTAGTCAAACGAATTAGGCAAGCCAAGGCCTGCTAAGAAGTGAATCATTTTCAACCCCCGAAAAAAAAAAAGGCAAACAAAAGGTTAGAGGCAGCCATATTTCTAATCTGTTCTAATAATTTTGCTCTCATGGGTCTGAATTAAAGACTGTTCCTGAAAAGACACATAAAAGGCATTACTCTCAAACATCTGCAGCTTGAGGAACTCCAAAAAAATAGGACCCCTTTTGATCATTCATGTTTCATGTTTGGTGACATTTTCACATTGGTTTATTTGATCAGATTAAACTAAAGGCATATATTTTCTCACAATCACTGAGAGCAAAGTGTTTCTGTTTACTGATAGTAATTACATGATAAAGGTGCAGGTCTCAGAATGCATAAAAGAACAATTAAGCTACATCCTAGTAAAATGTAAGTGACTATATGTATCTATAAAAATATCCACACAGAGTACAGTAAAATCTGATTACTGTAAATGGTCAGCAGTTTTACATCAATCTCAGACTGTGGTTTATCCACTATCTCATCGACATATGACTATCTCCAAAAATGTGCTCTTTCAGAGTAAAAGTAGCATGACCACTTATGGCTTAAAATGGCCCCACCTGGTCACGTTCACGTTCTTGTCCTCATTTGCTTTTTGATCTTGTGCAGTCACAAGTTGCCTGACATGTTATTTAAAGCTAATACTTTAACCATATCACCAAGGGAATGTATATGACCTGTGACTGGAGATTATATCACCTCATATGGCCTTGTGAAAAACATGTTTAGCTCCCCTTCTGCTTAACTACTTATACATGTATGTGGCATGCTACACTATTGCTCTACAGAGGCCATATATCCATGTGCTTTTGTGAATTCTTACAGGTTGTCGCCATCAGTCCCATTCACAAGCAGGACTCTGGACAAAGACACTGTGTTGGGAGATTATGCCATTCCCAAAGGAGTAAGTGGCTTGTGGCTTAGTTTTATACATACTTATAATTATTCATTTGACTAAGGGATGGGAATTACAAAACTATTGCATGCATTACAAAATAAATCACTAACAACAGTGGACTTTCAACTTGTAATACGATTTAAAGTGTACATTTTAATTTACCATTTGTGCTACTTTTTAATTATCCCTTTGTCCATTCACAGACAGTTTTAATGATTAACAGTCATGCACTGGGCTCCAATGAAGCGTACTTTGATGATACCAAACAGTTCAAGCCTGAGCGATGGCTGCGGGAGACTAGCACCATCAACCCTTTTGCCTATGTGCCCTTTGGCATTGGAAAGAGGATGTGTATTGGACGAAGACTAGCCGAACTACAGCTGCAGCTAGCAATGTGTTGGGTAAGAAATAGCAGACCACATTGGTTAGAATGGCAGTGCCTTTAATCAAACTAGATATTTTTACGAATGTGCAAAATACAACATATACTTGATGAACTGTCAATATTCACAAATATGTGTTTGGAAGAAAACACACCTTGCTCACACCTAGCTTTATTAGTCTTTCCTTATTTGGTTACAAAACAAAACCCACAAAACAGTACAAAACACATGAATAAGAATTACAAATATTAGCCTGTAAAAATGCTCTTCTAGTTCATCATAACTGAAACAAGGTTAATGTCATGTGTCAATTTGAAAGTCTTGTACAAGTACAAACAAAATTACTTTCAGATTAAGCAAATTGAATTTAACTTGGAATAAAAATAGCTACTATTAGCCTTGCATAACTCAAAGCTATATATATATATTCTAAAGTGTGGTCACTTGATGTGGTTGAGTGGACTCACATACCCACTGCTTTCTTTCTATAGCTGGTACGAGACTTCGAGATTGTGGCAACTGATAATGAGCCCCTGGATGTGATCCACTCTGGACTTTTAGTTCCCAACAGAGAGCTGCCTGTTGCCTTTATCAGGAGATGAGGTATTGTGAACTGTATATTTAGAAGTAAGATGTAAATCCTGCAACCAGAAAGTAAAACTATTACTTACACATTGTCTGTTCCACCAGGCTGAATCTTGCTGACATGAAGACAACATCACTGTTGCTGATGGTCATGTGACTCCTCACTTTGCTGCTCTGTAAATAGAAAAAACAAAACAACAAAACAAACAAACAAACAAACAAAAAAAAAAAACACACACAAATGATTTTAGTTTTTACCACAGATACCTCAGTCCTATTTAAGACTACTTTGTAGACTACATTCTATGATTTGTTATGGCTGACCAAAAAGTGAATGTTGCACCTAGGCAGCTTTCCCCAAATCTTATGTAAACACATCACCTCACTAATATGTACATAAATAACCATTGTTGAGTGTACTGTATATATTGTAGTTTATTTTTCACTGTGTGTATATACATGGTACTCTGTATTATAGTACATTGTTTTACATAGAAGCTATTTTATTCAAATGATTTACAGCATGAATAAATGTATTAACTATATTCTGTGATGGTTTCATTCCAAGAATGAGAATTACCATTCTGGTATTAAGGGGATTAAAAGGTTTACAACTAGACTGTAAAAGGTAATTAAACAGTGACTTATATAGCTGAGAAACAACAGCTTAGTCATTGCATATGTACATATATCTCCAAAAGCTGATTTTACTGTATTAAACACATTAGAATAAGGTCCTCTCTACTGCAAATGCAAACTTTCTGAAGTTACTTTAAAGCATTATGAATATAAGTATCCTAAAGCATTCCCACTGTCCTGTCTATATGAAATGATTTTGAATTAAAATGCAATCTTTTTTTTCTTTTAGAATAAAAACACAACAAATAAGACACTACAAATCACTTTCCATTGCAGATATGTATAATACTTCACTACTAATTTTTTATCTGTCCAACACTTCCCCCTTGTGGTCTATTATAAAATCCAGGTTGTATTGGTTGTAATGTTTTTCTTTTTTTTATTATTATTTTTTTTTTTATTAAATAACTAAAACAGGAAAAGCCTCAACATGAGATACGGGAAACAATAAAAATCTCAGACGTGAGTCCAAGACACAGAGTAGCACACAGAACGAGTGGAGGAACATTAGTCTTTACAAAAGACATCACACTGAGCAGTTCAACACAAACAGGCTCATGTAAATAATAATATGATCATGACATTATGATCATACACATAGTAATAGAATCATATATGAATACGAATAACAACGGATCATCAAACTGATCCATGTCCATCACATGAGGACAGTGTAACTCAACATGAGAAAGAATAATCCACAAACAGGATCAATAAAGTTTCAGGTAAATGTCACAGAACACACTGTTCCATAGATTCTCCAGTTCCTCAGGAGATGAAAATAATGAAATATCCACAAAAAGGATGAGCCCAAGTCAGATCAACATGATCTGGAATAGAGCTTCTCTGAATGAGAAGGACAGGAGATGAAAATAACACTATAACACATTTTTACAAAAAACATGAAATACAAAAGTAGCCATTAAAAGGGCCAAAAAGGGGTGTTCAATAACAATGACCAACATGGTCTGCTCAGTCAGTCTGTAGACTACTTATTTCCATTAGAAACACAACAGTCCAAACACTAAACATTTTTCTATTAGAAAACATTCTTAAAGACACCTCAAAAGTAAGTCCAAGAGGACTGAAAATAATATCTTCTGTTAAACTGCAGAAGAAAATGGAAGAAAATGGATGGATAAAATGCAGAAAACAGAATAGCACGCTGTCTGGAGATTCTACCATGGCCTCCAGGGAGCACTGTTCTCTGGTCTCTTGTCTTTGCTGGTGCTGCTTTGTAGACAGAAGAGCGCCTCCCTGTGGTTGTGAAGCTCAGTGCAGTGGCTCTGCTGAGAGTTCTTCATGAGGCTCTGGGACAGGAAGTGTGTTTTGTTCTGCTGCTGCAGACGTGTGAGCACAGTGACGGTCATCTCCAGGACGTCTGCTTTCTCCAGCTTGGAGTCTGGCTGCTGTTGGAGGAACTCTGCACACAGGAGAGACTTGAGCTGCTCAATGCTGCTGTTGATCCTCTCTCTGCGCAGCTTCTCCACCACAGGCTTTCTCAGCTGCAACAACAAGACACAAAATGAGTTCATTTGTTCCTCAGAAATGACTGACTCAAACTGTACAGGCCTCATAAAAGGCTGAGTAGAAGAATGAAACTGTGTTTACCTTGTGAGAGAGGCTGAGGTGGTCCTGAGAGAGGCCTGTTGCTGCAGTGATTGTAGGAGCCATGTGTGGATGTGAGCTGTAGAGCTCTGTGGAGAGAGTCTGCTGTGTGCTCCTTCAGCTTCATATTTATAGAGCCACATCTCCATATGAATGTGTGAGTCTAGGACTGGGACTAGTTTCTCACACTCTCAGCCAATCAGAGCACAGACAGCAGAGAAAGCAATAGTTAGCCAGGGCCATATGCTCAGTGGTCATTAAAGAGGAGGACAATGTCTTTGTCCCAAGGGACGAGGAGGAGCACACGGAGCTCTGTGTGGATCTGGGAAAGTGGTGACCCATTGAAACTCTGCTCCTGAGCACGATCAGTGATCAATGAGTGTACACACGCTGCTCTATCTCCACACTTCTGCCTGCACGTGGGCTACTGTACAGATCTTTACTACTCCTCATTATAACACACAAGAAATGCCTGAATATAGTAGCAGCACTATGTACAGATTTACTTAAATATATTTGTTTCCTTGATGTGAGTCTGGGCCTACTAGGGTGGCTCAAGGTGCTGCAAGTTGGCCTGCAAAGGTTGTTTACACATAAATAGGAATAAGAAAAATCCAAAGTTTCACAGGTCGTCATCTAGACAGTGTTTTTGAAGTCAACATGTTTTGGCTCATATCCAAAAGTTCAAAAACAGAATTCATATGACTACTTCTGAAACCTTTTCTACCTTGGACGACTCTTAGACTTAGACAAACTTTACTGATCTACAAAGAAAATTATTTGTGTACAGTAGCAGACTGATCACAATATGATAAAATAACAAAGAACTTTTTTTTTTAAAAAATGGAATAATAAAAGAAAAAATAAACTCCTAGATGAATCAGATGTTACACTCTCACAATTAAAGGCATAGTTTTTGAGAATGTTACTTTGAAGTTGCAAGCCTTTTTCTATTGAAAATGGACTTAAATACTGTGTTTTAAATACAGCATTATGTTTCCATTATTATAATTACAGAATTTTTCTGCATGTATCCAGTGTCAGTGAGGCAGATGTGTGCTGGGCTGAGGAGCACTCATCTCTCTCTTTCCCACACTTACTCTGTTAATGGAGCTCACAAAAGAACCACAGGCCTCAGTCACTAACCATCTGGACACATGCCAGCATGGAAATCTGAGGATGTCTGAATCTTTCACAAATGAGGTTCTAACTATTTACACAAGCAGGTAGTGGCCCATTCCTCAAAAAGTTACATACATAGTGAGTCTTTAAGTCTACGTTAAAGGGCCCACATTATGCTATTATCTTATCTATGTTATAATGTTGCTTCATCACAAACATACTTGGAATTGTGTTTTGTTTAACACACAATCCCTGCATATTTAGACTGAGTTCTTCTCTCAAATGGGAAACACAGGAAGGGCTCCACTGTGTTTTTAAACTACATACATCTTCACTAGAATGTGAATAAAAGAGAATTAAGGATTGCACTATTGTTTTGTGTAAGTAATTATGAATACTTGTAAAATTGTGATTTTTTTTTTTTTCATAGTAATGGTTATATCATGACATCCTTATCACTGATGTTTTTGAATGGTACAGTTGGCTTCGTCCTAAAGTACTGTTCAAAGTTCTGCTGACCAGCAAGAGGAGCAGTCAAGAGCATCTTCCATTACTTAATAAAGTTCTACAACAAAATAAACGTATCTATTGTTGATGTCTGTTCAAAATTCCTCTAATTTCCATGTTTGGTTTCTTGCCATTCAGAAGGCTGGATACAGACATGTGGGTGTTGAGGCTGCTTCTTGCTGTGTGCTTATAATTTGTTAACATTTAATTAGTTTAGGTCATAAAAAACATAATATAGGCTACTGGGTGTACTGTTAATAACCATACCAGCAATAATGGACTTGGTTTGTACTGGAATGGGTGACTGCTACAAATACCAGGAGCTGTAGTGGAGCAGCAGTGGATTTAGTGTGTACTGTTTTTGTGTCCTTAGGCAAGAAACTTCACCCACCCTACCTCCAGAGTTGGTGTACAACGGTGTATGAATGAGAGAGTGTTTATGAGAGGAAATTAGCTCACTGTTACAGTCTGGCATCTTCTCTTCATTAACATCCACTGTCCTGACCAAATGAACAAATAATATACATTTCTGTAAAGTAGTTTTATTGGAGATAACTAGGTATGTAGACTATATGCAATGTATGCTGGGACATTTCATCCAAGCACTACACTGATCAGAATGTGAATAAGGACACTTGAATGGATTTGAGGAGCTTTAATGCTCTTTCTTGTATCTTTCTGTCTGGTAATCTATCCTTTCAACTGGTTATCTATAAGAACATTTAAATTGTATTACCTCCTGAAATTACACACACATATAAATCAGTCTATGAATAACTGTTAAAAGAGTTACATCAACAATCACACAGAATAAGTAATTAAATCAAGTTAATCAAGTTAATTAGCGTCAAAACATTAAATAACAATTGAAAAAACAATTAGATCAATATTTACAACCCCACCTCTGTCCCTCATGCAGACCTAGATTTGTTAAAGGTAATGATCTGAAGATACAGCAAACAGTACAGCAGTAACACCATTACCATGGTGCTCCTAAGGACCCCTGAACAAATAAAGTTACTGAACTATCAGTTATACTAGGGAATTTACAACAAATTTATTTTAATTATTTATTTTTAACATTTAAACTGTGGATACTTAATTTCAACTTTAAATTTTCTGGTCTTGTACTGATATTGCTGTGTATAGTCCTGTTAGGCTCAATGAGTGAGTTTTTTTCTGTCCTTACACTTAGACTCAACAACCACATCAGTCTGAGTGAGTGTCACATAATATGAATAAATCCAGAGGAGAGGGAACCTAGATCCAAAGTTGCTTCATCTTTTCCTTGTATGTGAAAAATTATGCACTCTTACAGTGTGTTAATCTTAAATATTTATTTATTCCGCTATGAATAAAGCCTCAACATGAGATACAGGAAACAATAAAAATCTCAGACGTGAGTCCAAGACACAGAGTAGCACACAGAACGAGTGGAGGAACATTAGTCTTTACAAAAGACATCACACTGAGCAGTTCAACACAAACAGGCTCATGTAAATAATAATATGATCATGACATTATGATCATACACATAGTAATAGAATCATATATGAATACGAATAACAACGGATCATCAAACTGATCCATGTCCATCACATGAGGACAGTGTAACTCAACATGAGAAAGAATAATCCACAAACAGGATCAATAAAGTTTCAGGTAAATGTCACAGAACACACTGTTCCATAGATTCTCCAGTTCCTCAGGAGATGAAAATAATGAAATATCCACAAAAAGGATGAGCCCAAGTCAGATCAACATGATCTGGAATAGAGCTTCTCTGAATGAGAAGGACAGGAGATGAAAATAACACTATAACACATTTTTACAAAAAACATGAAATACAAAAGTAGCCATTAAAAGGGCCAAAAAGGGGTGTTCAATAACAATGACCAACATGGTCTGCTCAGTCAGTCTGTAGACTACTTATTTCCATTAGAAACACAACAGTCCAAACACTAAACATTTTTCTATTAGAAAACATTCTTAAAGACACCTCAAAAGTTAGTCCAAGAGGACTGAAAATAATATCTTCTGTTAAACTGCAGAAGAAAATGGAAGAAAATGGATGGATAAAATGCAGAAAACAGAATAGCACGCTGTCTGGAGATTCTACCATGGCCTCCAGGGAGCACTGTTCTCTGGTCTCTTGTCTTTGCTGGTGCTGCTTTGTAGACAGAAGAGCGCCTCCCTGTGGTTGTGAAGCTCAGTGCAGTGGCTCTGCTGAGAGTTCTTCATGAGGCTCTGGGACAGGAAGTGTGTCTTGTTCTGCTGCTGCAGACGTGTGAGCACAGTGACGGTCATCTCCAGGACGTCTGCTTTCTCCAGCTTGGAGTCCGGCTGCTGTTGGAAGAACTCTGCACACAGGAGAGACTTGAGCTGCTCAATGCTGCTGTTGATCCTCTCTCTGCGCAGCTTCTCCACCACAGGCTTTCTCAGCTGCAACAACAAGACACAAAATGAGTTAATTTGTTCTACAGAAATGACTGACTCAAACTGTACAGGCCTCATAAAAGGCTGAGTAGAAGAATGAAACTGTGTTTACCTTGTGAGAGAGGCTGAGGTGGTCCTGAGAGAGGCCTGTTGCTGCAGTGATTGTAGGAGCCATGTGTGGATGTGAGCTGTAGAGCTCTGTGGAGAGAGTCTGCTGTGTGCTCCTTCAGCTTCATATTTATAGAGCCACATCTCCATATGAATGTGTGAGTCTAGGACTGGGACTAGTTTCTCACACTCTCAGCCAATCAGAGCACAGACAGCAGAGAAAGCAATAGTTAGCCTGGGCCACATGCTCAGTGGTCATTAAAGAGGAGGACAATGTCTTTGTCCCAAGGGACGAGGAGGAGCACACGGAGCTCTGTGTGGATCTGGGAAAGTGGTGACCCATTGAAACTCTGCTCCTGAGCACGATCAGTGATCAATGAGTGTACACACGCTGCTCTATCTCCACACTTCTGCCCACACACTTATGGTACATTTGAAGCTTCATCATGTCTGGATGATACTGTGCAATCTTAATAACTTAACTTAACTTTCATTGGATCTACATGATGAGTTTTTAAATTCCTCATTACTCATGGTCCTTGCTTCTATTATGGATGTGAGAACATGATGATGATTTCAATATTTAAGTTGTTTTTAATTGGATTAAATTTGTTTATATACTATATTATATTATAAAGTACATTCCAGTTTCAGTAAGTATTATAGATTCAATAAATTGTTTGGAATTTAAAAAATGTATTTTTAATAGTTATTGTACATGTATCCAATGTCAGTGAGGCAGATGTGTGCTGGGCTGAGGAGCACTCATCTCTCTCTTTCCCACACTTACTCTGAATGGAGCTCACAAAAGAACCACAGGCCCAGTCACTAACCATCTGGACACACAAGTATACATGTCTTTACTGCCAGTGATTACAGATAAGATACAAGTCAAGACACAAGTCTTTTTTCTAATCTATATACAAAAGTAAAGGCAAAACAAAGTGCAATGTGAGAGTAATGTACATTTTTGAACTTACTGTATTGGATTTGATGACTTAGTTTGTGGCCACTGAATTTTGGTGCTTGCCAAATCCCCTGACTCATCATTAATGCAAATCAAATACAAGTGGTATTAGTTAATGGCACACTTTGTGCCCCTAGCCCACAGAAAGCCCTCATATATAGAGATTGAATGTTCTCCTCATGTATCACATGAGAGAAAGGCAAAGAGGATGCTCCCATGAGATCTTCATGTCATATGAATGGTGAATGTAAAGATTCTGTAATGCTAGGGTACTTTTTAGACAATAGCATCTCATTTGAGACATGTAATTGTAACATTTTGGTTCATATCTAGGAAGTATTCAAATTAGAATTTTATACAAGAATAATAATTTTTAAAAAGTAATTCATTACTTGATTCTTGGCCAATCATACTAATAATGTTTCAGTTTCTAATCCGAGTGTGCAACCAACTAAATTGATAAAGCATTTATTAAGCTGGATATTAGAGACATTTTATTTGAAGTTGTCTGTTAAAATTACAGGATTTGGGGTGTATTGACTTATAAATACACAGATGTCAAAAGTTCTTTGCATCTTTTTTATCTTGTATTGCCTAGCACACTTCAACTTTTACATAGTTACAGCTTGCAACAGCCATTTATAGGACACAAGAATCATTCTGCCTGAGGCAGCTACGGCTACAGTAGCTTATCATCATGGGGTATGGACTGAGCGCATAATAACAGATATTGTAAATTGATTTTGAGTGTCTGGAAAAGTGCTACATAACTCTAATGCATTATTAATATAAAATATGAAATTTAAACTTTTGAATTTCCTGACATGTTAAGCTCATACAGACAAAAAAGTGTTTTGTTAATTGTTTTTTTTATTGAAATGACACAAGTCATTTGAATAAAGCTCCCACTGGAGCAAACATTGTGATGGCACATCACAAGAAACTCAGGACCTGAGCCCAAGACATTGTTCTCAAAATGAGTGAAGGAATAACTGTCTTTACAAAAGACAATGTAATTTAAAAATATTATTTTAAACAAATCAATGAATGTGGTCACATGGTGACACGGGTCCAAAAGCATCATATATAATATACATGACCATTGAACTGATCGTAAACATGCCTATTAGACACATTATCCTCACAGAGGTAAAAAAAAAAAAAGAAAGAAAATGATCAAAAATGATCAGATACAATGAGCTTACAGCATTAAATAATACACAACATCTGTGCACACAAAATGTACTCTTCTTATTCAGAATCAACATGCATTCAACATCTTACTTCTCAGATAGAGAAAGTCCAATTTCACCAGAACCTGGTGTTTGAAATTCTTTGGAATTGGAGTCCAGTTTTTGACCAATGTGGTCACTTGAATTGGACTTCTGTGGCAGTGGTTTCAAATCAATAGCAAATTCTACCATGGCCTCCAAGGGAGCACTGTTATCTGGCCTCATGTCTTTGCTGGTGCTGCTTTGTAGACAGAAGAGCGCCTCCCTGTGGTTGTGCAGCTCAGTGCAGTGGCTCTGCTGAGAGCTCTTCATGAGGCTCTGGGACAGGAAGTGTGTCTTGTTCTGCTGCTGCAGACGTGTGAGCACAGTGACGGTCATCTCCAGGACGTCTGCTTTCTCCAGCTTGGAGTCCGGCTGCTGTTGGAGGAACTCTGCACACAGGAGAGACTTGAGCTGCTCAATGCTGCTGTTGATCCTCTCTCTGCGCAGCTTCTCCACCACAGGTTTTCTCATCTGCAACAACAAGACACACATGAGTTTATTTGTTCTACAGAAATGACTGACTCAAACTGTACAGGCCTCATAAAAGGCTGAGTAGAAGAATGAAACTGTGTTTACCTTGTGAGAGAGGCTGAGGTGGTCCTGAGAGAGGCCTGTTGCTGCAGTGATTGTAGGAGCCATGTGTGGATGTGAGCTGTAGAGCTCTGTGGAGAGAGTCTGCTGTGTGCTCCTTCAGCTTCATATTTATAGAGCCACATCTCCATATGAATGTGTGGGTCTAGGACTGGGACTAGTTTCTCACACTCTCAGCCAATCAGAGCACAGACAGGGACAAAAAGGTATGTGGAGCGTGGTGAATGCTCTTGTTGCCTCTGGGGACAATAGTGAGATGTCAGGGGGAACAGGTGGAGACTGGCCTCTGATGGAGAGATAGACACTGAGACTGAGTGCAGCTCTGGGAAAGTGGTGACCCTAAAAATCAGAACTGCTGCTGTACCACCACAGGATCAAGTGATCAAGATTAACCTCAAAGCACGCTTTAAAAGCACAAATAAGAAGCTTTTGGTTAATCTTAATGTAAGGGTTTATGAAGTATAAAAACATCACATATTTGCAGTGCTATATTGTATGTTAATAAATGTAACTATAAAAAATGCTGAAGAAATTAGATTGTTATGTAATTTTTTTGTGCATTTGATATTTTATCTCAGTTGCCCAGTAAAGTAGGACTAAACATTCACTAACTGATGTATAATATTTATTCAGATGATTTCACATTCCATATAGCTCAGTTTTCCTTCTAAAGCAGTGGAGCATACTTGGTGGTGACATCAGACCTTTCAGGCCTCTCCAGAAGTGTGCCGTTGTCCCCAGGGAACGAGCGGTGGGTGGTAGGTGCTAATCACACACCAATGTGACTGAGTGCTCCACTGCTTTCCCACACTCGGCTTATTGACAGAGCACACACTTCACAATAGCCACGTGCCTTGTTTAATGGTAAACCCCCTCCCTAACAAACACACACACACATGTGCACATATGCACACACTGCAGAAGCCTGTGGGCACCTCAGTTTCACTCATTCATCTCTTTGCTTTTCTCAGGATTTGGCCTGAGCTTGTCCAGAAGTGAAAATGTAATTCAAATGTCCCCCTTAAGTGAAAGTGAAAGTGCAATCAGAAATTAGATATGTGTGTTTGGTGGTCAAATAGTAATATAGAATAGATTTAATTCTCAAAGCAATTCAATTAAAGTGTACTTAAAACATTTTTTTTTAATTATACATAAGAAAAACTAAAATTTACAAAAAAACAAACAAACAAACAAACAAAAACAAACAAACAAACAAACAAAAATACAATAAATTGTACATTTTGTAGAGAAACCTAGAGTGTGCATATTAGGAGATGACTGGGACGGGACCCTCCCTCCTACATATGTAATTAATGAGGGTGATCTGATATTGTCCCTGTGAGCCTGTGTGAGTGTGCTTTGTGCTGTTTCCCACACTCTGCTCGGGGGCTGCTTATGAGGGGTGTGTGGACCTTTACACATCACATTAGTTACAGCCTGTGAGCAGCATCATAAAGAACAGGAAGCACAGACCCCTGATAGAGCCACACACACCACACACCACATGGATACTGTTCAATTCAAAAGAAAGAACGTGAGGTCAGGTGCACACAGTTGTCTGATACCCTATTATAAAGTAAATTATATTTGGGTTCATATGTTTAAATGTACTTGAATCAAAATGTCCTTATTAGTGGAAAGATAATTTAAAGAGAACTGAACATATTCCAAAGATTCACTGTGTAATTATGATCCTGAAAGAACCGCTGTCTTGTTATGACTTAAATGTCTGATATTTCCAAATATGATAAAAAGCTGCTAAATATAAACCTCTAGAGACAACTATCTATACTGGTAAAATCATGATAAAGACACTGCACATAGAAACTGAGAAGCCAAATCATTTATTATGATTACTATTCAGGATCCAGAGATCAACCTGAGGTCATACAATATGTGATGATACATCACAACACAGTTTAGACATGTGTCTAAATTACATGGGACTCAAAGAGTTAAGGAGGAAACATTACATGGCAAATGTAACAGTTTAAAATAAACTAATATCTGCATTAAGGTAATGCACAGTCATAATTACAAATCTCATAATAGATTTAGATGAAATTACTGATCTTTAAACAGACCATTTCATGATTAGTTGGAACCTCACAGAGGAACATCCATAGCACTTAGTGCTTATACAGTTACAGTCACAGAGGTGACAATAAACAGGGATCTTTGATAAGATCAGACATTCAAATAAAAGCAAAAGGAATCACACATAAAAACTCTCCTGTGGGTCCCCACAACATACCAATAATGTTTCATAAAAACAAACAAACACTGTTTTAAATCTTTTGCTAAAGAAATATTTTCAAAAAGTTCAATAGCATAACATAGATATTCAGTTACAATAATGGGATAAATCTTATAACAGATTCATAAACCACTTGATGAGAGGGTCAATCAAATGGAATGCCAACTCCATTGAGTTAACTGATTATGAAGAGACTTGACAAGGAGATTCTTTTGTACATGGATACAAACAGGTGTCTGCGGTAAGGCATGAAGCCTTTTTAGCATCCACTCATGTTTCTGTTCATACACAATAGCAGCGCATCACTGTGACCTTTGTCTGAGGTAATGTGGATTCTACCAGGGCCTCCAGACACTGCTGCTCTTGTCTTTGCTGGTGCTGCTCTGTAGACAGAAGAGCGCCTCCCTGTGGTTGTGCAGCTCAGTGCAGTGGCTCTGCTGAGAGTTCTTCATGAGGCTCTGGGACAAGAAGTGTCTCTTGTGCTGCTGCTGCAGACGTGTGAGCACAGTGATGGTCATCTCCAGGACGTCTGCTTTCTCCAGCTTGGAGTCCGGCTGCTGTTGGAGGAACTCTGCACACAGGAGAGACTTGAGCTGCTCAATGCTGCTGTTGATCCTCTCTCTGCGCAGCTTCTCCACCACAGGCTTTCTCAGCTGCAACAACAAGACACACATGAGTTCATTTGTTCTACAGAAATGACTGACTCAAACTGTACAGGCCTCATAAAAGGCTGAGTAGAAGAATGAAACTGTGTTTACCTTGTGAGAGAGGCTGAGGTGGTCCTGAGAGAGGCCTGCTGCTGCAGTGATTGTAGGAGCCATGTGTGGATGTGAGCTGTAGAGCTCTGTGGAGAGAGTCTGCTGTGTGCTCCTTCAGCTTCATATTTATAGAGCCACATCTCCATATGAATGTGTGAGTCTAGGACTGGGACTAGTTTCTCACACTCTCAGCCAATCAGAGCACATGGTCACATAATAGAGTGTGTTGAGCTGCCACATGCCACACAATGGGAGTGTGTATGTGGAAGGGGTCTTTAGGAGCAGGTGGAGCACTCGAGACAGGAGCAGAGTATCTGGGAACATGGTGACCCTAAATTACATCAACTATGACCTACTGAAAATCAAGACAGTGCGCTATACAGTCATTCTAAACCATACTACTAGTATATGCATATTGACATGCATTCTATGCAATTACACCTGTTACAAACATTTTACAAACATTTACTTAAATGTTGTATCACACTCGTTTGTACTCCTTCAGTTGCTTGTGACTGTAAACACTGCATTTGCATAATGTGGGGCTATGAGATTGCTTTTATCTGTTGTGGCTCTCGTTTTGTAAACACTAAAGTAAACAGTGGATTAGGTATTTTCTCAAGCAGCCACTAATAGAGGCTTATCTGGTATATTTATGCAAACCCCTTAGTTCTGCAAAAACAACATCACAGATTAACCAAATATACTTAAATCACACAGTATGTATTTATACTCGTGTACACAATACAAAGGCAAGAACTATAATGTGTTTGCTATTTTATGAAGAACACTTTATGTAAATAACAGTTGGAAAATATACAGTAAACTATATTATATATCTCTAAGTAAACAGCCTAGCCGGTGAATTCTTGATCTGATATAATTTTTTGTATGTATGTGACTTTTTGCCACTTTCATCAGTAGTAAATATGTGTGTTCACATTGGCTTTATCCTTTTGCATCTAAGTTGGTAGTTATCCACTCTCTTGCCTCCATCTGTCTGTAGTGTCCCCCTCCCTCTCTCTTTCCCCTTGTGCACAGGTCGGAGCGTCTCCAGGTCACACGCCCCCTCCAGGCCTGTGCTGCTGGGAGTGTTAGAGGCACAGGGCTTCCCACACTCCACACAATAGAAGTGTGTCTGCTGCCACAAAGCCTGGGCTCGTTCCCAGGACTCTGCTCTGGCACTTTACTGCCTTGGCTAATGGAGTTTAATCGTCAACGCCTGCTCACAGTAAACACTACACAGGCTACTATGTACTGTTATGGAGGGGACTCTTTTAAGTAAGATATCTCAAAAAATGTATACAATATTTTATATATTGGAATAACCTACTTTTGACTGGACTTGAATAGAATAGAATAAGATAGAATGAAAAATAAACAGGAATTAATTCAGTCAATTTCATCATATGATTCTTGCATTTCTCTAATAATTTCCTTTATAGGTCTGTGTTGTTTTTTGTATTGTTATTGTATTATATTGTTGTTTTATTTATCACCATTATATGTTTTTCATGTGTATGAGTAACTGGCTTATAACAGTTAATACACAATTCAATACTTAAATTTAGTAATGATTATAATTGAATAATTTATTATTTTAATATATTACATAGCATGAATGAGATGATATAATTATCCTTAAAAAAACAAAACATTAGGTATGTGTATATTTTTTCTCATGCCAGGTTCCTAATGTATTCCATGAGAACCGACATGGTCAGTGGTCCTCATGCATCTTTAGAACTATTCCCAGGATATATTTTGGTAAATCTCATTGACATATGGCATTATGAACAACATCCCACCTGTTCTGGGTGACAGCCATTAAATTCAGTCTATTGTGGCGTGCTCAGAGGGTTCTGATTGGCTGAGCTGCAGTGAGGGAAGAAGATGAGGAGCATAAATACAGGGTGGAAATGCACTGGTAAAGCATCAGCTGAACCTCCCCTAACTGAAGCAAACTCCTCAAGAAGGATTACCTCCTGCAACTGAACATGTCTCAGTATTTGGACCTCGCCATCCAGGACAGCGTGAAGGAGCAGCTCTTCAGGTAGGCACCATTTGCCCAAACCAAACTCAAGTGTATTTGTGATCATACGTGACAATGTTTAGTGTTTGTGTCAGTGCACTGACTGGGCTGTGCTCCTCAGGTGTAAGCTACACATGCTGGAGAGGAAGTGCACTGTGGGTGTGGAGAAGCTGAAGGCTCTGCTGCTGGAGCACTTACACAATGGGATTCCACTCTCCGAGCTGCTGGACAAGACTCTGTCCTTCATGTCTCTCAGGAGAGCCCTTCTCTCTCATAATGGTTACTCCAAATACTCCCGGGATGTCCTGCGCCTCTTCCCTGACATGGAGGATGACGTGGCTCCACTCTGCTTTTAAAAAACACCCAGGACTGACCATTCCTTTGGAAATGCCTTAAAGCTGCTTTCTAAAAGCTAAAACAGAGAACACTGATTGCACATTATTTTTATGAAGATGATGCACTGCAGTCTTTCATTGATGTATTATGATGTAGAGTGCATTATACGCACTTATATGAGCAGTTGTAATGCAGTAGCATTGACTCAAACACGCGTGGCCTTCCTTAGAATTTATTAGTCATGAGTACCATGGTTCTTAAAAGGAGAGAACTTGACTCTTGAAGCGAATGAAGTGCGGGCCACTCTCCTCAGAGCAAGTTTCCTTCACAAACTTTCATTGAGCTCATTATAATTTAGTTTATATTTTCAGACTGTATCAGTTATTTTTTTAAGTTTGTGAACCCTTTAATTGAAAGGGAATTCTGATTTTGTTTATCTAAGCATATTGTTTAAGTTGATTTGTGCTTTATTATGTTTTTATGGTGCAGAGTATGTACCACGGACCAAATGATATTGTTCCAATAAACAATTCACAACAAAACCTATTTTCGCCATCTCATTTATTCTGTGCAAGAATGTTGCTGTTTAGGTTGTAAATTATACTTTAAAATTATTAAATTATTTTGACTAAAATATCAAATAGCAGTTAGCCTTTCAATTCAGAGTTGTGTGTGACAACATTCAGGTGTTCTCATTTAATTTAATGGTATTAATGTGTTACTGGGATTAGATTCTTTTTAATTCTGTGCCCACACTATATTTTGTGGTTTATATTGCATGGTCAAGTAAGCAAGAGAAAGGATACAAGGGCTGTGGATAAGCAAAGTGACTTCACATGCCATTCTATATGTATCTACAGAATAGGTACCAGATTTAACCAAGGACAAACCTGATGTCAGAGACAAAGTGGAGGGAAAGCACAACCAATGGTGTTCCTTCCCTCTGCATGGTGTTTATCTGAGCTTCAGAGCTGTTTGAGGAGCTAATGGCCTCAACACAAAAGGTCTATTCATCCTTTTTAGTACAACACTGATCCCAAAACTCTGGGAACCTAGTGTGAGCGCTCTACTCACCAGGATCCAGCTGCAGGCCGTCCAAACATCTGCTATCACTTCTATAGGCGTGGGCACCATTCAGGATGCAACCTAAAACAACATAACATTAGTCTTTTACCACAAATGATTGATTTTTGTTTTGTAGTCATTACTGGGACCAAAGAGGGAGTATGGGTGTTTGAACTCTATATGCCAAATTATTATACCAAATTGTTTCTTTTTGTTTCTTTAAATTTATCACCAGCATTTTGAGGTTAATGTCATTGGGAGTTAGTGAAATACTTTCCCTCCACTACTGCCCTGCTGTCCACCTGTTCCCCTGAGATGTAATCATTGTCCCTTAAGCTATAGAATTGAGTGCTTTCATGTCCACATGGCTCATTGTTTTTATAAGCTCTGTGATTGGCTGAGAGTGTGAGAAACTAGTCCCAGTCCTAGACTCACACATTCATATGGAGATGTGGCTCTATAAATATGAAGCTGAAGGAGCACACAGCAGACTCTCTCCACAGAGCTCTACAGCTCACATCCACACATGGCTCCTACAATCACTGCAGCAACAGGCCTCTCTCAGGACCACCTCAGCCTCTCTCACAAGGTAAACACAGTTTCATTCTTCTACTCAGCCTTTTATGAGGCCTGTACAGTTTGAGTCAGTCATTTCTGTAGAATAAATAAACTCATGTGTGTCTTGTTGTTGCAGCTGAGAAAACCTGTGGTGGAGAAGCTGCGCAGAGAGAGGATCAACAGCAGCATTGAGCAGCTCAAGTCTCTCCTGTGTGCAGAGTTCCTTCCAACAGCAGCCGGACTCCAAGCTGGAGAAAGCAGACGTCCTGGAGATGACCGTCACTGTGCTCACACGTCTGCAGCAGCAGAACAAGACACACTTCCTGTCCCACAGCCTCATGAAGAACTCTCAGCAGAGCCACTGCACTGAGCTGCACAACCACAAGGAGGCGCTCTTCTGTCTACAGAGCAGCAAAGACAAGAGGCCAGATAACAGTGCTCCCTGGAGGCCATGGTAGAACTGTATTGATCAAATGTTTTTGATCATTTCAAAGGAGGGCTTTTTTCTTCTTTAGAAGAGATATGTATGAGTATCAGTATGAGTGCTGAATAATAAGCAAATGTTTGACATTCAAACACTGCATTTTCTAGTAGTACAATGAAATGTTGTGAAATGGTCAACCTGACCAGACATGTTTCTTTTCTCACATTGTGAACTTATTGATTATTTTGTCAATAATCAGTGTTTTGTTGAATTGTTCATAATGAATACATACAATTGTTTTCTAATTGAAAATTGTCACTTAAATCACACAAGGTGTGTTATCCGTCTTCAGACCTGTTCTGAAAGGTCTTTAAAACATAATAATCCAATATATATTCCTTCTGCTTTTTCTGAGTGTCACTGCTGCCTCCTGTGGAGGCAAATAAATGAAAATTGAACTGGATCTAAATATCTGTAAGCTTTATCTTTAATGTTTCATTAACAATGTCTTGGTTGGTTTATAGTTACATATTGTAATGAAATCTGGAGCTGACACGTAGCACCCTAGTAACTTAATGATTATGACCTGTCATGCACTGGCACACCACAAAACACCACAGATAATGACAGGGACATACAGCACTGAAACATGAATCAAACTTTGACACTAAGTGTTCAGAGATTGGTCAGTAGTTTTACTGCTGCTGTTTCCTCATAAATGACAAGCTCACACACTGTTACTGATGCCATGTGCAATAAGACACACTTCTATTGTTCCTGTCATGAAAGGCCCAAGTGTGGGAAACCAGAAAACACTCCCTCACAGAGGACAAAAGTGCTGGCATCTGCCCCAGAGCAGAAGAAGGTGGGGGGATCACTGCTTATACTAAAGATCCAGTGTCATATTACTTGTATCAAAAATATTCCTTTATTCATTATGAATAGTTCACGATTTAGTAGTGATATGTGTGTTGTTGCAGCAAGTGTTGCGTTTATGGTGTGGATTTCAAAATGATCAGTCTTAATGTGCAGATTCGAGTTATACCTTCATGTCCTATTTGTGCTTCCTAATTGGTCAACTCCTTATTTTATGGTCAATGACAGTTTTAGTCAATAAACTTTGTTGTACTTACA
Source organism: Boleophthalmus pectinirostris (assembly GCF_026225935.1). Taxonomy (NCBI): domain Eukaryota; kingdom Metazoa; phylum Chordata; class Actinopteri; order Gobiiformes; family Gobiidae; genus Boleophthalmus; species Boleophthalmus pectinirostris. The sequence goes on from NW_026571299.1 coordinate 37,846,714, forward strand.
TAATAAACAGAACATTTAAACAGTTGAACAACCATCAACACTGTCTTCACCTCTTAATTCTGTAATGTTAGTTTGTTGGTAAACAGCATTCTAATAAGTCATTCTATGTGACAGCAGCAGGAGGAGTTGGTTTTACGGGACACATTTGCATTTGACAGGGCACGTGTCTATTGTTGAGTGGTCAAAAGGCCAAGTGTGGGAAAGCAGGGGAGAACACAGTCACAGTGCAGCGTGATCAGCACCCTTCACCAGCCGCCTGCTCCCTTGGGTGACATGGCACACTTCACATAAATGCCATAAATTAATTCAAGTGGGAAGCAAACTAATAGGGAGTTTAACAGAAGCATAAAGGTAGATAAATTATCTGTTATAAGTGTAAATGACCAAGCTTGTTTCAGACTCAGTGAGATCCATGCCACATGTTTAAAAACAGATAGAAGACAAACTGAAAACAGTGTAAGGATAAAGATAATGAGTCCATGTGCATGTACAAACACACATGTACACATGTCAAGAGGGAAAATGGCTTTACGGAGGCCAAATTAGAAGAACTAGCCACTGAAATATACAATGCATTATCCTAAAATGTCATTATTTCTTTGGGATAAGGTCACAGCAAACTAATTCAAGCAAGTTCCAAAAATTGTGAAAGTCTAGACCAAAATGTTTATACAATTTTTTGGATTAGCAATGCTCTTTTTTTTCTGTTCTCAAAAAATTTTACTGAGGGACAGAATTAACAACTGTGCAATTTAAAAAACAAACAAACAAACAAACAAACAAAAAAAAAACCAAACCAAAACAAAACAAACAAACAAAAAAAAAGTGGTTGAGGCTGGTGGGCAATTCCATATTTTGTGGAATACAAAATACAGTTTATTTTAGTTTAGTTTGAGTTACATAGTTCTATGAGTTGCATAACAAAACTGCTCACATTGTTATTTTTATGTACTCCTGCACAGATTTTTATTACCTAATTACCTATTATTAAAACAATATTGCTTTAACTGCACTACAGTATGCATGCAGCCTGGTGCTCTATACACAAAAAAGACCTGTACAAAGTGAATATATAAAGCCAGCTAATCAGATGCTTTCCCTCCAGATGGCACGTGATGTCATGGTCCCTCTCAGTTACAGCACCCGGGCGGCATCTGTCACTAAAGCCCCATTCTGAGCAGCCTTTGTGGAGGGCACATTCACTGAGCCGTGTGGGAAAGTCAGGCAGCACGTCTACTCACAGTCCAGACAAGAGCCACATCTGCTGCAGCTGGCAACACATCCAGAACTGCCCCGTGCTTGCTGCACATGAAACACACCCAAAACCACACAAAACACACACAAACAAATGAAAGTTTAGAGGACTTAGCAAAATGACTTTCAAAGTAAAAAGCACTATGATAATGACAATAAAAGCTTGAGTCTTGGAAGATGAGATCTGGGGGGGAATTCTTTAAAAACAAAATACATGCTATATTAAAAGTCAGAAAGATAGAAACATTTACCAAATACTAGGTAAAGTTTTTATAATTCTAATGGTAATGAAATCTCAGTGCAGTTAGTCATAATTGAATTGACCAGAGCAAATGTATTTAAGAAAGATCAATGTCATTGCCTAAGTGTGGAGGGACGGTCAGTGCCCTGTTATTGATTAGGTCACACTCTTCCCACATTCACTAACAGCACACTCCATCAGGCCCAAGTCTTCCACCTGCTCCTCTGGGACACCCCCCTCCCCAGAGCAATTCAGAGGGCTGCTGCCAGAAGAGCTCTGTGATTGGCTGAGAGTGTGAGAAACTAGTCCCAGTCCTAGACTCACACATTCATATGGAGATGTGGCTCTATAAATATGAAGCTGAAGGAGCACACAGCAGACTCTCTCCACAGAGCTCTACAGCTCACATCCACACATGGCTCCTACAATCACTGCAGCAACAGGCCTCTCTCAGGACCACCTCAGCCTCTCTCACAAGGTAAACACAGTTTCATTCTTCTACTCAGCCTTTTATGAAGCCTGTACAGTTTGAGTCAGTCATTTCTGTAGAACAAATGAACTCATGTGTGTCTTGTTGTTGCAGCTGAGAAAGCCTGTGGTGGAGAAGCTGCGCAGAGAGAGGATCAACAGCAGCATTGAGCAGCTCAAGTCTCTCCTGTGTGCAGAGTTCTTCCAACAGCAGCCGGACTCCAAGCTGGAGAAAGCAGACGTCCTGGAGATGACCGTCACTGTGCTCACACGTCTGCAGCAGCAGAACAAGACACACTTCCTGTCCCAGAGCCTCATGAAGAGCTCTCAGCAGAGCCACTGCACTGAGCTGCACAACCACAAGGAGGCGCTCTTCTGTCTACAAAGCAGCACCATCAACAAGAGGCAAGAAAACAGTGCTCCCTGGAGGCCTTGGTAGAACTGAATTGATCAGAAGTGTTTGGTTATTTGAAAAAAGGACTTCTTTCTGTCAGAAGAAACATTTACTTAAATAAGCATTGACTATGTTAAAATGTTTGATATTCAAACATTGCTTTTAAATTTTTCAGTACCCATGTTTTTAGACATTCATGTGTAACCGTTAATTTTTCTATTGAAAATATTTTTATTGAAATTATATAAAATAGCAGTTTACTAATTTGAAGCCTCTGTATATTTCCTATGGAAATGAAGGACCTGTCAAAGAACTGAAAGACAAGCCATATTGGCTGTTTTTGCAGACTAATGACTGGATTGTTTTATTTTGTTTGGAAATTGTATTTTCTTTAAAAAATCATTCCATGTTATTGAGCTGTTTAAGTTATCAAGTTAGGCTTTACTTCTAAGAAGTTTTTGCTTTTCACTGTGTGATATTTACAGCATTTTACATATTTGGTGTGGAAAGTTAAGGTCTATGTCTTCTGAGAAGGCAAAGTGTGTGAATCTACGCGTGTGCTCGTTTGGAATGTGTCATCACTGAGAGCTATATAAAATAATGCATTTCAAAACTTACGATTTGATCTCATTTTCTGCTATGATATAATTTTGACCTAAAGAAAGAGTTTGACCTCTCTAGTCTTAGTCTAGTTAAAAAGTAATAATGTAACGGTCAATTCAGTTCTCCGCGCCTTTAGGCGCTGTCCATGGTCCTATTACACACGTTAGAAAGAGTTACGGCAAAGTTCAAGACCTTGTTTGGCTTGGGACAAATACAAAATATAAGATAATCTAGGGCTGTGCTGTACATGCAAGAAAGACATTAAGATTTGGGAATGTTTAATATTTATTTGACAACAAGTTACAAAACTAAAACTATGGGAGCAAGCGATATTATAAAGGAATGACAACAAATACAATGCACGTAAATGAGGCCTGAACACCTTTATAAAAGGCAAAAATAACAGCAGTGAGGCCTTGCACTGTGTTCTGTTGGCTACACTGTAGACAGGATTTAGGAACACAGGAAAGTGCAAATGCTGCTCAGCCACTACAAGCTGACAGCATTTGCGCACATAGAAACACAGCTTATCAACACAAAGGGAGAAAAGCATCTAATGTCCTTATATACTGAAATATAACACAGTATGTCAGTTTTACCACGGTCTCCAAAGGGACTGTTTACTGGTGCTGTGCTCATCTGCAATGTGCCTGTGGAGCGCAGCTCTCTGGACCACATAGAAGCGCTTGATTTCTTCTCTCTCCTCGTGCTGCAGGGGCGCGTGTAGGTACAAATGCCGGAGTGTTTCCTGGAGGCACTGAGAGAAACCCTGTGAATAACTGGGCACCACAGACGCAATGGCTCTCTGACGCAGGAAGCAAACAGCCATCTCAAGGACGTCTGCCTTCTCCAGTTTGGACTGGGCCCCACCCGTGGGCTCGTATTCGTCTAGATTCAACAGAGCTTTGAGCTGCTCGATGCTGTTATTAATCCGCTCTCTTCTGACTTTCTCCACAACCAACTTTCTTAGCTAAAACACCAAAAACAAAACAAACGTTAAATTATTGCTCATAAATAAATGGACCAGTCTATTCGTTTAGTTTAGGCATTTTGGATCTAATCTGCGTCCTAGTTTATTTACCTTGTTTGGTATGTCCAAAGTTGTATCCTTGGATCTTCTCTGGGTAATAGGAGCCATTGTTGATCTCGAGTCTTTCGTCCTCCTGAGCGCAGATGAGCATGTAGTGTGCCGTGCAGACGCAAAGGCGCTTTTTATAAGACCCAGAGGATCTGCATTTTGGCGCCTTGTTCGTGGACTCCTCACACCTTAGACTTTCCCACAGTCCAGACCTGTCATAAAGTCCCGACTACAAACACATCCACTCCCCGTCTGGTTTGAGGAATCACCTCCACTTCCTCTATCTTCTCCAAGTGTGACATGAGCCCACACTAGAAGTGTGTCGCGCGGCTGTCGCGTGGTCTTTGATCACACAGAATAAAGCAAAGCAAATGGATGAAAATGAAAATTGTTTTCATTCATCGACATGCGACAGTACGCATGTGTTGCAGTCGATACGCATTCGTGAATAGGATAATCCAACGATCAGATTGACATAAAACTACATTTACAAACCCACTGACATTACAAGATTACAGATAAATGTGTTGTGGAAAAGGAAGGCTTTCTAAAACTTTCTATCTAATGTATTCCCTCCCGTCTTGTGGTGTTTTTGATCTTTAACCAAAGTGAGAAGAGGGGAAGCAGGGGTGCGGAGTGTGTGCAGAGGTGCCAAGTTGGCCAAGTTTGCACCTTCTTATTAAAAAAAAAAAAAAAAAAAAAAAAAAAAAGCCTTCCAGCATCACGGGCACAAGCAACAGACCAGCGTGGACACCACGCGCCACTCAGCGGGAGTCTAACTAGATGTGCGTAAAATCCTTACGGCAAATGTTAATGAAGGAATCGACATCATGTCCTAATGCATGCAAAAAACTAAGCATTTAAGGTCAACAAGTTGTGTTTTTACAATAAAGTGACCTGGTGAGAGTGCCACGTGCTGAAAGTGAACCCACTGGATGTGTTACAGGTTTAATATCCATGACAGCCTACACAATACAGCCAAGCACTGACAACATGTTGTTCCTTACTTTTCAAAATGAACCAATGAAGCAGAATACGTGGCAAGATTTTCTGAAAAAGAAAATAAATTTCCAAGTATCCTGTTTAAAAAAAAAAAAAAAAAAAATAAATTCAGGGCAGATAAATCAAAATTACCGCCAGTGAACAAAAAAAATCACAAATCCCCTTGGAATGTGCTTTGTCGGTTTGGTCCAAAGACGTAAGTAATAACAACAACAATAACAACAACATGTATAAATAATAATAATAATAATAATAATTTCAAAAATAAAATAAAACTAAATACAATTTTGAATAAAATTTTAATTAAAATCAACTTTATGTATAGAGCACACTGTAGTGCATGTATAGAGCACATAAAATACATTTATAAACAAAAACAAAGTTCCCAAAGTGCTACAAACCACACCACTCTAATATATATATATATGTATATATATATATATATATATATATATATATATATATATATATATATATATATATATATATATATATATATATATATATATATATATATATATATCACAACCGTCATATGCAGCTACATTATTTGACCTATTTTCTGGATTTCTAATTTTAATGGGATATAATATAAGTGGGGGTGCTGCTGGGTTGTCTGCAGTAACAGAGGGTTTATGGTTAAGTGGAAGTGTGCCTTCTCCCCAGAGAAAAAGATCAGCTCTGTTGATGAGACTAAAATGACACAGGGTCAACTTTCCACAAGTTGTTAAAAGAAGTACTTGTTTTTGCTGGTGATATTGCAGTCTGCACATATGAGAGATTAAAATGACAGACAATTAAAAAAAAAACATTTTTTTTTGCAATTGTGTCCGTGTGTGTGAATGCAGCATGTGTCTTATCTTTGTTTTTAGTAGCGCTTATCAGTCGCTGTCTGCCCCTGCACATCTGCAGCCAACTGATCAGATGAGACGGCGGGAAGGTTCCCAGGTAATAAAAGTGTATTGACCTGCTTGTGTTGGTCTGTACCTTCACATATCTGCCGCAGAACTCCCTCCACTCAGGCCATGGGGCCAGTTAACCATGAGATAATTGATGCCTCTCTCCTATTGTTGTGTCGGCCTAGCCCACTGGCCTCAGAGTGTGGGAAAGCTAATCCTGCCTGGGACTCATGGCTTTGTAATGCTAATGTCCGCCTATAAATAGGGCAGAGGGATCCTCAGCCAGATCACAACTCACTCTGCTCTCCAAGAGAAACATCTCAGCTCTGCTAAAATGGCACCAACCTGCACCAGAGACTCAGCTATTTCAATGCTCTCAGCCAAAGACAAACACAAAGTAAGTCAGTTACAATCATTCCAGACTCTCTTCTGATTGTCATACTTTATCTCATTGTGCATTCAATCAACAAGTTTCTAATTGAATGTCTTTTTTTCTATAGCTGAGGAAACCAGTTGTGGAGAAGATGCGTAGGGACCGTATCAACAGCTGCATTGAGCAGCTCAAAGTCCTGCTAGAGAAGGAGTTCCACAAACAAGATCCTAATGCTAAGCTGGAGAAGGCCGACGTCCTGGAGATGACTGTGGTGTTCCTGAAGCAGCAGCTACAGAGCCCAGCCTCTCAAATTGCCCACATGGAGGGCTATTCTCAGTGTTGGAAGGAGACCATGCACTTCCTGTCCTCATCCTCCATCAAGGACATGTCCCTGTCTCACCTGCAGCGCCTCCGCTCTCCTCAGCCTGTGTCCCAGGATATGTGCGCCACTCTTCCTGTCTGCTCTCAGCTCCACAGCCAGTCCAGTCCAGTCAAGCAGCCGCCTGCTCCTGTCAAGTCCATGTGGAGGCCCTGGTAGAGGCCCCAAATGCAGATTCTCAAACACAACAGATGGGTGTCTCCATCATACAAATTTTTATTCATAAACAAACAGTTCTGTTGTTCAGTTTCTTATTTGTAAAAGCTTTGCTTTAAGTCTATTTGTAAAGGCCAAAGCCTGTGACCTGTACCAGGTGTTTGACTCCTATGGAGTTGGTAAATTTTGTGTATCAAACAGATGTAATACATGTTGTATTGTTAATCCTCTATGTGGAGGATGGTGTTACTGTTACCTTTTGCAAAGGATAACTATAAATATATATGTATTTGACAAATGTTTATTTTCTAATAAGATGAAGATTGATACATTATTTATATAAATAAATATTTTCAATTTTCATACAAAAATTTGTGAGTTCTTTAGGTTATAGACATGAACAAAGGAGAAATCATTTTAAGTAATGAAGAAAACTTGTGAGCAATTTCATATTAGTGATAACAAATTTACATTACAACAAAGATTAGACACCTACACGTGTCCTCATCTTTTGGGGCTAATGAGGTTTGATCACAGAGCTTGCTGGTCCTCGTGCTGCAGGGCCTCAAAGAGCCACTTCTGTGTGAGTGTGTCTATGCTATGTCTCATGCTTTGTGTGTTAAGCCTTAGGCTACTTTTGAGCAGTGCTCTGTCAACTCGGGTTTCATCAAACAGCTGGTGAGCTGAGCTGGTGCAGGGCCGCAGGGCGCACCTCCCCTGTGTGGAGCCTGCCTCTGCACAGCTTTCCCACACTACTGAGCCTTTCTCCCCCTTCATCCCAGGACAAAAGAAGTGTGCCGTGGAAAACCCTCCTCCCAACAACTATGGCAAGAACCCTCCTGACCCTGCTGATACCCCCTTCTTCTCTGACAAATCTCCATCAAGTTTAGGAGGGAAACTCAACTTTCCTTTACACAAGCAGCTGTAGCAATTGATAGAGTGGTATTTATCTCAAATTACTATAATTTACTATTATATAACTACAATCTATTATCTATAACAAAATAAAATATAATGAGCTATGCCAGTTAGAATAATTTGTAGATACAATGAAATAGAGTTTACATGTTTATAGCCTGTTTAAAGTGTAGGTTTAGCCATGGTGTGGATTTCTCTCTGAAGATCAGTAGTTGATGTGTGTTGACAACACAGACCTGCACTTGTAACTGGACCTGTGTGAAGCGTGGGAAATCTCTGCCCTGCGTCTGATGGAAGCAGGTGTAAGTTGGGCCAAGGGGCAGGTGTGTCCCAGGTGAGAACAGATGGCTAAACACATATCACTGAGTAAACATACATATATCTAATATAAATAACACTAGACAGTGGTCAGGACAAAACATTTAGCTTTTTCCCCCCCACAGCCGGCAGAACAGTCTCTCGATCACTATTCTTTATACACAATATGTACCTGTGACTTAACAAAATAAAGAATAACCTGACTGAATGATAATGGCATATGTCCCCTCTTCTCTATTTGGTAACAGGTCTACATATATATTCATATCAACTGCAAAAACTGTAATCTGTAATTTGGGTTACAGATGTCAAATGACAAAGACTTGGGACTTCACTTGGAGCAAGCAAACTAAGGTCCTACCTGTGATATGCACAATGCTTTCAGTGACTCACCAGACAATGATTTTTTCATTAAAACATGTCTAAACTCTCAAAGTGGGTAGATCTAAACCAAACTGATACATTTTTAAGTTACACACATCTAGTTTCATGGAGGGAATTTTAATCAATGTACTGCAATATAATTGCTTTGTATTGAGGGTATTAGCTAATGCAAACTGTCAGTATTAGCCCTCTGGCAACTAAAACTCATGCAGTTCTACATAAATCCTGCATCTATGTCGTCTTAAACATCTGGAGATAGGTCTCTGTACAGGTTGCTCCAAAGGCAATGAAATGCAGATGACACATTTCGTTAGGAGAGACAATAATGTACACCTTAACCTTAAATAGTGAATTTCAACTTTCTATCCAAATGAAACAATAAAGATAAAGACAAAGACAGAATAATGTTTTTTCAAATGTATTTTTCAAAAGAGCATATTGTATGGTTTCTCTTTAGAGAGTACACATGTAAGAGGTGATGTCTTTCCATAGAAAAGTGTCTTTCAAACAGTGTCAACAATTTAACACAACAAGAAGCCTTCACAGAAGGCATTCAATACAACATGATTACAAGGGCTATGATAGAAGAGCTTCAAGAAAATACATGTTGGCATAGCAACTAATATCTTTATAGATAATCCTCACTGTAAGAATTAATGACCAATTAAAACAGTGCTTCAACAACACAAACTAAATTGTACTGCTAAAACAGCATCTCTGTAATATTCTTCAATATGAAGAAAGTCTTTTTTTAAAAGATCCATATCATCGGAAATTCTTCTCCTACAGTAAGAATGATGGAGACACCCATCTGTTGTGTTTGAGAATCTGCATTGGGGCCTCTACCAGGGCCTCCACATGGACTTGACAGGAGCAGGCGGCTGCTTGACTGGACTGGACTGGCTGTGGAGCTGAGAGCAGACAGGAAGAGTGGCGCACATATCCTGGGACACAGGCTGAGGAGAGCGGAGGCGCTGCAGGTGAGACAGGGACATGTCCTTGATGGAGGATGAGGACAGGAAGTGCATGGTCTCCTTCCAACACTGAGAATAGCCCTCCATGTGGGCAATTTGAGAGGCTGGGCTCTGTAGCTGCTGCTTCAGGAACACTACAGTCATCTCCAGGACGTCGGCCTTCTCCAGCTTAGCATTAGGATCTTGTTTGTGGAACTCCTTCTCTAGCAGGACTTTGAGCTGCTCAATGCAGCTGTTGATACGGTCCCTACGCATCTTCTCCACAACTGGTTTCCTCAGCTATAGAAAAAAAGACATTCAATTAGAAACTTGTTGATTGAATGCACAATGAGATAAAGTATGACAATCAGAAGAGAGTCTGGAATGATTGTAACTGACTTACTTTGTGTTTGTCTTTGGCTGAGAGCATTGAAATAGCTGAGTCTCTGGTGCAGGTTGGTGCCATTTTAGCAGAGCTGAGATGTTTCTCTTGGAGAGCAGAGTGAGTTGTGATCTGGCTGAGGATCCCTCTGCCCTATTTATAGGCGGACATTAGCATTACAAAGCCATGAGTCCCAGGCAGGATTAGCTTTCCCACACTCTGAGGCCAGTGGGCGAGGCCGACACAACAATAGGAGAGAGGCATCAATTATCTCATGGTTAACTGGCCCCATGGCCTGAGTGGAGGGAGTTCTGCGGCAGATATGTGAAGGTACAGACCAACACAAGCAGGTCGTTACACTTTTATTACCTGGGAACCTTCCCGCCGTCTCATCTGATCAGTTGGCTGCAGATGTGCAGGGGCAGACAGCGACTGATAAGCGCTACTAAAGACATAAAGATAAGACACAGGCACATGCTGGACTCGCACCTGTGAACTGTGACTAACCTATTTCATTAATCATTAAGATGCAATAACAAAATAATGTATATCAGTAATACTTTTACAACAAATGAAATTATTCAGTGAGTAGTGTATGATAGACCCAGTAATAATAATACATGGAAATTCTTTGAAATGATTTCTGGAAAATTATAGCCTACTGGAATTTGCATCTATTCAGAACATTTTCTTAAACTCTGACAGCGCCAGAAAGTCCAGGGAAAAATGGGACGCGGGATTGAAGACACATTCCAAAAGCAACTGTCAATTAAACACAATTATCCAGTGTCCTGTGGGAAGGCACACTTCTATTGTGCAACGCCTGCACCCCTGTGCCCCCCTTAGCCCCCCTTAGCCCTGCTTTGCTCGGTCATTTAGGGGAATATGTAATAAATGGGAGGCAGAGTGTGGGAAAGGAGGCTGGGATCCAACTCACACACACCCTTTAGTCAATAGCTCACAGACTGCCCCCCCCGCAACACCTCCCACCCACAGAGAACCTTTCAACCTGTGGGCCAGATCACAGGCACCGCCATCAGGGCACGCGTGTGGCCTCCTTCAATCTCTTCCCGCTCTCTGCCCAGGCTCTGTGTGTGTATTCTCATATACTGCTTACTCCTGTCATCTCTATGAATCTTGTCCCCCCCACCAATGTTATTATTACCTGCACTAATAATTGCAACAATTATGAAATATTGTAAGTAAGATAATCAGTATTTTAAATCTGCACATTATATAGGCTTTAAATAGGTGGTATTACAGTGGTATTACACATCTGAATATGGTAGAATTCTGCCATATTCAGATGTGTAATATCACTGATTTGTGTTTGCTATCTGCTTAGTAAATCTCACTTTCTTTGTGATTAAATTTAACATAGTTTCCTACCTACTGAAATATATTTTATTATATATATGTATTTTTTAAATCTAGGTTTTTATAATGAATGTGGCATTGTACTGTCCTAATGAGCATTAATAACACCTAAATATGCACAAGTGCCAGATGGCAGAGAGAAATGTCTTTTCTTCTGTTCCTCAGGACGCATTTCTCAGAAGTGAGTCATGACACAAAATTCAGATGAAAATGCACTGCTTGGCCCTTAAACGCATTCCAGTGTGGACTTTCTTTTCTATTGATAAAGCAGGGCCTCATGCTGGGGCCCGCTGCCACACACACTGCCACACTGCTCCCACGTGCACACGTCGCACAACAAGTCTCCATGGCTTTGAGCCCAGATGCGCCTACTGTCTGTGTGCAGCCACAGGACCTCTGTGCACTGAGGAATGTGTGAGAGCCCCGAACTGCTCCTCTTTCCCACACTTAAGCCTCCATTCAGGCCAGTGCCCCACCCGACTGCAGCCGCCACTGATCCTGCAGGCCCTCATTATACTCTGTGCTCAATAGGCCATCTGGACCTCTACCGGGGGACCAAGCACTACTCTCACATCCGCTGTGCACCTAAGTCACACAGGTAGGTAGACATCATTACAAATATGGACAGCCAAATTTAAGTAGTATGTTCACAAAAATTATAATTAGGCTAGCAAAATATTGTATATAACCTAATTTTATATGACAGCAGTGTTTTACTGTAAATGTACATATGCTCCTCATTAAATTATAATGAATAAGTGAAAAACTTTCACCAGTTACCCTGTCTGATCTGAGCAGTGCTTCCACTATGTAAGACTCATCACATGACACTTTAATGCTTAACACTGGGCACTCACATGAAGGACTGAGGGCTCTCTGGTCTCTGAAAAGAGGTCAGCCTTTTCCCAGGTTCTCTGAGAGGATGTTGGAGTCACAAGGAGACTTCTGAAGGCACACACCTGCCCCTGTCTTTGTGGTTAGGGCCATGCCCCCAAGCACCAACAGTCAAAGTCTGGTTCAAGACAACAGCCTCAGGAATGCTTTGTGCCTAGTTGTGGCGGGAAACAGTGACCTGCAACAGAAATAACTAATAACTAATAATTAACTATGAAAACTAGTGGTCAGATTAGCCCAAACAAAGGCCCAAAACAAAACCATAGGCCTGCAAATGAAGTTAAGTAAAAAGTATCCAAATAAAATATACTTGTAAATGTAAAAAAGCCAAAAGATATCTGAAATTTGTATTTAGATTACTTTACTTTGCTGCTTTTTGGCTGCCTAGGCCCCAATAAGGCCTATCACATATGGCTGAGCAATTTATTGATTTAATAAGGACAGTGTATATCTGAACATCTGTAACGGTGTAAATATGACTAAAAGGTTGTGGTTCAAAGGCAGGTGACACAGAAAACAATAAAAAATACAGTTACAGAAACAGTGAGAGACACAGTAAACACATAACAGCAAAAAGGCAGATTAAGTGTTACAGACTTTTTCCCCCTTTTCTTTAGTTTATATTGTATAAAGTATATACAGCGTGTGATACGGATGCTGCCGTGTTTTAGCCTAACAACAAACTGACCCATAATACTGTCAAACTTGCCACATGCGCGAGCCTGTAAACTGTGGTAAGTAAAGGGCTGATAGATTGTAGACCCAATGTGGTTAGGCTACAGTTTATGTAGGCTAGAAATCAATAAATGAGTGTTTGGACTGATGGACGCACACGGGGCTTTAATCCAACGTAAAGTGCGCAGGTGTAGAGTCTCGATGGACGCAACATTTCTAAGCTACAATTCTCTTACTATGGTTTGTCTGCATGATGACGATCAGAGGTTTCCCGCCTTTTACATGGTCCCAGCTGCTGCTTCTCTCTTCAAAGGCTTTAATCTCTTCAGCCTTGTTGCCCAAACTTTCCCACAGCACACTTTGAGTAGCCACACAATAGACGTGTGCCGCATTCAATAGCAAATTAGTCACGGCCGGGCTGTCTACCGCACGACAGTCCCAGGAGACTGCATGGATGAAGGTGGGTAGGCCATTAATTCATCTTCATTCATCAATAAAATAATAGTACAAGCATGATCCTCTTTAATGTTAAAACAACAAATAAATACTCTCCCCAAAACTTTTAAGTACCCACAAAAAGCCTTAAAAACTAACTTCCTCCATGTATTCCAGACAGAGAAAGTGACAACAAGTAGGCCTAAACAATAATAATAAAAAAATTAAAATAAATATGAGATATTCACACACACTACATGAATAATGTAGGGTTATTTATTAGCAAAAATCAGTGGCGGCTGGTGGTATATTTGTGTTTTGGGGGGTTATAATATATATTATAAATATAATATTATATATAGGCTATATAGTATTATAACGAATGGCAGAAACAGACAGAGATTTTGGCCACTACTGCCTGAACTATATCCATCAGAGCACAACGCACAATCTGATCCACCGCTCACAACCAGCTCCAACAACATCAGCAAAAGTGCAGTAAGAGGCTACGGTCACAACTCAAACACACGGCATCAGCTCCACTCCTACAGCACACGGCAGTAGTGATGTGACGTTCCGTATCGAGGCTTCGAAGCGTGTGTCGAGTAGGGAGGGGGCGTTTCCTCGATGCGCCTATCGAGGCTTGCTCCATTTAGGGGAGGAGCTAAAAATGATGACGTCCGAAGCCTCGCTGCCCGGCTGTACCACGTGACTGATTCAGGAAGTGGTTCGGATTTTGCTGTTATTTTAATAGATCGATTTTGCTGCGATTTCCATTTTCATCATTTTCAAATAATCATTTTCCATACTGCCAGTATATAGATACACAGTACACTGCCATCACTACAATATACATGTTTTCTATACTTCTTTATTTTGCTGACAGTATTAGTCACAGGCTTTCTGCAAAATGTCACACAATTCAAATTCATGTCAACTGATATTTTTGTGTCCAGTAGATGTCCTGTGAAATGAAGCTTCAAGAAGCTTTGCGCTAGAGTGAACCAAATGGATGAAAGGCTTCAATGCGTGATCAAACTTCATTTGCTCATCACTACAAGGCAGAACAACCGGAGCAGCTCCGTCGGCTCCGAGCTCATTTATCACTATTTAACTATTAACACTATTTACCTGTGAGGCTCCACCCGCAGATTCACCCATAACTAACGAAAACAAGCCTCTTACCTTCTCCATGGGAATGATGCAGAGCTTATCCTCTGTCCACTGTCCTGTTGGTTCTGTCTCCAATATTAAGCGATCAAACTGGTCAAAGTCCCAGTCCAGTCAGGTCCGACACAATGTCCAGGATCTGAATGCACGAGCTGGTTGTAAAACTAGACTTAATCTCTCTTCCCACTTAAATCTAAAGTCACAGCCACTCCATATTTGCACTAGGGCACCAGGTAGATTTAAGACCTGAAACTTTTACGCCCAGAAACAAGCGGGCGGAGGATAGAGCAGCCAGTGAGTGCCTCCGGTGTCTTTAGGACTCTCCTCCCGCTTTCCTGTGTGGAGGTTTAGGCGAAAGTAGCTAGCCTTCATTAGCCAGTGTGTGAATCAACACAAGAGCCGCAGGATTTCACGCAGCAGATGCACTCATTTCAGCTTAATGCTTCCTTCTTGCTTGGCAGAAGGCTCCCGCTGAAGAGAAGACATATTACGCCCTAAAAACTGTTCCTCGGACGCACTTTGAGTTGAAGTTGAACTCGCGATAACTCCTATAGCACACATAGTCCGGTTCCTTATATTCATTTTTTAACCTTAGTGGGAATTTTTTGGGGATTAGCTAAACTGTATATTTCTGGAAAGGTTATAGTATATGGAGTCAGAAAATCAATGTTTGCATTTGCCCACATGTCTATATGGTGGCCATATTGAATAAAAAAAAAAAGGCCACCAAAAAACTCTTTGAAATATATCAGCCTCTGAATAAGTTGAAATGTTGATTTTGACTGCTAAACCTACATTTTCAGGGTCAGGGGACTCAAATGGTGCTAGTTACAAAGCTATAAGACCTACCCATATTAACCCTTAGATGCATAAGTGGGTCAAAAATGACCCAGTTTCGTTGTTTCCTTGCAATTTCATTGTAATATTCGCATGTAATACTCCATGTTCCTTATTTTTTATTATCCTGTTGAAATACATCAACAATATGGGTAAAACAAACTATAAACATCACATGCAGTTGGTCAGATAACTCAAAGAGTTTAAAAGTAGCTAACATAAATTTTGGATGTTGGATGTCAACATACGCATTTAGACACAATATGATTACTCAGCCTTTTTTATTAGACATTTTCTATACATCATCATCACTTTCATACAACCATAGACCGTATATATGAGTGAACAGATCTAACGCTGTAGCCGCCACGTGCCAAATAGGAAGTTCTCCAGGAGGCTCTTCCGGCTCCTTCTGACTCTGGCTCCAACAGACTTACATTAGGATCTTGTGGCTCCTCTCTCTGTACCTGCTGCAGTGAGCTTGCTATTTTGTCCATCAAAAAAATCCTATTCATAATATAAAGCCTGTGGGTGGATCAGATCCGTCCTGAGGATCGTAAGTCTCTGGATGTTGTGGGTCTTGGTTGACACATCTCTTCGACATCGCGTGGCGGTCGGGGACAGTTCCTCTGGATTGGCAGACCGAGGTGGTGGTCCCTCTATTCTGTATCTGTATATCCCTCAACTACAGGGGAATCACACTCCTCAGCCTCCTTGGTAAGGTCTATGCCAGGGACTGGAGAGGATAATCTGACCATGGTTTTCGTCCCGGTCGTAGAACATTGGACCAGCTCTACACTCTCCATCGGGTGCTCGAGGGCTCATGGGAGTTTGCCCAACCAGTCCACATGTGCTTTGTGGATCTGGAGAAGGCATTCGACCGTGTCCCTCGTGGTGTCCTGTGGGGGGCACTCTGGGAGTATGGGGTCTGGGGCCATTTGCTAAGGGCTGTCCGGTCCCTGTATGACTGGAGCAGGAGCTGTGTTCGCATTGCTGGCAGTAAGTCAGACCTGTTCCCAGTGCAAGTTGGACTCCCCAGGGCTGCCCCTGTCACCGGTTCTTGAGGGGGTCCGGTTTGGGGACACCAGGATCATCTCTGATGTTTGTAGATGATGTTGTGATGATGTCGTCCTGTTGGCTTCATCAAATCAGGACCTGCAGCACAGGGGTGGTTTCACCCGAGTGTGAAGCGGCTGGGATGAGGATCAGCTCCTCCAAATCTGAGGCCATGGTTCTCAACCAGAAAAAGGCGTCTTGTCGTCTCCGGGCAGGTGGAGAGTCCCTGCCTCAAGTGCAGGAGTTCAAGTATCTCGGGGTCTTGTTCACGAGTGAGGGGAGAATGGAGCGTGAGATTGACAGGCGGATTGGTGCAGCGTCGGTAGTGATGCGGTCGCTGTATCGGACCGTTGTGGTGAAGAGCGAGCTGAGCCAAAAGGCAAAGCTCTCGATTTACCGGTCAGTCTGCTTTCACCTATGGTCATGAGCTCTGGGTAATGACCAAAAGGACGAGATTGTGGATACAAGTGCTCGAAATTAGTTTCCTCCGCAGAGTGGCTGGGCGCTCCCTTAGAGATAGGGTGAAGAGCTCAGTCACACGGGAGGAGCTCGGAGTAGAGCCACTGCTCCTCCACGTTGAGAGGAGCCAGCTGAGGTGGCTCGGGCATCTGTTCCGGATGCCTCCTGGACGCCTCCCTGGAGAGGTGTTCTGGGCATGTCCCACCGGGAGGAGGCCCCGGGGAAGACCCAGGACACGCTGGAGGGACTATGTCTCTCAGCTGGACTGGGAACACCTCGGGATCCCCAAGGAGGAGTTGGAGGAAGTGTGTGTGGAGAGGGAAGTCTGGGAGGCCCTTGTCAGACTGCTGCCCCCGCGACCCGGCCCTGGATAAGCAGAAGAAAATGGAATGGAATAATATAAAGCCTGGCCCCATATTCACTCCTTTAACTGTGAACATCACGAGCCTCATTTGAGCAGTGCTGAACGCTATGGGTGTATATATATGGGCGGATCATATCACAACATCTTCAGGGCCTTTGTGAATATCCTGTGATAGCAAATATAAGTGAGACCGAAAAACAAGCAGGACAACCCTATTTGGACGACTCAAGAACCAGAGCTCGGAGCCGGCAGAGCTTGGAGCCCATGGAGCTCGGAGCCCGGCTGGCCGTGGATCTATCCATCTTGTTGAACAGTAGCTAATGTTTATTAAACAAATATATGAAATAAGTGCATGTGCGATTTGCTTCATTTAGTTTTCTTTAAATAAATGATGTCATGATAGCAGCAGTTGGTCCTAGTGAAGGCTCAGGATCCAGATTAACAGTTCACCACTCCCAAGTACAAAGGCAACTGCAGAACTGCACACCAGAAACTTCAGATTTAGCCTGTACCGACATATGTCAGTGCAGCTGCCAGTGCCAGAATGATGATGATTCCCAAGCCGTGCTTTTGCATAGACTGTATAAAAGAAGTGGACTAAGCGAATTTGACCCACAGAGTTCAGCGTCGCTCAAATGAGGCTCATGATGCTCATGGTTACAGCAGCAAATCTGGAGCCAGACTGTATATTATGAATAGAGTCTGGCTCAATTTTTTGACGGACAAAATAACAAAAAATTTAAATAAAAAATTCTGGATCATGTAAAGTTAATACGAACATTTTAAGACCAAAATGTCGAGGCTCACAGCAGCAGTTACAGAGAGAGGAGCCACAAGATCCTAATGTAAGTCCATTGGAGCCAGAGTCAGAAGGAGCCAGAAGAGTCTCCTGGAGAACTTCCTGTTTAGCACATGGCGGCTACAGCGTTAGATCTGTTCACTCATATATACAGTTTATGGTTGTATGAAAGTGATGATGATGATGTATAGAAAATGTCTAATAAAAAAGTTGCATAATCATATTGTGTCTAAATGCGTATGTTGACATTCAACATCCAAAATTTATGTTAGCTACTTTTAAACTCTTTGAGTTATCTGACCAACTGCATGTGATGTTTATAGTTTGTTTTACCCATATTGTTGATGTATTTCAACAGGATAATAAAAAAAAAACATGTTTTTGGAGGAACATGGAGTATTACATGCAAATATTACAATGAAATTGCAAGAAAACAACCAAACCGGGTCATTTTTGACCCACTTATGCATCTAAGGGTTAATATGGGTAGGTCTTATAGCTTTGTAACTAGCACCATTTGATTCCCTGACCCTGAAAATGTGGGTTTAGCAGTCAAAATCAACATTTCAACTTATTCAGAGGTATTTCAATAAGAGTTGTTTCGTGACCATTTAAAAAAAATTCAATATGGCCACCATGTAGACATCTGGGCAAATGCAAACATTGATTTTCTGACTCCATATACTATAACCTTTCCAGAAATATATAGTTTAGCAAATCCCCCAAAAATTCCCACAAATTATACAAGGAACCGGACTAACAGCTTTGTTGTTATCCATTCATTAGCCTGTAGCAGTAACATGCTGCTAGTAGAGAGCTGGGGCTACGCGGGAGAACGAATACACGTTCAATTTCAAACTAAATATTAAACATATAACTTAATACAAAATAACGACTTTATATAATTTTTAAATTTTATTTTTTTTACTAGGTCAAGTTAGGGAGTGCGGCGCACTTGCACCCTCTATAGACCAGCCGCCACTGACAAAAATAATATGCATGTATGATTTATTAATACAGGCACAAGGTGTGTCATATTGTTAGGCAATGACATAAAGCCTATATTCAGCTAAAACAGAGTTAAGAGTAGAAAACTAGAACTCTTATTAGATTTAAGAATCGTACACAATAGCCTAATTTCTCAAAACATGTTCTTCTTGAATTTTTTGGATTAGGCTACCAATCCATACACGCACAAACATAAACCCAAATACATTCTGTATTGAAACAATTTAAAATGTACCCTTCAAATACAACCATTCATTTATTCTTGCCTTATGGTTTTGTAAAAAAATAGTGAACAGGGATCCATGGCCTGGGATTCAATCCTCATATTCATATGTTGAGATTAAAGGTGAGATTTAAAAAGAAAAACCTATTGACCTACACTTAAATAATTAAAATACACCTTTACAGTACAGTTAACAACATGATACGTGTGACCTTACCTCTATGGTACAGCAAGTATTAAAAAGATAGGGCTAGTAGCCAGATAAAAAGTTAGCCATTACATTCGTTATGTTTATATTTTATCTTTCAAGGAAGACTCTGTAAACCATTCATACTGTATGCACAAGCACAAATGACTGCTTGAATCACATTTGTCTGGAACTACAATCAATCCATGATCAGTGCAAATCTGTTCAGAGTAAATTACCTGAATCTACAGAAAGTCAGCAATAAGCTATATATTATGATATCCTTTTAAAAATGTGTATTAGTCAGTCAATCAGGACAGAGGATAAGCCATGATAAGATGTTGGCTTGGATGTATTATGGATGTGCTGTTCTTTAACCCATGTAGAGGTACTTCCAATCTGTTAGTGGGACGTGTGTCTCCTTTACAACTTGTGGTGATGTCCATCTTAGTACATAGTGTGGTCCTCCTGGTTTGTCATTTGTTCCTTTTTTAAGAAAAAAAAAAAAAAAATCATTAGAAATTTTATGTAACCAAGTGTGACTTCTGTATGATTGGGTTAGAGTGGTAGATTTTCTCTAACCTGAAGCTCTGGCGCCCCCAAATGGTTGCTGGGCAACAATGGAACCTGTGGATTTGTCATTGACATAGTAGTTCCCCGCAGCATTTCTCAGTACTTTTGCAGCCTCGTCGATAACATTCCTGTAAAAAAACAAAAAAAACAAAACATTTATGTGAGTATGTCTGCATGTCTTAATCTTCAACATGCAAAAGTTCTTGTGACGTCTTACTTGTCTTGTGCAAACACTGCCCCAGTGAGGGCATATGGAGATGTGCTGTCTATTAGATTCAGCACTGTCTTATATGTGTCCTCTGGATATACATAAACTGTTAGAACTGGTCCAAAGATTTCCTAAAAGTTGGATCAAAAAATTAGCAGTCAGTTAGCCACATTTAATGACAGCAATGCCAAAGACAAAGCATTCATCTAGGACACAGGTGTCAAACATAAGGCCCGGGGGCCTTTAATCTGGCCCTCGGCTGATTTTCTACAAAAATATTTTAATTATATTTTCTATTAAAATATTGGTAATTTTCTGTGGTGTTTATCACAGCAGCCTCTCCAGCGTCTCTGTACGTGGCCCCTCCCACCGGAGCAGCACAAATGAAGACTTGTCTCTTTCCAAACGCTCTTAAAGGACGATCGTTTTGACTGTTGACCGTGACACCGTCATCAGAAAAATGTCCAAAATGAGAAAAGTGGAGCCGAGTGCAGGATTTTCCAAGAAAAATTGACTTATTCCTATTTACATACAAGTTCATGTTAAAACATTGTGTTGAAATAGCATTTTTTTCATAATATTTTAATATTTTGTAAAAGAAAGAGTTCATCAATTAAAAAAGATTTCTGTAATAGATGATCTCTGCACAAATATTTGAAATTATTGCTGTTTTTGGGATATATATGTCATGAGTTTTCTGATCCGGCCCCTTTGGGATCAAAGTAGGTTGGATACGGCCCTCGGACCAAAATGAGTTTGACACCCCTGATCTAGGATTTCAGGCACACAAGTAGACTAAATTACCATGTCCCAAGACTCCAGAGAAGTTAAGCAAATGCATTTTAAGCAATCAAATGTTTGTACCTCTTTCATGATATCATCTTGTGGGTCCTTGGTCTCAATGATTGTTGGTTCCACAAAATAGCCCTTTTGGTCATCACAGTTTCCACCAGCAACAATTTTTAGATTTGGGGAGGATTTTGCATAGTCAAGCCATTTCTTTATGCGACCAAATGACTGGTGAGATAAAAAGTACTTATTTTCCCTCTTTTTGTAAATAACATATTTAAAAAAAACATTATTTAGAACTAAATTAATACCTTGTCATCAATAACAGCAGAGAAAAATGTACTGAGGTCTTCAACAGGCTGAAAAAATAAAATAATGTTAATAATGGATGTTTAAACGATACATTTGTTTTGTATTTATTTTCAGTATCAATCAAAAGAGTATCGAGTTTCATTACTAGTTTTAGTACATGTATAACAGTTGTTTTGACAACCTCAACTTACATCTCCTACTTTGATTTGTTTGTGCACAGAGAGAAGCTCCTGTTTGATCTGTGGCCACAGTGTATCAGGAACATACATCCGCGAGCAAGCAGAGCACTTCTGGCCTCCGTATTCAAAAGCCGAGCGGATTGTCCCCATCACTACACTTTGAACATCTGCAGACTTATGGACAAAGTGAAAGTTCTTTCCGCCACACTCTAAAAATGTAGAAATACAACATTACTGTTTATCACTCTGACAATAAAACATTCACTCATTTACTTAAACTGTTAATTTGTTATGTCACCTATAAGACATTTATTTTACTGAAAATGATAAAGGTAGTTCAATGCAAGTATCAGAAAACAAACCTCCTGCTATCCGAGGAAAGTTCTTGTATCTGTCCAAATTCTCACCAACCTGTTTCCAAAGACGTTTGAATGTCCTGCAAAAACACAGGTCCTTATTATAATTAGAAATTATTTCTCAAAGCATTGCCATTACCTAATCGCTGATGTCAGCTGTGGCTACAAAATTAGCTTACCCTGAGGTAGACTGCTTAAAGGAAGGCAGCCAGTTTGCGCAATTGGCTGTTCAGGGACCTACCACTACTATACTAATACTATACAAATTCACATGTCACATTCAGTGCCTTGCCCAGAGACACAACAATAGCATGAATGGCTCTAATCACTAAGCCACTCCCACCCCACCATGTGCCTCTCAAATGGAGTGAAACTGTGATATTTCTGAAAATGTGTTCTTACGGTACGCTGCCTGTGAAATTGATGCCTGCGAGGTGTTCTGATGCAGTAATGGAGTCTCCGAATACAGGTCCATCAGCGGGTAAGAACTGGATGATGTTTGGGGGCATGCCGCATTCCCTCAGGATTTTGTAGACAGCATAGCTTGCAGACATGGCAGTGTCACTGGGCTTCCACAATACTACATTACCCTGCATTAAAAGCACAGTTTAAATACATAGTTAATTAGGCCACCAAGACAAGACAAATTGGCTCATGACTTTTTTTTTTTTTTTACACGTTATCTGGATCAGATTTTTATGACAATGTGAACAACCCAAATATATATATATTATATAACTGAGTGCCATCTGTCAATGCAAATACTTACTACAACTCAAAAAATATCTGTTTATCTTCATCTTTCACCATTAACAGACTAAAACTGATATTTTATTTTATGCTTGAGATTGGCATCTAGTATCAAATTGTGGAATTTCCAGTTAGAGCAATGACATTTCCATGGAGACAAGCTGGTATTTGACCCCCGCATCAGAAAAGTTAGATAGATACCTCAGTAGCAAATATTTTAGTGTGAGACAGCTGGTTTTCATGCAAGAAAGCTTTTACATAGTATCTTTCATTAGAAAAATGCATTTAAGTCCTATTTTGACAGAACCAAAGTTTAGGGAGACATGCATGTCATTCAAGAAAATTAAAAAAGCAAATTATACATATTTGTATATTGTAGCTACCAATTTTTGGGCTATATTTTGATGCTTTGATACTTACCATCAGAGCTGGCGTGCCTGCGAGATTCCCACCAATAGCAGTAAAGTTAAATGGGGCAACAGCAGCCACAAAGCCCTTAAAAAATAAAGATAGGTTATATATTGAGCACTCCTTTACAATTATTATGGGTTAAATAAGATTTCCAGACACTTACCTCAAGTCCACGGTAGATCATTGTATTTGTGCTTCCTGGAGCATCAATAGGCTGCTGTGATTCTAACTCAATGGCATGTTTGGCATTGAATCTAAAAAAGTCTATCAGTTCAGCTGCAGCATCAATTTCAGCTTGAATGATCGTCTTACCCTGTAACAAACACATCAGAAAATAAACTCTGCACAATATAAACAAACTAAAAAACACAACACTATTTACAAATCTATTGTAACACGCTACACAACACTATTTACATGATATTTTATACCTGTCCAATCATCGTCTTAGCAAGGACCTCTGCTCTCTTGGGCCCACTGATGACATCTGCTGCCTTGAAGAGAATCTGTGCTCTGTCCTGGACGGGCTTTAAATCCCATTCTCTCCTTGCAGCCACAGATGCCAGAATAGCTTTATTTATCAGCTCCTGCATTTAAAAGTGTTAATAAATTCAAATGACACTTGAGAGATAATAAGGAAATGGTATAGATAAAAAGCTTAGTATAGCAACTCACCTTGTCAGCATAACAAAACTTGGCAACTTTGTGTGAGTGATTAAAAGGCTAAGAAGATGCATACACAGTGAGACAGAACCATTAATTTTATGTTATTTTACTTTTTACCAAGGTAAACAATTGCCACTCTAAATGTTTCTACTCACTGATAGCTGATATCTGATGTCTTTGGTCCAGACATGTTCATCTCCAACAACACACGGGATCTCCTCTGTCTTACCTTTCAAATTTTCTAAAGCCTAAGAAAAACACTTGTCTGTGAATTGTAGAAGAAGAATATATATTTTTTTTTTATGTTTCACCTGACCTGCAAGAGATCTTTTCTTTCTTGGCTTCCATTATTAAATCCTAAAATGGGCTCATTCTTTACCTCTACAGCAGAACAAGAGAAGGTTTTAAACCTGCAAAAGATACATAATGCATTAAAAAGGCAGAAAAACTGGTTTGAACTAGTCTGTCTTTTAATAAATAGACAGGTGTACTCTGTCAACTTTGACATTTCATAATATTTGTTTGCAAAGCCGGCAGAATGACACACTGACTGAGCTAATATGTAACTTTGTCTGATATTACACCAATGTTTCCAGACCAGAGGTACGTGGACCCCTGGGGCACTTGCCAGGCTTCAGGTCCTGTACCTGTGTGTGTGTCTGTGTGTTGTGCAGGTGTAATTGCTCTATGATGTGTGTCTCTGTTGGTCTGTTGGTTGACTGATGTGTCTGTGTCTTGTATTGTAAATATTGTAAATATTTACTGTTTGAATACAGTTACATTTTATCATTTTTTATTTAATTTCTTTATTTTCTGTCATATATACAGAAATGATTATGCACTGTCCCTGAAATGAGCAAATTAATCTCAGATTTAAAAGAAAGATGTCACTGAATGGTATTTGAATGTAAAAAAAAAGTATATCGTACATTTTCAATACTTCACTACTAATATTTCTGTTGGATACGTTTGGCATACAATATATTAAAATATGAAATTATAATAGTTATAATTGCCATTGTATTAGTAAACGGATTTATAATTACTAAAGAAACACAGGTACAGCTAATTGGGGGTACTCAACAGTGTGAGACAACGCTTGATGGGGTCTAGACAAAAAAAGGTTGGGAACCACCATATTACACCGCTATAAAGCATTGCAATAAGATCAAAGACCTAACCACAACATATACTGGTATTATTTCATTTTGTATGGTTACTGCTGCTAAATAACCACAAAGCACAGCAACCCTTACCATAACGTAACAACGTCATGTTTTTTTTTTCTCTGGAAATTCTGGTTGACCAAACTAAACCTGAAGCTCAGCTGACCTGCAGGAAGCATGCAAGTAACCATGATAGCTCTTAAGTTAACATCAGTCCAACTGAGAGTGCACAAAGAGCCGCTATGCTCCATGCTTGAGCAACCCATGTTATTACAGGTGCAGTTTCACATGTGGTGCCCTGCTGTTAAGGCTCTCACGAAATCAGACTATTTTATATTCTATCTGGAAAATAAACTATGAAGTAACATGAAGACGAGCAAAGTAAAGGCGTCTTAGCATCTGTGTGCGAGAAGGAAGCTAACTCGAATTTAACACAAAATAAATTAATTCCTGTATTGAGCACTTTGACTTCGGTGAGCAAAATAAATAAACAAATAGTATATACTCACTTTTGTATTGATTAACCTAATGAACACGATCGTGTACATCGTAGCTAATACCTTAAATTGTTTCACAAGTAATAGCCTAAGGTGAACAAGTCTCGTGTATGCTCATGTGAAACAGCACCTACCCTCTCCAAGACTGGCAGACTGCTCCTCTCAAGCGTAGCATATTCAGACGTTCAGAGATAAAAACAAATGTACTGCTGAATTGACCAACAACTTCAGTAATCAAAAGAAATGACAGTATTAAATAACGTAAATTAAAAAGAGTTGACCAAAGAGTAGGCTTGTTTAGAAGGTTGTTCACTGGGTGACTACAAATTGGACTGAACCATCTGTAGAGAGGAGGAAACGATAATAGTGGCAGTTTAACTTTATTTTGTTAATTTTGCTTTCATTATCAACATATAATTTGCATATTTCTACATCATAAATTGTGCTTTGATTGTATGAGACAAAGTTTAAATATATCAGTGTGTTATACAAAACTGGTTAAAATCGTATTTTCCTATTAATGGAACATCTCAGAGGCGGATCTTCCATCAACCAATCGGTGAACGGAGATTTTCTTAGCAAATCATATGGAGGGGTATTTTTAGCAATGCCCCTTTATTCAGTCAATGGGCAAGACACATGTGTGTGCTTGCTTTCACTTATACAATCATTGTTTTAATTTATATTGACTTCGATACCTACCTTTTATTAAACTTTTTATTTATTTATTTTTTAATTATCTTTTTTTTAATAATCAGGCCTTCTTAGACAAATACATTGCAACATTGAACCAATGAGTTAGACTAGGCTAAAATGTAATTAAAAACAAGCATATACATGTGTCTAGTTTGTTAGGTAACGTGTTTCTGTAGCTACCTGATACATGATGTTAAGTTCATAATCGTGGATCAAAAGTAAGATTTTATTATAGTTTTATTAAGATTTTATTATAGTTATATGTTCATAATGCGATGCATGGCAAAATGGATGTGTAAAAAATGAAATATGTATGTATGTGTATGAAAAAAATGTCTATAATGCAAATTCAACTTATCTGATAAATCTTTTGCTCTTGATGTCTAAATTCCACATTCACTGTAGTACATTTTAGCTACAAACAAACAGACAAACAAACAAACAAACAAAAAACAAAACAACAAAAAAAACAAAAACAACAACAACTGAGATTTGCAATGCATTAAATGTACTCACATGAGCTGTATACTTCTCACTGTGCAATATATTGCACAGTGAGGAGTCTGTACTCTTTTTCCAATTGCAGATTCCGGGACACTGTTTTGAACCAAGCAGCGCTCCGTAGCAAAGAGGCGTTGACGAAATAGAGTGTTGTGGTAGAAAATAGTCTTTGCATCACCCACGATAGCAGTATTTGTAGCTCATCTTTTAATATTCAGCTTTAGTAATAAAAACCAACAGAGATCAGTGTTTAAAAAGTACCTGTCGTTAAACTCGTACAAGCTGGTAAGTGTATATTTGCCTTATCCATTTATTCTGTCGGGTTGCTGTTTCTGTTCCCCCGTCCTGTCACTGAGGTATTAGCATTTAGCGGCAATGACTTTTACATGCTTTACCTTCGCAAATTATGTTAACGTTGGCTGTTAAACTTCTTTTTGCATTATTCAGTCACACAATGCCAGTAAGGAATGTTTTTAATCTTACTCTTATAATGTTGATTGCTCGATGTAAGATGCTGGCTAGCAGAGACACTTGCTATTTAAAATCCCTCGGTACTACCTTTTAGTACACCAGACTTACACCATTAATTTAAAAGGAAACATTATTTATGTTAATCTTTTTACTAGGCTACTACTATTACTACAGCTAATACTAAAATGACTACTACTACTACTAATAATAATAATACTGATAATAATAATGGTGATAATGTTTTACATTTGTATTGGGCTTTACAAGCTCTACTGCAACTCTGTAAACACTTAAGATGCCACAGCTGCCCTAGGGTAGAGACTGCCGATCTGTGCCATCAAATCCCTTGAGCGCCCTTCAGATGGTGGATGAGTGCCCTAAAACTTGAGCTATAATAATAAAAAGCAATTCATCACTATCATAAGTCATAATTAATGTTTCTTTCTTTTGGCAGTGTATATGGGCGAGGAACATCTATACAAGCACCATGACATCTAGAGGAGGTGGAACTACGCTGACACGTCGTAACTATAGATTAGCTTCAGACACAGACAAACCAAAAGCCACAGGTTGTCTTTTAATAAGTTCTCATTCTTTATACATTCTTAAAGGTACAGTATGCAACTTTCTGGCGGTGGCATGTCACCTGCATGATTCCATAGAAATAGAAAGTTAACACCATACTTTGGAATATTCTCTATTGAGATACTGCATATGACTTTTATTCCATTCTGTGATTATTGTAAAAAGAAGATTTCTATGGAAACTAGCAGGAGGAGGGCCTCTTCCAGGCCAAATAAGAGTCAGGTTTGTGGAGATTCAGGATGGAGTGGAGCTGTTTGACCTCAACAAAAACAATCAAAATGAAAAAAAAAATAAATGCTTTGAGTTCAAGCTATTTTTATTATTATTTTTTGGCTAAAAAGTTACATACTGTGGCTTTAAATAACTGTCCATTAAAATATATATAAAAAACAAGCACAAGGAGTATTGTAAACCATCACATTTTAATATGCCAGTCTTATGATTGATTGTGATGCCCACCATCTTTTGTTATTTGAAATGTAATAAAATATAATTTTGTTTTTCAGGCATTGTAAGTGAGAAGCTCCTGAGTGATTATCTTCATCATGTATTTCCTTCCACTATGGGGCCGACTGTGGCTTCTCTCAGGTATCGGTTTTATGTAGTATTTTTGATAATTATTTAAATAATGTATTACACTTTTTATAGCAACATTTATAAAATACATTTCACATCAGTGCAAACATTGATTACCAATTTGGAAGTCTTTCAGTTTTTTTTTGTAATGTCTAATGTGATAGGCACTCAATTTAGATTGCAGCCTGGAGAATAACTTGCAGAATATAGAAGTGTTTATATGCATTATTCATTTTGTGTGTGTTTACGTCATGATGACCCAGACTAGTGTTTCTCTGACCTCAAGTCACTGGCCTATTTACTTAAGCCAGGCAGATTCATGTTACCCTCTGGAGTCTATACATAGTCCCCTGCATACAAACACACATCTAGCTCTTTCACCAATATCCTAAGGGTAGACCTGCTGTATGAATTTCCCCTTTCCCATAAACATTAATAGCGTCCTAATCCTAAATTCTATGAGGGTGAAAAATTAATGGTCTTGGCAAGTTGATAAAATTACAAAATTAGGTGTCATCACTTCTACTGTGTTATTTGTGTCCATAACCATGCCAGTTTGATTCTGTATCTTTTAAGTCACACTTTTTAAAGTCAAAAGTAACTAAAATGCAGTGTGTCTTTCTCTGTCAATGCTCAGGAAACCCCTTGGATTTCAGGATCTTGGCCCCCATCTAGAAAAATTGCTCTGTGAGGGAGAACCAACAGATGACAATAAAGGTACATATGAGATACACTGAATTGGAAGATAAATGTATGGTTGCTTTTAGACATTTATGTTATCTTATTATATTTCCATGTTATATGAGTGTGCTTCCATTCTTACATCAGATCAGACTGTTGAAGGGCGCTTGGGTCCCCAGCCTGTTGTCCTAGATCACACCAGTGGGTTTGAGGGCCTGTTGTTTGTTGATGACGACCTTCTAGGTGTAAGTATTGTAGTTATTAAGTATAACATTTAAATAATTTGTTTCCATTTAAATTATGTTTTTAAATTCATAGGTCATTGGCCATAGCAACTTCAGCTCCATTCGAGCCACAACATGTGTTTACAAAGGTAAGTAAATGTTTATAGGGCTCATATGTAAAGCTCATAACTTTACTTGCCTCAGTTAGTTAAATTGCACTAGTTATTAATATATCATTTAGTTGATTTCTTCTGGTACTTTATAGGGAAATGGGCATATGAAGTGCTAATCTCCTCCCAGGGTCTCATGCAAATTGGGTGGTGTACACTCAATTGTCGCTTTAACCAGGAGGTAAATACAGGATTATATTTAGCAATGTAGACATTTTATAAAAGGTCACATCTTTTTTTAAATTGTTTTCTTGTAGGAGGGAGTGGGTGATACTCCTGACTCTTATGCATATGATGGAAACAGAGTGCGCAAATGGAATGTTACAACGACAAACTATGGAAAGGTAAAAAAAAATGATAGTGTGCGATAGAGTGTGGAGTACTCGCAAAAGTACGTGTTGAATTCATTATCTGTTCTTAACTATTATATTAACTTAATTATTATAATTATTCTTTTCACAGTCATGGGCGGCTGGAGACATCGTCAGCTGTTTAATAGATTTGGATGAAGGAACCATTACGTTTTGCTTGTAAGAATTGATGCAATTTTTCTTACTAAGTATCAATCACTAAACTGTTTTTTTATTCAGGAATGGACAATCTTTGGGAACTGCTTTTACTGATATTAAAATGGGCCCAGGAATAGCATATTTTCCTGCCATTAGTCTCTCCTTTAAAGAGTCAGTGGCTTTCAACTTTGGTAGCAGACCACTCCGATATCCTTTATACTATATAATCTAATGTAGTCTTACTCCATTTTATTTTGGCAATTACCTGGCTTAATGTTATTGTAGTACTATTGATATTATTAATTAATTTGAAATCTGTCTTTTGAAATTATTGATGAGATGTTTTTTTTGTATGTTCTACCTTAACCAATTTTTGATTCACATACCCTGTGGATGGATACATGCCACTTCAAAATCCACCTACAGTAGATCTGTTGAAAGCACAAAAACTTCTGGGCTATGTCAAAAATGTTCTGTCTACAGCTCTGGATTTACAGGTAACAACCTGTTTAAATGCAAATTATATTTTCTGTTGAATTGTACTTTTAAATGACTCGCTCCTCTTAGGTACTCCCCTTATGAATCATAACTGCATTTTCATTATGCTCTGCCTGTTGTATTTGCTTATTGAGTGTTAACAAGCCATCATTGCAATTTTAATGTCACTGGTAATTGAATTAAAAAAAAGAACATTTGTGTGTAGGAAGAGCGATTGGTAGAGAAAGAAATTTCAGTGTGGAGACTTAATGGAGATCCTACAGTCCTGATAACCCTGGCTCACATATTCAACCACTTTGCTCCATTAATGGTAAAAAGCACATCATTGACTCTCACACTTCTAAATGTGTGTACATTTATTAACAATTTTGTTTGCCTTGGTAGTGTAAAGTTTATTTGGTGGAAGATGTGTTGATGAACTTTCTGTTGGGTATCCTGGAGGGTGGAGGTTCAGTTGATGAGCATCCACTCATTCAACAGCTGCTTGACCTCTTTTGGCTACTTATGGAGGTAACACTAATTTGAATGTTATAGTCAGCTGTTTAGAGATGCATATAAAAGCATTAACATTTATGGGTTGAATTAAAAGGATTATGAAGTCAATGAGTGTTTGAAGCAGCTGATGATGTCATTACTGCGGGCCTATCGTTTTTCCCCCATAATACCTGATCTTGGTTTCCAGGTAAGACGCCACATGTTGCGCCTTCACTTACTCATATTCACAATTGAAATTAATCAGCTGTACTAACAATAAAGACTGCTTGCCTTGTTTTGTTTCAGATTCATTACTTGCGTCTGACTACTGCCATACTGCGCCATGAAAAATCAAGAAAATATCTGCTGAGCAATGTATTATATCCTTTGGAGTAGTAGTTAAAAAAAAAAATTGATGAATTAAAGCTTTGGCCTGAAGACAGTTGTGGCCTTGACAGATATTTACATTTGATGTGATGCGTTCAGTGGTGTTTTTCTACATCAAGACTCCTCTGAGAGTGAAGGAAGCTGGTCTAGAAGAGCTTATACCAACAACCTGGTGGCCAACTCACTTTGACAAAGAGGTAACACTGTCAACAGCCTGTTCCTGTTCAGTTATAGTTTAGTAGGATATTTCCATCATACGCATGGGTATTTACATGCAGGGAAAAGATGAGCGAGAACCCAAAGATGAAAGTGCAGATGAGCGCCTAAGACGTCGGGCATATGAGAGAGGCTGCCAGAGGCTCAAAAAGAGGATTGAAGGTAAGTTATTATCTACATTTTAATTATATACGGTCTTTACACTTCTAACCTCTATCTAATCTAACGTCAATATTTCCCTTTTATAGTGGTTGAGGAGTTACAAGTGCAGATATTGAAGCTGCTTTTAAATAACAAAGATAAAACTACAGTAAGTTCTGGTGATAGAGAGACATGCCATCGGTTGTTCAGTTAAGTCATTTAGATTTGATTTTATCATTTATATTATTTAATAAACTATGGAATATTAACGGTGAGATGTTAAAACTATGGCTAACCCAGAGTATAAATTTGGTATGTATAGTTTATTAAATTCCTGTTTGTAACTGAAATGCCTCTTGAATTTAATTGGTGCTAAAACAACAAAGATTTACAATAAACATTTGCCCTCAAGCTTTCAAACTCCATACAGAAGTGAAAAGTTGGATGAATAGAATTGAAATTTTTACTAGTGTCAGGTCTGGACTGCACATGCAGTAAAATATATGCTGTTTCAATAACGCCTGCATTTTATTACTTTTATTTTGCTCAGGGGGAAGCATCACGATACATTTTTCTAAACAAGTTCAGGAAATTCCTTCAGGAAAATGCCAGCAACAGAGGGGTAAAATTACAAAACACCAAACACGTACTTATTGTATAGACAAAGGTTGATTGCTTATTTTTCGGGGCCAAACCATGTGTCTTCTGTTTGAAATTGTTGTGCTCCTTGCAGCATCCTACTGCTCTGTGTCCGCCTGAGTACATGGTTTGTTTCCTCCATCGGCTTATTACAGCTGTACGAGCCTGCTGGGATGACGGCAAAAGAAAAACTCCAGGCACCATTAACAGTGAAGGTGAGTCTCTACTGAATAGGACTGCGTTTAACTGCTTGATATTTTTTTTATGGTTTTAAAAAAGATACACAACATATTTTACCTCTGTTGTTCTCTCACATCTTTGCCGTTTGTTTCCAGAGGCCTATGTCCCTCCTCAGCTCTTCTACAATGGGAAGGTAGACTACTTTGACTTGCAGAGACTTGGGGGACTCCTCTCCCACTTGAAGAAGACTCTTAAAGGTTTGTTAATTCAACATTTTCCCAAAAAAATGTATACTTTATTTGTTTAAACAAATAAGTACCAGGTTTACTGAAATTCGTCACAGGTCAGACATGTAGAGAGTTTCGCTGCTCATAGTCAGATTGTATGTTTTTCAAGTGAAATAATAATAATAATAATATCTGTAAGTAAATAAATACAAGTTATATAGTACACCTTTTTCTTTTCATTAAAGAAAAAAGTGAAATAATGAGATACATTGATATTCATAATGAGTTTTTCAAGATAACCCAGACCCAGTACATTTATTTACATGTGATTTGCTGTGTTTGCTGCTCCTTGAATCCACTAGAGGGAGGTATTGCTTCACTTTTACAGGCATTTAGAATATGCACTTAACATTGGGCACTGAAGTGCTGAGTCAGTTGTAGTTAATCACACAGAATTTTAATAGATTTTTTCCCTATAATTTGATTATAAATGGTATATTATGTCTTTAATGTATAATTGTACTTAAAATTCATAAACTCCTGTATGCACTGCAGGTCAATTTTATTTGCACTCTACATCATTCTATTTTGAAGAACAGGTGGTATGCCAGTATTTAGTCTAAACATGGTCATTGATGGGCTGCTTTGTTTTCATGAGTCGTGCTGTTGTGAAATTCAACAACTAAAGCAATATGTTTGCTCGTCGTTGTCAGCAGATGCATCAGACAGGTGTGTAATGTAGACTGATAATGCCTTTACAAATTCACTGTGCAGGCAATATGTTCTTCATTCAGTGCCAGGGAAAACTGAACAGCTCTGCTGCCATCAATTACGTGACACAATGGGTAATTTGTTTGGATCTTTAGTGCTAAAACAGGTCCAGAGTTTTATTTAGAAAAGGTCTGTGGGTGGTTAGTGACCGGTGTGTAACATAACCTTTCAAAGTCACTCTGCTGCAGTACAAGGGCTCAAGGGACATTTCGAATTTCATACAGATACTTTTATTTAACTAATTGGATCAGTGAATATTTTCTGCGAAATGAATACTGATCAGTTTTCATTAAAAATATATATCCTTACTTAGGCCTGTCACGATAAATACAATATCAACTTATTATATATGAAAGTTAGAACTATATATTCTGTGGAAGAATATTTATCGTGTGTACAGTTTCTTTGTGAAAGTGTGGAGATTTTGGGCATTTTTGTTGTAATACAGTTACATTTGAGCGAATTATTGATCAACGTGGCATAAAGTAGTTTCAGTATTATCGTTTATCACAGTATATCTCTGTAACAGTATATCCTGCTTCAAAATTTGTTATCGTGCCAGGCCTAATCTTATGACATACAACATGAATATGAATATTGATCATCTTTAAGCTTTATGTGAATTCTGCTATACTTCTAGCTTTATATTGCAAATTTGCAACTGTTCACCTTTTCATGATATAGTCTTCTACAATGCCAAAAATTCGGTTTCTGTAGCCCTTCTGTTTTCTGCATCTAGGAGCACAGTTGCAACCATTCTTTATTATATTATTTTACATCTTGAACTGGATCTTTAAACCTTTTCTGAACATGTTGTTTCAGGTGCATGTTAGCTGTGTGCTATGCTCAGTGTTGGGGAGTAACAGATTACATGTACCAGAGTTACGTAATCAGAGTACAAATTATGAGTAACTGTATTCAGTTACAGTTACTGTTTCAGTGAGTGGTAATTGGATTACAGTTACTTTGTTGAAATAAATGGATTACACAGCAGTATTTTCCTGTTTTCACATTTGGGACTATATCCCTTTTTTTTTTTTTTTTTTTTCCTCAGTAATTCCACTCATTGCCGGACACTAAACCAGGTCTAAACCCAGGTCTAAACCCAGGTCTAAACCCAGGTCTAAACTAGGTCTAAACCGGG
Organism: Boleophthalmus pectinirostris; assembly: GCF_026225935.1. NCBI lineage: Eukaryota > Metazoa > Chordata > Actinopteri > Gobiiformes > Gobiidae > Boleophthalmus > Boleophthalmus pectinirostris. Next base: position 37,880,997 of record NW_026571299.1, read on the forward strand.
ACTAAACCGGGACTAAACAAGGACTAAACCAGGACTAAAGCAGGACTAAAACTAGGTCTAAACCAGGTCTAAACAAGGACTAAACCAGGACTAAGCAAGTTCTAAACCATGTCTAAAACAGGATTTAACAAGACTAAACCAGGACTAAACTAGGTCTAAACCAGGACTAAACCAGAACTAAACCAGGACTAAACCAGGACTAAACCAAGACTGAACCAGGACTGAACCAGGACTGAACCAGGACTGAACCAGGACTGAACCAGGACTGAACCAGGATTAAACCAGAAATAAACCACGGCTAAACCAGGTCTAAACCAAGTCTAAAACAGGATTTAACAGGACTAAATCATGCTCTGTGGACTGTGTCTCCTCCTCTTCTTCTATCAATAATATTTTTAATTTGGTTAAGTAAAGACTCGGCCTTTTCATTTTCTTTTATCAGACAAAACATCTTATGTGAAGATTTCTGAGTCTTTGCTTCTCTACAGCAAATCAAGTAATCCAAAATATTCAGATTACGTTACTCACTTTAAGTAATTTAATGGATTATGTTACAAACTACATTTTGGGGTATGTAATCTGTAATCTGTAGGGGAATACATTTTAAAAGTAACCTTCCCAACACTGGCTATGCTAGCTAGTCTTTATGTGCCTCATCCTGCCTATGCATACATTCACAACTTGATTAACACAACCTCTCACGTAGCCCCATAAATCCTCAGGCCGTTCATTACTCTACCTACTTGCATGATCCTGTGTCATCCGTTGTTAACTGGGTGTGACCTCATTTATTGATTAGCTTATCAATTTGATTGAATGCTGGGCAGAGCTTTTCCATCTGCATATAGGGATGAAGTCAGAAGCAAGAGGAGGAAACTTAATGCATTCTGATTTGTAAGTGGCAAACACTCCTGAGGTGTTCATTACACAGGTGTTTGTGTTTGCAGGGAAACAGACATTCTGGGTATTTATAGTGTTTCCTATTCACTCAGGACATAAAAGCATAATATCTTCTGCTCTTTTAAGTATCGAAACAGAGGCTGTTACAGGGACCTTTGCCGTGGCACATGGTAACAGTAGAACAACAGTGCCCAGCTCAGATTTCTTTATCCGCAAATGCTTTGGACCACTTTTCCCATCACTTGTATTATCCCACATTATTATCACAAATAACCAAATTAGTTGTTGCAAATGTTGCAATGAAGTTTTTATTCTTTCTTCATATGCATAGCTGATGTAAATATTTGATTACCTTACACAGTCTCTGTTGTCTTGGCAATGTAGAATGATTTGGAGCATTACAACACTGTTTTAAATTCATATTGTAACATTTTATTATTTAAGAAATGATGCAATCTTTTCATACCAGTGCCTAACATTGCATAATACAACAGGTAAAACGCACAAGCTTTTATAGTGTAAATCATATATTTTCTTTGCTGTTTCATCAGACGACTTGGCCAGTAAAGCTAATGTCATCATCGACCCTGCAGAGATTCAGGCCACTTCCATGGATGATCTTGATGAGGATGAGGAAAATGGAGCTGCTCAGGTTCAGGCTCAGTTCTTAATTCTATAAAATTACACAACTGCACAATTAAATAGCATATCAATTAACATGAAGCTTATTTTTCACCTCACATCAGAGACCCTTTGGTGCTGCAGCAATGGGTGGAGCTCTGGCACGTCCTAGCTGGCTAAGTTCTCCAACACTGGGACGAGCAAACAGGTTTCTCAGCACAGCTGCTGTTAGTCTCATGACCCCAAGACGACCTTTTACACAACCTGAAAAAGTTAAGGTTCGAACTCTTGCTGTGGAACAGAGAACTGAAGAGGATAGTAAGTATTATCTTACTAAAAAGGAATCATCTGAATATGACCTAATTGGGGGAAAAATGAGTTATCTAACTTTTTTTAAACAATCTTTTGCCTATTTTACTTTTTGTGTTTTGATCCTTGTGGTAACAATTTATATATTTTTTCCATTAATGCATCAGATGTGAATCTGAACAATTGTATTATTTAGATTCATTACCTTTTTTATGGCTTTAGGTTATGCAGTGCCAGGGTTTACATTTATGATGCCTTACAATTTACAGACTAAACAAAATACACCTGGGCTTGCATTATGTGAACTTTTTTTCTGCTCCTTTTAACTTTCTAGTCGAGGGAAGCCATGGTAACGATGGCCTGTTGCTGGGGCGACCGATGGAAGAACCCGAGCAGCCAATCGCAGACAAGTCCCTGCTGGAAATTGTTGATGGAATTGTGATGATGTACAACCTCAGTGTTCATCAGCAACTTGGCAAGGTGGGCTTGGCTTTATACATAAGGGCTGTTTAAAAAGATATTGGTTTAGATACCATGCGTACTCAATCTAGGAAACTCCCTACGAGTCTCAATCCACAAATTGCTCCATTTGTATGCATGAGGTATATTCTGACCTTCACAGAGGGCTCTGTCAGCTAAAGCCACTATAAATAATAAAATCTGATCTGTCAAATGCTACCTATACTGTTTTATAAGCCTTTATAGTGCAAATATAGTTCTACTGTTTTCATTTTCAGCTTTGAAAGCATTCTTCTTCACTCATCTTACAGTCTTATCAAGTAAATTTTAACTGCTTAGTGTAATTATTATATAAGGTCAGCATGTATGTATGGTTGACACTTTAATTACAAGTACAAAATAGGATCTCTTCTTTCTTTTATACAAAGTAGTAGTAGTTTAAGTGGTACATTTGATCTAGAGTGCTATTCTATGTTTTTGTACCAATTTAGTTCTCACACCACAACTGCTTTATCTTTCTCATTTTGATATAAACCCCTGCAGTGTTAAAACAAAGATTGGCCTTTAAGTCGACAAAGCCCTTTGACCTATCAGATATTATTTTGTCCCATTTTTTAAAAATTCAAAGATATGACCACTAGTGTCCTTAGTTTAACAGCCTTTGTAGCTGTTAGTTTGCTGACTGTATTGCCTTTTGTAGTATGTCTGTATGTATTGTGTCCTCGCACGACAGCACCACTGTAGTGGGTATTTATATATTATGGTAAATATATGTATTTATTATTGTTGTAATTCTACTACTACTACTACTACTACTACTACTACTACTACTACTACTACTACTACAAATACTACTACTACTACTACTACTACTACTACTACTACTACTACTACTACTACTACTACTACTACTACTACTACTACTACTACTACTACTACTACTACTACTACTACTACTACTACTACTACTACTACTACTACTACTACTACTACTACTACTACTACTACTACTACTACTACTACTACTACTACTACTACTACTACTACTACTACTACTACTACTACTACTACTACTACTACTACTACTACTACTACTACTACTACTACTACTACTACTACTACTACTACTACTACTACTACTACTACTACTACTACTACTACTACTACTACTACTACTACTACTACTACTACTACTACTACTACTACTACTACTACTACTACTACTACTACTACTACTACTACTACTACTACTACTACTACTACTTTACTTATTATTATTTTTATAGGAGAGTTGTGCAGTGTCTAATATTTTGAATGAATAAGTAGGGTACCCGAACTTCACAAGTTCAACAATAGACGTACTATCTCTGTCTGTCTCATGTCTCTCTGCAGGTGGAAGTCTTGATACAGGAACCCAATCATTTAACTCTAAAAATAACTTAAAGACCAGAATCTTTTTTGAGGCTTATTGGTAAAAAATCAAGCCAAAATAGTGAGAATTTAGGACACAAGGAAAAAAATTATATCACCAGAATTTGCATGATTGTGTTAGTATGTTACTATATTGGAACTGAACATCATAGATTGAGCATTAACAAAGTCCTTTTATGTTTGTTATAAACAAACAACTGTCCAAAGAGTCCAAAACAATATAATAAAGGAAAGCTGTGGGACAACCCCATTATTAACTGGGTCACTACTTGTACATATTTCACACACATAAAAAAGTGGCACTAAAATGAAGCTTGTGATGCTAACAGTTACAGGAGTGAATTTGGAGCCAGACTCTGTTATGAATAGGAATTTTTTGAACTGATAAAATAGTGTGGGAAAAAAAACAAGGATCATGTAGAGTGAGTTAATACAAACATTTTAAAACTAAAATGATGAGGCTCTCTGCAGCAGTTACAGAGAGAGGGATGACAATATTCCAATGTAAGTCAAAGGGACCCAGGGTCAGAAGGAGCCGGAAGTGCCTGCATGCGAACTTCCTATTTGGAATGCCACGGCTAGCGTGTACTACAGAAGGTTAACACCTTTTTCTTCCCTTTTCAGATGGTGGTGGTCTCAGATGATGTTCACGAGTATGCTGTAGCCCTGAAGGACACAGATGAGAAAATAGCACGGTGTCCCGTGAGAGTAAGTTGGTAATAGAGATGGCTCTTGTTTAAAATCATTTGGAGTCATTTGTTATTTTTAATTATCATCCTCCTCATTACTGGTCTTAGCTGTGCCGGATTTTCTACTTTTTATTGCTTGCTAAATGGTAAATGCAGGCAATTGCTTTCTCAACAGTTGTATGCATAAAAGGACAAGACAATACTTTTGAATAATGAGTTTATCTTGTACTGTTTTCTTTTGCTGAAAAAACATAATTTTTCATGGCTAGTCTCACCCAAGGTATTAACGGAGATGCTGTTTTTATCACCACTTTGTACTAGCAGAATGACATAACATTTTGTGACAAAGTTTACTTTAGGGTTTGCAAGAGCTGAATATAATCATTTGTTTTCTTGGTGCTGTGTTGATGGTAATTGGCCATGCACCAGTCAGCAACACTGTCAGCCGTACTGTGATGTTGTCTCATTACTGTAGCACCTTGGGGTGTCACTAGTAAACTTAATAGTAGGATAACAATCTGGTGTAAATAAATATACAAATGTGAAAGGACCATTGTCTCACTAGCACCTGGCATGAACAAAAAAAAGATTTAAAACCGTAAATTAAAATTATTATACAAACCTCACAAATTAACAAGATACATTTAGGACAGCAAATGTTTTATATAAAATTGTCCATTGTCTGACTCTTAGAGACCAGATATTTTGGAGGAGCTCCAGAAAAGCCAGAAGGTTTTTGCAGAAAAGTTGAACCACCTAAGCAGAAGACTAGCCTGGATTAATGCCACCGTCTACTCAAAGGTGATCCAAATATGTGCATACATTCATTGTCTGAACTGTAAGTGACCACATATTATATATTATTTATCCCTGTCATGTTTGGAATTCCTCAGGAGAAGATGTTGGACATATACTGGCTACTGTGTGTATGCATCCGGACCATTGAACACGCCGACAACACTGGGTCTTTGTTTGCTTTTGCACCAGAGTTCTACCTCAATGTAGCTATGAATGCATACAGTGCTCTGAAGAACTACTTCAGCCCAGCCAACAGCATGGATGAACTACCAGGTAGTTAAAGATAAAATGTAGTATAGTGTAGCTATTCGGTTATACCATTTATATAAAACTATTTTTAACTCAGAAGTCTGAAATGGTTTCCTGTTTATTTTTAATGTGTCAATAATGCATTAAAAATAATACAATAATGACATAATAAGACATTATTATTAACCATTTTATCTAATTGAAACCATTTGTGACCATCCCAAGCTAACATGCCACTGTCAGGTTTTAATTGGCTTGCCAAGTATCTTTTCTGCACATTTAAGCAAAACCTCTGTCATTGTCACCTAATTCTACTTTTATTTCCCCCAGGCTACGAGGAAACCCTGACTCAACTTGCTGCTATCCTTGCTAAGCACTTTGCAGATCCACGTATAGTTGGAACAGGTAAGACTCACTTTCATGTTTGTCTTCCAATTCTCAGTAGACTGTAGGTGGTCTAATTGTAACATCAGAGATTTTCTTTTCTTAATTAATGTCATCTGGTGCCTTTTTCTTTCACTTTGGTTGCTTTTGATGGTAAACTTTGATCTAAATTCACAAATACAGTACTTACGTTAAGAGATATAAACCAATATATAATACATGTGTTGTTTGGAGTTACTTGTATAGCTATTTGTTTTAGACTGTGCTTTTAATGTGATGTTTTACTTGTTTCAATATTAATGAAGCCACTTTTATTAAAAATGTGCTTTTCTTATGTTGCCGTACTGTACAAGGATTTCTTTGTCTCTGGTGTGATGTGCCTTTGTTGTGTTAATAAACTGATGAAGACGTGAGGAATAGGAGGCACTTATTAGCACCTTCATCAAGTGCTAATCTGTACCCATTTAAAAATATCTTCCAATATTCTCCTTGTAGACATTAAAGATTCTCTGATGCAAGCCCTGGCCAGCTATGTCTGTTACCCACAATCCCTCAGGGCTGTCGAGAGGATTCCAGAGGAACAGTGAGTGCAATATGTTGTCACAGCTTAAGTTACATGTTTTTCTGTGTAGACCAGTCAAAGAAAACAAAAATAGAAATTATCTTTGTTGCCACATATTTGATCTAATTTTGGATCTGATTTTAATATTCTCTCAGTAAAACTTGTTTAAAAATACTTTTTTTCATGTAAAAATATCATGTTTGCTGAAGGAGTTGGGTTATGTATGAACTGCTGTGACCCTTAACCATTTTTGAACATTGTAGACGAGTTGCCATGATGAGGAACCTGTTGGCTCCCTATGAACAAAGGCCATGGGCTCAGACTAACTGGATACTGGTCAGACTCTGGAGGGTAAGGTCTTCTTTTAGCACTTTACTAAAAAGATTATAAAATAGAATAAATACATGAAACAATTAAATTAAATGACTGACTAAATCCTTTGAAACGGGGTCAGATGCTGAGTAAAATATTGCTGTATTATTTACTGAGCATGTTGTTTTTCAGGGTTGTGGTTTTGGCTACAGGTACACTCGACTGCCTCATCTCCTCAAAACCAAACCTGAAGATGCCAATCTTCCCAGTCTGCAGAGTAGGTGCTCCCATACTTTTCAAACCCTGTGCTTTTTGTGCATATGTTTACTCACTGTGTGTGCTTCGGACCATTCTCATTATTGTTTCTCAGCACTATGTGTTTGGGCAGCAGTGTATTGTGAGACTGTGAGATAGTACAGCCACTGTTACAGTAATATTATAAAAAGAAGAAAACTATTTCTACTCTATAATCTTATTTAACACAGCATCTGAAAAAAACATACTTTTTATTGCACCCAATCAAACTAAAACACTGATACTGATCTTTAGATGGTCTTCATATTAAGTTTAAATATATTGTCTCTTAAAATTATGTAAGTGTCCTTAGGCAGTATGCTTCACCCAGCTTGTCTGTGAATGTGGTGTGTAAGTGATGGTGGTAGGAGGGGGCGATGGCACAGATGAGCAGCCTTGCTTTTATCTGTCTGCAATTTTGGATGCCATGCCCTAAGCTGTATTATTCTTTTGTGTGCATCTTTAGATTTTGCTTATTGAGCTGTGATCCCCCTTTCATTTATTCTCTCCTGCATGAAACAACTTAATTTGTGTGACTTTTTACTTGCATGCATTTCAGGGGATCTATCAGTTGCTAGTTTTCAAAGTAAGTTTCATTTATCCCTCATAGTTCCTCTATTTTTAGTGACAAGGCTATGAAACTTATTAAACTTACTAAGTACTAACTACTAAGTAGTTTTTAGGATTAAAAAAAACATTGTCAGCAATATACTCTAGATGGGAATAGAGTGCATTCCCAGTGCTCATGCATTATTTACACATTTAGAGCATGTTTTGATGTTGAATCTGGCACTGTCCTTATCTGCTTCTGTGTATGCTTATTTTTAAATTAAGCCATAATAATGATTTATGAACAGCATGCTGTGCCATCAATATGGCCTCTTAGGTCAGCATTTAGGGCTGTTTCACAAATTTGCCTATGCTGTTAATTGGTATAATTTTCACTCTTGCTGACTTTGGCTTGACCTCGGTGATTGCATTTTTTGGGATAATGAACCCTCAGTAGTAGCTTCAATACTCCCTGGCAGATGAAGTGGCGTTATCCTTCTGGGAACCCAGAGGAGACATAGGGCAGAGAGGAGAAGGGAGGAGGACAAGAGGGAGCAAGATTATTAGACTTAATGAATTCTTAGCTCCTCTGTGTTCCTATCACTTCCCCCAGAGGAGCCCAAAGTATTATATAGCAGCACATAGTCTCTACCGGTCTCATTTCCCTTTTTACTCTCATTTGTCATGTTTGTGCACATTATATTTTCCCAGTGTAGACAATTTCTTTCCTTTTCCCTGTTATCTGCAGCAGTATTTCTCCTCCGTGGTGCTTTTCCTTCTCCAAATCTTTCATCTGAGTGACTCATGTTTCAGTGCTTGGTGCATATAATGCACACCTACAAAGTCCAGCAATGAGGATCACCACCAAACCAGGAGCAGTATAGTTGCTAACAAACAAAAAATAAGTACTTCATAATTGTAAAAATTTTATATATTTTATAAAAGCATATTCTTTTAGAAATTAAGATGTACACTTTGACTCTGCAACTGCTTGACATCCCTTTTCTACAAAAGAACATGTCTGGTTCAATGTACTCAAAGTATAATGACAAGCAATTTCATCAATGATACAAGTTCAACACAAGTTCAACAAACATTCTGATTGATGTGTGGATGATCTGAAGTATTTATGTTATATTGTATGTTATACTGTTGAATGCATTTGTGAAAAATATCTTAGAATGCTTTTCTCCGGTCTCCCTAATTAGAGCCGTGCCCATCGCTATTGCTGCAGAGACACATGGCAGAACTGCTGAGCCTGGATAAGGACATGGCTGCCTCCTTCCTTAACAGTGTCCTGAACCAGCTCAACTGGGCCTTCTCAGAGTTCATAGGCATGATCCAAGAGGTATGCTCAAAACATATACTTACTTGTGTGTATTGTTTGAAGACAATTTTTGACAAAGCTTTCCCCCTTGGAGCTGATGCTGAAGTAACCAACTTTTGCTCATACCATTAGTAAATTCAGCCCACCTTCCCAGAAACTGTGTTGTAGAAGCTGCTTCACCTATTTGTCTGGAAAAGCTGTGCTAGTGGCCTATGCTTGTTTAGTTTAGTTTAGTTTAGTTTAGTTTATTAAGATCCCCATTAGCTACTGAAACATCAGTAGCTATTCTTCCTGGGGTCTCCTCAAATTCATTACATACAAATTGTTATATAACACATTTAATAAAATACTGTGATCTAAAACATCAAATGCCACACTCAAGTCTAAGAATACAGTGCCTATAAGATTTTTCTTATCAATTTCCTGTAGCCAGTAATCTGTGATTTGAGTGAGCGCTGTTGTCATGGAGTGACCCATTTTGCATGTTGATGAATGGTATTTAACCCGTTAACTAAAAAATACTTTTGAATTTGATCAGATGCCACTTTATCCATGATTTTACTCAATACGGGCAATAAAATAATTGGTCTACTGTTTTTATCTGATAATGGTTCTTTATCATTTTTTATCAAAGGAATTACTTTTGCTGTCTTCCATTTTGTAGGAAAAATACCTTTAGTTAAACTTAAATTAATTATATGAGAAACCGGTAAGAAATTATGTCTGCCACCAGCTTTATTAATTTAGCTTCAATATTATCCATTCCAGCTGGTTTATCCTTACTTGCCTGTAATAATTCTTTCACACTATTTTGTGTTACAGTATTAAATTTGAATTTACAAAAATTTGGTTTCCTTTTGTGTCCTGGCTGCATGGCATTTCTCAATTTCTTAATTTTATTTTTAAAAGATTGTTTCAAATAATTTGCAATCTCTCTTGGTTTAGTTAAATAAACCCCATTTGATTCTACAAATGTGGTTGTTGATTTTTTCTTTCTTCCCAAAATTTCATTTAATGTTCCCCAAACTTTTAAATTATCACCTTTTGCATCTCTAATCTTCGTTTGTTAATATAAAAGTTTTTTACTTTTGTTCAATTTGGTCACATAATTCCTTAATTTACGGTAATTTTTCCACAGTTCCACATTATTAGTATCATATGCTTCCATTTTGGCTTTATCTCTTTGTTTCATGTATTCCTTGAGTTTTTGATCTAACCATGGGGCAGAAACATTTCTCACAGCTTGCTTCCTCATAGGAGCATGTTTATCCATGACCCTGGTCATCAAGGTGTTAAAAATGTCCACTGCTCTGCATGGATCATGAGCTTGTGTTACATCTGACCAATCTATTCTTCTTACATCTGTAACAAAATCATCCTCTTTAAAAATTTTTAAAATGTTCTTTTGCAAATAAATTTTTGACCAGGTTTGGGTACCTTTGTTTTCTTATAACTGCAGTTAAATTGTGGTCACTGCAACCAACTGGAACAGAAATAGCCTCAGTGCATAACTCTGGCACATTTGAAAAAAATAAATCAATTAGACTTCCTGAGTGCATCCCATCCACTTTTACATTTACTCCAGTGTATTTACTGACCAGTTGTGATAGATTACAAGTATTGGCAAATGAAGATAATTTACCTTTTTAAGGCACAACTTTCAGGCATAAAATCAATATTTAAATCCCCTAAAAAATAAATTTCATTTTCACTATCACATGCCTTATCCAACATGTTACATATTTGGTCAAGATACACGACTGCAACATTTGGTGATCTGTAACAACACCCAAGAAGGACAGGCTTTAAATGAGGGAGCTGTAGCTGTAACCACATCACTTCCACTCCTGGGGTATTAAGATCATTTCTGACTTTGACTGGAATATGGCTTTGGACATAGCAAGCTAACCTTCCTCCTTGTAGATTTCTATCTAATCTGTAAATATTATATCCATCTATACCTAAAGCAGAGCTATTTATTGTTGAATCTAAATGTGTTTCTGATAATGCTAATACCTAAAATTATAATCTTCTATTAAATTCATAACTTCATTAACTTTATTCCTTAAACTGCACACATTTAAATGAGCAATTTCAAACCCCTTTTTTATCCAACATAACTATCATGAAATATTCTTGCCATCATGATTTTACTTTTAATCTTACATTGAGCTTTCATAACATATAGCCACTGACAATGATACTTACATTCAATCCAATGTTCTTTAACCCTGGCTCGATTACCGTTTTGACATACGTGTCAGCCACACTGCGCTCTGTGAATTTTTTAGTCTTACCTTTGAATGTTATTATCAGCCTGGCTGGATGCAGAATCCCATGCCTCACTCCGGTGTCTCGTAGTTTGGCCCTGATCTCCTGAAAGCTGGCCCTTTTCTTTGCCATCTCTGTGGTCAGATCCGGGAAACCAGAAATGTCCTTGATGGTATTAAGTTGAGATACCACCACCCTTATGTCTTCTCTTATTATAGTGCGTATTAAATGCGCCAGTTCATTGGAACTGTTTTGCACACCTGTCGCTGCGTCATGCGCTCGTCTTGTTGCGTCCCGACTTCTCCCTCTTCTTCGTCTGGTTTAGAGTGGATTTTTGTCTTTTTGGTCGGCATGATGCTGAGTAAAGGTCTTTTACTTTTTATTCAAAGAACTTTTAAGGCACTTTTTATTGATTAAGAGCCTCAATTCTACCAAGTTCTCAGAGCTTGGCGTGCTCGCTGTGTTCTCAACTGCTGCGCATGCTCAGCACATGCTTGTTAATGTGCCAAGAGGTTTGTGAGAGTTAGGGACTAGTTAGATTTAAATACTAAAGTAATTTTTCAGTGTGAAAATCAGGTACTCCAGTTTTAATATTTTGAGTGAAGTTTTCTTATCAACTGATCTCTCAGTGTCATTGTGGAATATAAAGATGTTTTTTTCATTATGCATGCCTGATGTAGAAGCTATCTGCCGGTTAAATAAGGTGCATAATCCAATATCACACTGATTAGATATGCTGAGACCCATGATGCACATACAGGATAGATTGGAAACTAATTCATCCACTTACTGAAGTGTTGAACCAGAAGTCATTGACTGTCTTATCAATTTGTCTGATAAACCCACACCAAGGCTTACTTTACAACAATATAATCTGCTGTTTTCTTTTCATGTGACCTAATCTTTGAGAAACTGTGAGAAACTGTATTGCTGAATTTCAGATGGCATCACATCATTCTATAGGTCAATCTTATTTAATACAGATGGGAGGCAGATAAAATTTTTTTTAGATTTAGATTTAGATTTTTGTTGTAATACAGTGAGTCTAGTCATTAATAGACACGATCAGGTTCAACGTTTGTGCATATACTTTTTGGATATTTTATGGTAAAGTACAATCTAATTAATAAGAAATACTGTCTCTTGCCACCATCTGGGAGTATGATATCATCACATTCTTGAACCTGAAAAATGAATATCCTAAATACAGACACTAGGGAACACATTTTATCAACTACACTGATGAGTCCTAGACCTTTGCAGTATTGACAAAAAATAATATCTCACTTTTTCAGGGATTATCCCAATGGCAATATTCAGACAAACATCTTTTACTGTTCTATGTATTATTGTATTATACTATTTGTGTAATATTTTACAATCCCTGGTTTTAACAAAACAATCTACAAGTTACACCTGTTGTAAGATATAGAGAAACCGTAACAACTTTAGCCCAATTAATTACTTGTTGTCATTGGATTTGGAAAGTCTACTGTGCAGAAAAAAAAAGTTTAAGATATTTTTCTCTGCCTTGTTTTCTCTCCTAGATTCAGCAGGCTGCAGAGCGCCCAGAGAGAAATTTTGTGGATACTCGTCAACTAAAGGTACCCAAGGGCATGTCTGTCCATTAGTTTTATTATTTCGAGTCACATACTTAGTTCATACCACGAATGTGATAGTAGTGTAACTTGCAATATTGTTACTGCAGGTGTGTGCCACATGCTTTGACCTGTCTGTAAGTTTACTGCGTGTGCTGGAGATGACAGTTACACTTGTACCAGAAATCTTTTTGGACTGGTCGCGTCCATCTGCGGAGCTCCTCCTTCGACGATTGGCACAGGTATGTTCCTTAGTCATTTGTACCCCTGTTTGAAATGTCCATGCTGTGTATTAATTCTTTCTAATTATTTTTCTCTTTCTGCTTGTTAGTTGTTAAACCAAGTACTGAATAGAGTAACAGCTGAGAAGAACCTATTTGATCGTGTTGTCAATCTGAGACTGCCAGGTAGACATTCAAAAACTTTTCCTTTCACAATTCTCCACATTTTTTATACTTTTCTTCTAGCAATATTTATGCTTCATAGTGCGACTGTTATTGCACATTTCAGTTACAATAACAGAGCAAGGAAATGTATTCTGAAATGGCTTGTTGTTGATAAATGTTGAAGGGCAGGAGCTTTCACAAATGATGCATTGTGTTCTTGTCCATGTGTGTTTTTTATCGATAGAATAGAAACTTTTTGGGGTTGTGCAGTTTCAGACTAACCTTTTGCCTAAATTGGAGTCTGTGATTTGGCTGATGCAATATGATCCACAAATGCCCCCCAGCATCAATATTAATAAGTGTTTCTGCTGCAGGTCTTGAAAGCGTGGACCATTACCCCATCCTCGTGGCTGTTACTGGCATCTTGGTCCGTATCCTAGTGGATGGAGACAGACAAGGGTAAGATGAGATTTTTTTTCCAATTATTGACTATGTTTAGAAAATATACACTTAAAGTAAATATAAAAGTTGTAACAGTTGTTTTGAGTATTTGAGAAAAACTGTAGTCAAACAGGTAAACCATTTGTTTATTAACAAAAACAAACAGACATAACAAATTAACAAGTATATTAGGAAATACAGATAATGTTTGCATTATTATTATGGATCGGGCAATTTCTGCCGTTTTTTGGATTATGTTGATAACAGTTATATGATATTTTATACCCTTGTTATTAGAGACAGCACAATTGATTGTTTCTTGGTGCAGTCACCAAATGAATGATGAAGGTATAGCTTTTATTTGAAGTACTAGGGTTTAATGCAATCTATGAACATTGTGATTCTGTTTTGTCATTCTATACTATTAAATACTGAAATAGGTACCAAAAAATACTGTTTATATATTCAAAAACCAAGAATCATTCAAGGACACCCCCTCTCCAAAAAACAAAAAAACAAACAAAGAAAAAAAAAACATTTTCCTAGCCCTAACAAGAAGTTATAGTTAATATAATAGATAGATAGATAGATTTATTTATTGTCATTGTATGAAATACAACGAAACTTCAGCAGAGCAGATCTGTAGCAGTAAAAAGTTTTACAAATATACACACATCCTCACATCCATACCAATAAAAAAAACAAAAAAAACAACAACATTTATTAAATAAAATAAATAGATTATTGCACCGAGTCCCTTCAGGTCTTTTATCTGTGCCTGTGCCCTTTTAGCACGTCCACTGCTTGTGGATAGAAGCTGTTGCGCAGCCTGTTTGTGCGTGTGAGGGGAGTTTGAAGTCTTCCTGAGGGGAGAGTGTGGAAGAGGCAGTTCCCGGGGTGTGTGGGGTCCTGCAAAATGTTGGAGGCCCGTGTGTGGAGACGTGAAGAGTAGATGGTGTCCAGGTTCGGGAGTGAGGAGCCCACCACCTTTTCAGCTGTTCTCACCACTCGCTGCAGGTCCTTCTTTTCAGCAGCTGTGCAGGCTCCATACCATGATGTACAGCAGTACGTTAGAACGCTTTCGATGGTGCACCGGTAAATGTTGGTTAGGAGCTTCTGGGAGAGCCCGTTCTGGCGGAGTGTTCGTAGAAAAAACAGTCTCCGCTGGGCACGCTTTATAGCGCTGATGGTGTTTAACCTCCAGGTTAGATCCTCACTGATCTCCACACCCAGGAACTTAAAGTTGGAGACCCTCTCTACCTCTTCTCCGTTGATGTAGAGGCCAATGTGATGGGGAATGCATTTGTTTTTCCTGAAATCAATTATCATTTCTTTAGTTTTCTTTGTATTTAAGTGCAGGTCATTGTCTTTACACCAGGAGATCAGTGTCAGGACCTCCTCCCTGTAAGCAGCTGTTTGTTATGAGCCCCACAATGTTTGTGTCATCAGCAAATTTGATGACAGTGTTGGAATTATGGTGTGCTACGCAGTCATATGTGAAGAGGGAGTAGAGAGCTGGGCTCAGGACGCAGCCCTGAGGCAGACCTGTACTCACAGTGATGGTGGAGGACAAATGCTGGTCAATTCTGACGTGCTGGCGTCTGTTGGTCAGGAAGTTCTTTATCCAGAGACACAAGAGGGGTGAGAGGCCAAGAGTGAGCAGTTTATTAAACAGTTTGGTTGGGCTGATAGAGTTGAATGCAGAGCTGTAATCCACAAATAGCATCCTGACATAACTGTTGGGAGTTTCCAGGTGCGTCAGAGCAGCGTCAGAGCAGCGTGCAGTGCAGCGCAGATGGCATCGTCAGTGGATCTATTGGTTCTATATGCATATTGATGCCTGTCCAAATTTGGGGAAATGCATGATTTGATGTGAAATAAGACTAGCCTCTCAAAGCATTTCATGATTACCGGAGTGAGAGCAATTGGCCGGTAATCATTCATGCAGGTGACAGCTGAGGTTTTGGGCACTGGTATAATGGTGGCTGATTTAAAAGAGCTGGGAACAGTGGCCTTCTTTAGTGACATGTTAAATATGTTTGTGAATACTGGGGCAAGCTGATCAGCACATGCTTTCAGTACCCTACCTGTCACTCCATCGGGTCCTGCAGTTTTGTTGCAGTTGATGTGAAGCAGCTCTTTTTTAACTTGGTAATTTTGGAAAGTGAGTGGGTGTTCACTGTCCAGAGGGCAGGTCACAGCAGATGGATGGAATTCTCCTATGGTGTTAGGGCTGTCCTCAAAGCGGGCAAAAAAGGAATTCAGCTGATCAGGAAGAGATGGATTGATGGGAGCTGAGGTGGGATTGCCCTGCTTGTAATTTGTCATATTCCTCACACCTCTCCACATTGCACGGGGGTTATTATCACTGAAGTTATCCTCAATTTGCCTTGCATGTTGTCTTTTAGCAACTGTAATGCCCCTGCGCAGGTTGGCCCTCGCCCTTCGATACTCCTCCCCATTTCCTGACTGTAGTGCTGCATCCCGAGCTCTATACAGTTCACGCACCCTGCTGGTGAACCAGGGTTTCTGATTGGGGAACACTTTAATGTGTTTTTTAGTTGTTACATTGTCTGTACAAAATTTAATATATGACAGGACTGTATTTGTGTGGTGCTCAATGTCTGGGTCTTCATAGAGTTCCATAGTAGTAATTGTAGTATTATTATTATTAATCTGTGCTCTTTGCAGCTTTTTTTCAGTTATAGAAAAATACTCAATATTTTGCCTATGTTCAGATGAACAATTTCAGTTTTACATCATTTTCTATATTTTGCTTACCTTTAGTCTCATCTGTTCTATTTATGATGCTCCTGTTGTTGGTTGTCATATGCATTTAATTAAGATTTAATTAACATGGCTATTTCTCCAGTGACATGGTAGGGATGATGAATCCAAACCCATTACCCCTCAATAACTCTCAAACTAAATTACACTGTGAAGGTCTGTTGACAGCTGTAGAAGCAGCAGGGATGACAGATGATGAATCAGTTTGGGTAAAAGGCCCGTCATACACACAGTAAAAGGACATGCACCCTTGACTGTTGTTGCAATTTAATTTCCCTTCCCAAAAATCCATTGCTGTTTTTTTTTCTGTAGCGTATTAGCATTACCTTAATTTAGTAGTATTTTGTTCAGTATTTTTATGTAGTTTTCTACAACCTCATTCACACATGCTGTACACAATCAGGTCCACAGTGGGGCATATCACACAGTGTTGATAGGCTTCAGTGTAGAGGAAATTTAATTACCAGATGATAAAAGCTCCTGCTGGTGCCATGGAAAACCACCAACAGTCAGGAAACGCTGGCTGACAGCAATGAGATTCTGGATGGGAGGCTTCACTCAGCTTAAGATCTGACTTCTGGCATCATAAGCGATACTGATTCCCACATACACCTACGGTATATAGGCCTGTCACAATAACAAAGTTTGAAGCATGATGTATTGCTATAGAGATATATTGAGATAAATGATAATATTCAAACTATTATGCCACACACAATTAAAATAAAGCAAGATAATTCCAATGAAACGTGTTTTTAATATCATTAAATGGCCTGAGCTGCAAAAAATAAATAGCTGAATGAATCAATAATTAGCCATAGAAGTCACTTATTCAATTAGCTACAGCTCAGATCTCTGCAACAAAAATGTCACAAATCTCCTCACTTTTGCAAAGAAAAACTATCCATGATAAATATTAAGCCACATAATATATTGTTACAGCTTTCAATAAGTCAATATAGTAATGATAGTAATATATCAATTACATGTAATTCATTGACATGAAATTTATGCTCTGAAACAAGCTCCTCTATGTTTTTAAAGTTAAGTCACTTTCGCCATTTGGATTATGCCAGATCTCCTGTTTCCAACTATGCAGCTAACCAACTTCAGTGTTTGCAGCTGCTATTTTTAGTCTGACTGAAACCACCTCACCATCCAGCGCATCAGCAATATGAGTTCTCGTGTCCTTTGCTGGCCTTTTCTGGCCTTTTGAATACACTGTCAGATAACTTATTTTCCAGACATTTACATTATTCAAAGTTATACAGCCTGGAAGACTAAAGCTCTGATGTCCATTAGTGACAAATGTGTAAATCACACCTCCATCACATTGATTGTCTGTCTCTTTCTGGATTCCCTGTTATCTATTTTGTGTTGCTCAGTAGTGTAAACGGTTTCATCTTCCATACAAAATCTCATCTCCCATACAAAATCTTCAGGTCCCCTTGAAATTTCTAGTCATATAATTTGGAATAGGTTTTGTAGCACAGAAAATGACCAATTGTTTGAGGGTGTATCAGTTTATATTATTTTGAATATACCCCATTGGACAAAGAAAAACTAATGAAGTAGCTGTGCACCGGGATTTAGAAAGGATGTGAAAGGTGATGCATCAGTGAAGCTTTGACATTTCAGAAAACTCTTCACGACTGACTGATTCTTAAGTAAATGCAAATTCAGCTCCAGTCACCATCTCACATTGACAAATAGGGCAATTACAGCAAACTGCTTACAAACTTACTGAGACTGAATGACTCTTTAAAAAAACAAAAACAAAAACAAAAAAAAACACTTTTTTTTCAACATTATTTCATTCAGTTTCATTTGGCTGCCAAAGTATGCATATGATAATATGTTAGCACTGGTAAAATCATAGTTGCTTTAAAAGTATTTTGTATAAATTTGTGACAAGCAGTAACTCTGTGAGCTCCTAATACAAGCTGTGGCGATGATGAATGATGAATTAAATTAAATGGTGATGA